>NW_004443940.1:29999307-30077158 GCF_000243295.1 Trichechus manatus latirostris | reverse complement strand
AAAGGGGAGTGTTGAATTTCTCTTCAGGGAGTGGAGTTGTTTGACTGTTGGCAGATGGATAACATCTGTAGCCTCTTGATGCCTTCCTTTCAGGATCTGTTGGAGTGGCTTCTGCTGCATTCACCTCACCCTGGTTTGCCTGTGTGTTTGTCAAGGGGGAAAAATGGGTTAAGGAAAGGGATCTCAAGTTAATAAACTGTTTTTGTACCAAAACTACCTATTCCACAGTTTTGTGAAATGTGTATGTAGTAGACTGTACTCAAGTTTTTATAAAGTGATTTAACAACAGAACGTTTGCTGATCATTTATTTTGTTGGTGATCTAAAACAAAACAAAAACCTACATCTTTCCTTTGTTTGAAATAATTGGTATACAGGTTGCTCTGCGTGCTAGTTGGGAGAATGAGGTGGTTGGAAATGATATGAGGTAAAAGAAGCAAGGTTGAGATAGGATAGCACCAATTTATATCTTCAAAATTTGTAGAAATTTTATTTTATTTTTGCCTATTTAAATTGCATTACATGAATTCTGTGTGATTGACTTCCACTGTAAAATTAGAGATAGGATAGCACCAATTTATATCTTCAAAATTTGTAGAAATTTTATTTTATTTTTGCCTATTTAAATTGCATTACATGAATTCTATGTGATTGACTTCCACTATAAAATTAGAGATGTATTTCCTGGAAAACATTTTGACTTCTATATGCAATAAAGGCTAAAAACCTGGCAATCTATCCCTGTAAAGATTACAGCCTAGGCAGCCCTATGGGGCAGTTCTACTCTGTCCCATAGAGTCACTGTGAGTTGGAATCGACTCGGGCACCCAGCAACAACAACATACACAGTAACGTTCACGTTTAAAAAAAAAAAAATCTTATATGTCTTCTAAAATCACATTAAAAGAAATTATTTTCTGGTAAAATACAAATAATAGTACCAGCAGAATTGTGTTCAGAACATGTCTCAGAATGAAAATACTAAAAATGAAGCTTTGGCAGGATAAGTATCCATGGTAGTGGAAATACTCCTTTAAGCTTTGGGATACAGTGAAATGTGACAAGTCTCGGCAACAGATCATCATCTTATTTCTAATTAAATCACATACTGAAAATAATCGGTTCTCTTTCCCCCTCCAATCTTTTTGGTATCTATGGATTTTTAGCATCTTTTCAGATTTTTTCTGAGAGGAGCACCTGCAGTTTATCACTGTGTCCTTGTATTAAGGGCACAGGAAAAAAAAAAAAAACCTCAAAAAAATTACATGAAGTATATATTTGAGATGCAGGAGCCACACTGCTTATTTGTGTGTAGCAGCAGACCCCATCTGGGTGTAGTATAGCAGTCAGAAAGTAAACAGGTTACACTAGTGTCTCCTGTTACGGTGGCTGGCTGTTGGTGTAGCTGATGGCTGGCATCCTTGCTGGGCCCTCTTAGCACATCACAGCAGTGAGCTGATGCGCCTGGCAAAGTGGTCACTGTTGACGGCCTGTCCACCCACCTGCTGCTGTCAGGAAGGTGATGCGAGGGATTCTGCAGTCCTTGTTCCCAGGAGGGCTGGCCCTTTTACAGGCTGCTTGAGGGACACTTGGTGTTCATAATTATAGTCAGTGCTCAGTTTGCAAAGCAAAAGATCATTATAGTTCATTTTCCAAACATCATATTTGAGTGCCTGCTATGTGTAAGGTACGGTGGAGGTCTTTGCATGTTATCTAATTTTATTATTTTCCTATCCTGGGCTGTGTCTCTCCTGCTAAGAGTGGATTGGTGTTTCACTGGGTATTACCATCCTCATCTTGTGCATAAAGAAGCTGAGGTTCAGGAATTCACTAAAAAAATGTTTTTTTAAAAAGATCACACAACTTATGAGCATCCAGATGTAGGCACTTGAACACATGCAGCGTGGCAGGCTCTGTGCAGGGGTACGGAGATTAACGCGAGAGTCCCTGCCTTCCTGGAGTTTGTGATCTCACAGAAAAGGTGGATTTTAAACTAATAATTGTAGGGTGATGAGTGCAATGAAAGACAGTTATCGGTCTGACTCCAGAGCAGTTGATTTTTATGCTGTTGCATTTTTTCATTGCCTTTCTGGGTTTTTCTGGAGCTTGAGAATGCGGTTGTCGCGCTGTAGGGCAGATTTGGAGCGCGGCTTTGCAGGAGAGTGGGTTTCTCTGGCAGGGAGGCTAAAGGACACATTTTTATGAATTTCTGTGGCAGAGCATAAAGCGTCCAACACAACTTTCCTAAAAAGGACCAATTACACAGTGGGTTAGAACTGAATATACTGGTTTGGTTCAGAGCAAAACGTCCGTTTGGAGTTTTGCTAAGTGATCTGAGGTCAGCTTTATACGCTTAGTCTAGTGCAGATGTGGTACTTCTGTAGACTCGCATCCTACATAGACAGCTCAAGTGTGATGGTTTTTCTGTTGGGGCTCTGAGGCTTCTCATGCTGTTCCTCTCATCGTCTCCCTTCAAATGATACGATATGTAATAAAAAGTAGAGAAAATTGGGAGGGAGAGACATTTTTGATTATTTTCCTAGTTGAGATTGAAAAATAAGGAGATAAAGGTTTAATATTTTAGGCATTATTCCTGGTGCCACGCTGTAGCTTTCCTCTCTACCACGGTTGTAAGGAATGGTTCACACACACAGACTGAAGAAGCTGTGAGAAGTTTTGGAGTGGGCGCCACGCGCTTGCTACATCACATCGTCCCCAGAATGTAGATACGAAGTTGATGAACGAAGGTTCCAGCCTGACTTTGGGCACCTGAAAACCTATAAAGTGAAGGATGACCGTCAGGAATTAGAATATCTCGACTCTGTTTTCTGTTTTACGCGAAGATGTGTGAATTGTAGTCATTGTCTTCTAGATAGACTTACTCCCTGGAAAGTTTAATAGGGTGTGCGGTATCTTCCCCGTGGAAAGCATCTTGGAATACTCAGGGCTAAGGGAATGGGTCTTCATATATGGTTTCAATGAGGGTCTTCCAGAGGACTTCTTCAGGCATGTAAATATTTTTTTTTTTACATCTAAAAGTACTTTATTTTATTGTGCTTTAGGTGAAAGTTTACAAAGCAGATTAGTTTCTCATTAAACGATTAATACACATAACTGTTTTGTGACATTGGTTGCCAACCCTGCGACGTGCCAACACTCTCCCCTTCTCGACCTTGGTTTCCCCATTTCCATTCTTCCAGCTTTCCTGTCCCCTTCTGCCTTCTCATCCTTGCCTCTGGGCGGGTGTGCACCCATTTAGTCTCGTATACATGATTGAGCTATATGTGTGTTATTGTTGTTCTATGGGCCTGTCTCATCTTTGGATGAAGGGTGAACCTCAGGAGTGACTTCAAGACTGAGTTAAAAGGGAGTCTGGGGACCGTACTCTTGGGGTTTCTCCAGTCTCTATCCGATCAGTAGGTCTGATCCTTTTTTATGAGTTTGAATTTTGTTCTCCATTTTTCTCCTGCTCTGTCCAGGACCCTCTCTTGTGATCCCTGTCAGAGCGGTCGGTGGTGGTAGCTGGGCACCATCTAGTTGTGCTGGACTCAGTGCGGTGGAGGCTGTGGTAGTGGTGGTCCATTAGTCTGGGCACGTGAAATTTGAGTCAGAAGCCATGCAATTGTTTTTGAATGGAAATTGTCATTTCAGAAGAAGGGGGTGGGGGGAGGGATCCTTTTCCAGATATGTGAACTATCCACAGTGAAGAGAATTATTTTAAAGTTAAAAAATTACAATGTATTTTCATTTAAACTAACATTGTTGCCTAATTGGCACACTGCAGCAATATTCTGTTGTCCAGGGGAGCACCAAGAGCCAGGTCTGAAGTACTGTACTTTTGCTTAGCAGGGTGACATCTGAAAGGTGGTCACCATGGGAAGATGCTATTACTTTTCTCTAGGTGACCATTGCGTTATTTCTTTATTTTCCCTTTTTTCACTCACCTACTGTGTTTGTTGTATCATGAAACATCAAAATAATATAAGCGGGAGTCAGGGTAAGTTAAGGGGGCAATGGGGAGACAGGAAGTGTGAGGGAAGGATTGAGGTAAAACCATTAGATACATCAAATGCATGGCCTGTAATATCCTCCTGCTTAGAAGTAGAAATGACTGAGCTATGTAAATACTAGACTTTAGCCACCCCCCACCCCACCCATCAGCTCCTGTGTAAGTATGGTCTGTAGAGTAGTTTTGTTCTGGCAACGTCTATACGTTTGACTCAGGCATAAACTAATAATTTATTTATAGCAATTGAGAACAAACAAAAATTATTTTAATGATTTGATCAAAAGCAGGGTGATTTCTCATACTAATTCTGTTGAGGGTTTTTTCTATGTGTGAGTTAAGGCTTTTTTTTTTTTTATATAATTATGATTTTTTTTTAGTGGTAGGAAAGTGGGAACAGATGGTCTGTATGATGCATGGGGTTTTTTACTCCGTCACCCTGGTCAAGGAACGGAAACATCTGTGAATCCAAGTTGTTGGCTTTCTAAATGTGCCGGCTTCTAGTTTAATAGACCGTATAAAGCAGATTGGGTCTCAGGTTCCTTCGTGGGCAGATATCGAAAAAGTGCAACAGTTACTACCTACAAAGGTTTAGGTACTAGCTGGTTTAATGACTTCATCTGCTAGTTTTATCATCTTTGTCAGTTCTGGGCTGCGTAGTTTAGGTTGTTTTTTTTTCCCCCCCTTTCTCTTTTTCTTATGGGGTTATGTTCCTGTTTCTTTACATGCCTGGTAAGTTTTAATTGGGTGTCAAAAACCAAAATCCAAACCCATTGCCATCGAGTCAATTCTGACTCACAGTGACGCTATAGGACGGAGTAGAACTGCCCCATAGGATTTCCAAGGAGCGGCTGGTGGATTCAAACTGCTGACCTTTCGGTTAGCCCCTGAGCTCTTGACCCCTGCGCCACCAGGGCTCCAATCTGGTGCCAGACATTGTGAATTTTACCTTGTTAGTCGTTTCTGGATAGTTTGCATTCCTTAATAGTCTTGAGCTTTGTTCTGAGATGCAATTAAGTTAGTTGGAAACAGTTACATCATTTTACGATTGGTTTGGTAGGACCAGAACAGCATTCAGTCTGCAGCTAATTTTGTCCCACTATTGGAGCCCCAATGGTGTAGTGGTTAAGAGCTATGGCTGCGAACCAACAAGATTGGCAGTTCAAATCCACCAGCTGCTCCTTGGAAACCCTGTGGGGCAGTTCTCCTCTGTCCTGTAGGGTCACTGTGAGTTGGAATCAACTTGAAGGCAGTGGGTTTGGTTTGGTTTTTACTGAGCTAAGGAGCTCAGCTCTTCAGTGTACATAATACTCTTTTTCTGTTTGCACTACAGGACGCTTCATAAAGTTTGCCACTGGCTTAGCAAGGGGTAAGGTATGGGCTGAGGCAAGATATCCCTTAAGGGGCCCTCTGGCAGTTTAGGAAGACGAGGCCAGATCATGATGAGTGATCCTGGCCTCCACTTCTTTGCTCCAGGAAAGATTCAAGCATGCAAAGAGCCAATCTCAAGTTGCGGGTTTGGACTGGTACATCACAGCAAACAGGAAGAAACCCTGAGGCCAAGGTCAGAGTTGTGTGTCACTGCTGGCACCATAAAAGGCTGATTAACCAGCAGGGGTCTCGTTTTTCAAGCTCCCATCAGCCCCCTGCACAAGTGGCCATTGATGGAAGCAGGGAAGGTGGCGGTGATCCTAGAACATCAAGAAGGAGGGATGCGGACCTCAGTCCCATGACAGAGGGAGCCGGACTGTGGGTGCTGCCAGAAGGAAACTCATTTTGAATTCTTCTGGGGCTAACTCTGGTATCTGAAACTCCTCTAATTTTTTCCCCCTAATTATGAAGGTGGTACATGTCAGTTGTAGAAAATTAGGAAAGTTAAGAAAATACCTATTACCTAAAGATAATATTTGTTAACATTTCTTGTTTCTTTTTTTTTTTTCCTGTGCTTTCATTGAAGTATGTATGTAGTTATTTGCACGTATATATACACTTATGTTGTGTGTGGCAAAATGTTGATGTCAGGAATACAGTTGTTGTTGTTAGGTGCTGTGGAGTAGATTCTGACTCACAGCGACCCCGTGTACAATGGAATGAAACACTGCCTGGTCCTGTGCCATCCTCACAATCGTTGCTATGCTTGAGCCCATTGTTGCAGTCACTGTGTCAATCCATCTTATTAAGGATCTTCCTATTTTTTGCTGACCCTCTGCTTTACCAAGCATGATGTCCTTCTCCAGGGACTGATCCCTCCTGATAAAATGTCCAAAGAACGTGAGACGTAGTCTCGCCATCTTTGCTTCTAAGGAGCATTCTGGTTGTATTTCTTCCAAGACAGATATGTTCGTTCTTTTGGCAGTCCATGGTATATTCAGTATTCTTCACCAACACCGTAATTCAAAGGCGTCAGTTCTTCTTTGGTCTTCCTTATTCATTACCCAGCTTTCCCATGCTTATGAGGTGATTGAAAACACCATGGCTTGGGTCAGGTGCACCTTAGTCTTCAAGGTGACATCTTTGCTTTTTAACACTTTAGAGAGGTCTTTTGCAGCAGATTTGCCCAATGCAAGGCAGGAATACAGTAGCTCCCCCTTATCTGCGGTTTTGCTTTTCTCGATTTCAGTTACCTGCAGTCAATCCCGGTTCAAAACTGTTAAATTAGTCCGTAGCATGATGAAATCTCACGGCGTCCCACCTCGTCATTCATGTAACTTTTACTACAATATGTGGTTACGATTGTTCTATTTTGTTATTAGTTACTGTTGTTAATATCTTGCTGTGCCTAATTTATAAATTAAACTTCATCATAGGTGTGTATGTATAGGACAGATCATAGTATTTATAGGGTTTGGTACTCTCCGAGGTTTCAGGCACCCACGGGGGTGGGTGGGGTCTTGGAACATACCCTCCATGGATAAGGGAGGACTGCTTGTATACTGTTTTTCTTCTGAGCATTTTGATTACTGGTCCCTTTTTCATCTCATAATTACCAGTTTATAGTTAGATTATATTCCATCTTTTTAGTTGATTTGGTTGGGGCTTGCCTGCCAGATATTTTTTCCATCTCAATAAGTCCTTCTTTAGGTTTCTATGCTGTAGGGACCTCCACAGGAGGTCCTTCTATTTGTACGTGTATCTCTCTGTGCGCTACTAATTCCTTAACAGAGGGAGAGAATGGATGGATTCTAAAATCAAGTAATGATATGAACTATTTCAGGCTGTAATATTGAAGGCTCTCGTACTGTGTCCTATAGATGGATGCTTGACAAGGCAACTAATTTTTGGGTATTGACGTGGAACTTCTAATAGTTCAGTTTAGATCCTAGAGAAAATAATGATTTGTCTTATTTGGCTTTACAGTTTGAGTCAGATGGCTACCACCTTCATTATTTGTCATGTTGTGCTTTTGGGGATGGGGGAGGAGGATTGCCACAGGGATATCCTGTGTTTTCCTCTCGGTTCTTGGTATCATTCATGGAAACACCAGATTCCCGAGGTTATTCATAAGTGAGTGTGGTGAGGGAAATGAGATTGGTCTCCTTTGCCATCCTACATCACTTAGTCACAGGCTTTTCCCCATCAGTGCCCTGCCCTTCTCATCCACCCAGGTGAATGGTTTAGTATGTCATTCTCTTTCTTATCACATTCTCTGTAGGTACAAGCTGAGCAATAGACTCTCATTGGAATATTCAGCAAGTGATGTGACCTGGTAAATTTTCTGGAGGATGGAGAAGTTACAAAGTTCTCTGCGGACTTTGTCTAGTAAAAATTCTATATGTTGTCTTTAGAGAGAAAGGACAGAAAGAGCAGGTATAGGACTTCAGGGCTATTATGTACATACACTTTGACTTTGGATTCCCAGAAGTTAATTGATTCCGTAACAAAACTAGAGAGAACGTGTTTGTCTGAAAAGTGTTATAGTGTTTTCTTGAGCAGATATCTTGAGTCCTCAGTTTCCATTTTATTTTATTTTTTAATGTTAATTTTTAAACTTTTCTATTGGGCTTTTATTCCAGGACTGATCGATCTTTGGGAGGCAAGACTGATTAATTTTATAAAGAATGTGCTATTTGTTCCCTTTGGCCAGATCCTGTAACGTTAATTTTGTTCTGTCCTGTATAGTTCTGTTCACCTACATTTAGCTGAATAACACGTTAAAAAACCCGTTGCTGTGGAGTCAATTCTGACCCATAGTGATGCTGTAGGACACAGTGGAACTGCCCTGTAGGGTTTCCAAGGAGTGACTGGTGGAATCGAATTGCCGACCTTTTGATTAGCAGCCAAACGCTTAACCAGTGCGCAACCAGGGCCCCACATTTAGTTGGATAGTTAATGAATTTAAGTCATAGAACTTTTTCACGTGTCTGAACCCAGGAACAATCAAATGTGATTGATTCTTGGCTGCTGTGGACTTGGTGTGGTACTGGATAATCCTTTCAGATGTAACTGGGAGCTGCCAGGTAAGAGATAGTCTGTTCTCTTTTCTCCCAGTTCTGTCATATAGAGAAGGGTTTAGTGGTAGTCGACTAAAACAAACAATTTGTAAACAGGTTTTTAGAAAGATACTTCTATAAAAATTGTATCTGTGTGTATGTTCTTTTATACCTTTTGGTGCTGGAATCTACCAGAGATATTTGCGTATCTCATTTTATCAGTTCTCCTTCCAGCTAACAAAGAGAGTGAACAGTTAATTACCTTTCCTTTATTGTTGGATGGTTACTGAGTAGACATTTAATTCTATAAAGGTATGCTGGATGGAAGGATGATTTTCTTGGAACATTTTCCAATCTTGGATCCCAGTTTACCTGAAGTTGACCTGTGTCTCACACACCATATACTTACTACCATCCATAGAAGGAGAGAGAATTTCACTAACCAGAGCGCAAACAGTGTTTTAAGGGGCCATTTAAAAACAAACAAAGCAATCAGATGCATGCCTGTGTGCTCACATGGTTGTGTGCCCTGGGCTTGTCATACGACTCATTTACAAACCAGAGCTGCTTTTGAAAATTACCACTATTCAGATGTTCTCCCTCCCCCATCCACTAACAGTGGAGGCATCTCCATCACCCAGTCAGATCCCAGCCTGAGATCCCAGCCTGAGACAAAGGCCTTTTCTGTGAGTGTTGGCTCCTGCTGGTTAGAGTCCAAAATGCTAATTAGCATCAGCTGCATTCAGTCACTAAGTGGGGGTGAGCTGCTTCCTTTCCATTGCAGAAAAACTGGAGGGAGCCTCGCCTTTCTTACCAAGAAGGCCTGTCTCCCCTCTCAAACAAAACCCGTTGCCCTCAAGTCGATTCCAACTCATGGTGAACCCTATAGGACACAGTAGAACTGCTGACCTTTCGGTTAGCAGCCTAGCTGTTAACCACTGCGCCACCAGAGCGCCTTCCTCTGCCTCTCAGTCTACCCTAAGTTATTTCTCGTCTGTATGTGACTGTGGCCTCTTAAAGAGAAAAGGGCAAAGTAGTTTGGACCGGTCTAGACACACGGGGTATATAAACTTCCTTGGCGTAGTTTTGCCAGTTCAGTTTTCTTTTCACTTGGGGATTTGTTGTTTTAAAATTTCAGTTCAGGCCTGCCCCAAGTCTGTTTTCTGCTTTGCCTTCTTAGGCTAAATGAGGTGTTTCTTTTTGGTGGTGGTGGCCAGTGGGTTGTGTGTGTTTATGTTTTTAAGTGCTGGAATGAGACCACCAAACTTGTTCTAGATTAATGACTGAAGGGAGATTTGAACTCAGATGCTGATTCGTTCCTTTAAAGGCAACATGAAATAGTGTATAATAAGCATTAGTCATAATTAGATTCCAATTGTAGTTGGCGCAAAGCCTTTGGCAAATTCTGCATTTCTAACACTTTTTCTCCAAGGTGGGCACTCCTGATTAGACAGTAAATGACAATTGGCTGTGTTAAATGCCTTTTCATTTTGTAAGATTTGTTAGGAGTCATCTATTTTAAAATCATAAAAGCAAGAAAAGGAGTGTTTGAAGTATACGTAAACTTCGCCCTAAAACAGTTAGTGGAAAGGAGAAGATGGTTTTCCCTTGGTCGTTTTTGTAGTTCAATTTCATATGGTCCTGGGATTTGACTACTCAAGGCCTTCTTACTTGAGATCAGCAATGCCTTCGAGTGGTTTTGGAGACGCTAGGCGGAAACGGTGGGCTTTTTCTAAGGGTGTGTGTGTGTGTGTGTTTGACCTTCTTTTGCCCTGTTGGTGTCTTCCTTCCGTGTTTTCCCCCAATGATGCTTGTGTGAGCCCTTCACACACACGCCCCCCTCTCTCACACAGGTGTGCACGTGTCCTGGGCTACTCCGTAACCCTGGAGGGGAAGGGCATCGGTCACGAGTGGAATGAGTGTGTCTGTGTTGAAAAACAACGTGGAGGCGTTTTAAGGGAGCCAGCCATCGTTTCCTTTTGAAAATGAGTACAGTATAGGGAATTCTGGAGATCTGGTCTTCAGATTTTTCTTGAGCACCTTTAAAAAGACCTGTTACCGTGGAGTAGGTGCCAACTCATAGCAGCCCTGTAGGACAGAGTAGAACTGCCTGGTAGGGTTTCCAGGGAGCAGCTGGTGGACTCGAACTGCCTCCCTTTTGGTTAGCAGCTGAGCTCTTAACCACTGCGCCACCAGGGCTCCGTGAATCCCGTTACCTTCCCTCAAACACCACTTTCTAACCAAGGCTGATTTTTCTCTTTCCCTGTACAGTCTCTCTTCTGTGTCACTTTAATTCCACCTTCCCGTCATTCCCACGTGACCTAAACGTCTTTGTTGACGTCACTCTTTGTAGGTACTGTGGTAGAGTTCTCACTTTACGTCGTGATGTACAAGAGACGGAACGCCATGCTGGTACCGTTCTTCACCAGGTGTACGAGAGAGAAAGGCAGCAGCTGTGTGGACTTCTCGGGCCTCGTCATTCACGAGGGCAGCTTATTTTTACTTTGCAGACCTGCGTCCCCATCTCTGTCCTTCATTCCTCACCTGATCTTCTCACAGAAACTCTGTGTTTCTTTCTCTGCTCATATTATTTCAGTAAAGCCAAAAGCTAGGGGAGAAGCCAAGTCTGCAAAAACTTGATCACGGAGTGAGTTTTCTTACTCAAAGTCAGCGGCCTCATCCTCATCTCTTTGAGGGTGCAGATTCTCATTGAACGGGCCACTGAGGGGCTGTGTTGCTGGTCTGTGTTTCTCACTCTGCTCTGGCCTCCCGAGAGGGGCTGCTGCTGTGGAGGTTGTTAGAAATGGATGTTATCTGGCCTTAAATGTGCCAGATGATTTATATTCATAAATATTTACTAGAAAACAATCTTTCCTTGTAGCTAGTTAATATAGTATCAGTCAATTCTGGGTTTTTTTCCCTGCTTTGATGAGCAAATTGAGGCCCCTTGAAATGGAGTACATTGCCTGAGATCACCTAGTAGTCATCTGGGACTACACCGCCCTGCCCTGTGCACTGCCCTGTGCTCTTCCGTACACATCTTATCCTTTGTACTTGATGTATTTCTTGCATAGCTTGTAATCTCATTTCAAAGGCTGGGCCCCCTTAAGATCCCTAAATCTTGGTGTGAGGATAAAAGTGAATGTATATACCTCCTTTACTTCTGGTGGGACTGGGGAGTTGTGTTCCTTTTGTGATTGCCTGTGTGCGGGGAAAGTGAAGTCACACACTTCACTCAAAAGCAGTGTGTTTTATTTTATTCTGTTTTTTATTCTTGAGGATGAAGAGGAAGAAATCAAACTGGAGATCAACATGCTGAAGAGATACTCACATCATAGAAATATTGCAACATATTACGGTGCTTTCATTAAAAAGAGCCCTCCAGGACATGATGACCAGCTCTGGGTAGGCAGATGTTTCCCCAGCGTTTTGTAGGGCTTTCTTCTTTGGCTGTATTATAAGGGTACTAAGTACTTTTCAAAGGGAGTGGGGAGCAAAGGGAAGCTGGTGGATTCTGAAGGCTTCCTTGGCTTGTATCTGGTTTGAAGGTGGACTGAATGCTTATTTTGATGGTGATTTCACATTGCACAGAAAAGAATTGATTATTTCAAGAATAAAATGGCATGTTTTAAAAGGATTGTGATGAAATAGCAAGGAAAATGGGAGGTTGAAAATAAAAGTGATACAATAAAAACTGTATGGGAGCTGCTTAGCTCAATTAATTGCATCCTTCTTTACCACTTAGAGGTAAGAGACAAATCTCCAGAAAACACACTTCTGGCAGTGATTTGTTAATAATATTAATGATCCTGTTAATTAAAGACAGTAAATTCAGGGGCATTTCTGGAACTGATGCATTAAAAACCTTGTCTGTTATTGAACACATTTATATTCAATACGAGCTACGGCTGCTAACCAAAAGGTCGGCAGTGTGAATCCACCATCCGCTCCTTGGAAACCCTGCGGGACAGTTCTGCTCTGTCCTATAGGGTCGCTATGAGTTGGAATCGACTCAATGGCAACAGGTTTGGTTTTTTATTATGGTTATCACATTAGTTATGCTCATGGTATTCAACTTCCAAAGCAGGAAGATGGAGTAATACTTTTTGTAATGAAGCTTTTTTTGGAGCAATTGTAGAACATTTGCGAAATTGAAAAAGTAGAAGGGAAAGAAATCACTCAATTCCCATCATCCAAATCCATTCATAGTTAAAGCGTAGTTTAAAGGTTTAGTGTAGTTCTAAGTACTTTTAAAATGTGGTTGTGAACATCCTGTATAAACATTTAGGTATTGTAAATAGTACATTTTAAAAAATTATATACTTCTTAATAATAGCATTTCTCTTTTGTACTAAATCCAGTTAATATAAAATAGATTGAAGATCAGAGTGTAAGAATACATTTTTTGAGGCTAAACGGGAAAGAATATTAGGGAGTATTTGAATCAGATTTCTGATAAGTGGGCATTGATTAAGGGTCAGACCAAACTGTGCCTCCCAGGCCCATATGCTTACAATAGAGTATGAACCTTCCAGAACCTCTGCACTGGGGGATGTGCTGTAGAATTGCAGAAAATCTCAGTCTCCTGGACCACGTAGACATAGTGGATACATTGGACAGTGACATGAGCTCTAAATAATTAGTATGTCTCCAAAGAGTTCATGTGCCTGGGTCTTTAGGAAGGGTGGAGTGGGCTGACTGCGCTTTAATAACTTCTCTAGTGTGTACTGAAACCTGTAATGCTCTCTCTGACTGTTGGAATGTATTAGTCACAGTGTGTCTTGTCTGCCCTGTAGCTTGTCATGGAATTCTGCGGGGCTGGGTCCATTACAGACCTCGTAAAGAACACCAAAGGGAACACACTCAAAGAAGACTGGATCGCTTACATCTCCAGAGAAATCCTGAGGGTAAGGAGAGGCCGCAGCTGTGGTGCCCTAATAGGCATTCTGGTGCTTATGTTTGCATTTTCCTAGCCTGGAGTAGTTCTTTGCATTAGTAATACCTATGCAGGTTATTCTCTGCTTGAAAACCAGTGGCTCTGTATAGCTAGCCTGGTAGTTTAAGCTACATCATGGTTATAACTCTGGTAAGTATCTAAAGAAGTTGGACTTGAATAAAAAGTAGTTTTTCCCTATTTCCCTAAAGTTTATCCTCCAGGCCATCACTGCACACCGAATAACATCTTTCCTTGGAAGTTAAAAAGAAAATCAGAGGGGAGGGGAAGAGAAATGATCTCTAACTATTGTTTTTGTAGCAGCCCTGCGTGTAAGCTTATGAAATCAATACTAATGGTGCTAAATGCTGGCTTTCAAAGTCATCCTGTGAACTCTGGCATTCGCTATTAGAATCTGTTGTAATATTTATGAGGAACAGTTCTAATGCTTAATGTTATTTACAGCCAGTTGGAAAGCTGGCTTAGGATCTTAGAGTAAGTTTCCCAGCTGCTGTTTGAGCAGCTTTCAAACGATCCCCTTCAGTGACAGAGCCACCCTGCCCTCACGGGAGAGGGTTTTTTTAGATTTCATATCTGAAAAGTGCCCGTGAGTTACCAGCGTGTGTCTGTTCCGTTTGTCAGCCACCACATCTCCTCTCGTCACTTCACGTCCAGATAACACACTTAAACTACTCGGTTGCATTTCATTTACTTATTTTATTTTAAAATAAAAAATGTGCAAGTTAAAACTGGAATCCGGTTGTTATGCTTCTTCCTCTAATTAAAAAAAAATCTTATAAGTAGGCAGTTGCTCTATCTTTTATTTATAGGTAAGTTTACCCCACTTTGTATGTTTAAGATTAATAGAGGATTGCAGGTTTAAAAAATGCTCTTCAGAATTCTTAGAAAAACATCCAATTTCATTTTATTTGGACATTTTATGGAGCTCTTGAAAATACTGAGCAATTCTCTTAAAAAAACTAGTTGTAGGGGTGGGGGGGACCATCTTTTTTTATAATCACACTCAAACTTCATTATTAAAATGTCAAGGTCCGTCTTTTATGATTATTATAGGAAGCAGAGCCTAGAAGTGGGAAAGTCAGCATCCTGCTCTAAGCCACTCTGCGGGAGTTTGGTACGTGAGCAGATGGGTTCATTATATTAATAGCTAGAACTTCTACCTAGCTTGGTAGGCAGGCGAGCACGGTGGTCCAGAGGTCGGACCCAGGAGTTAGTCAGACTTGGGTTTGAGTCCTTGTTCTGCTCCGTATTTATTATAGACCACTGGCAGAGTTACTCAACTTCCAGGACTTGCTTTCCTCATCTGTAACTTTTAGATAACAGCCCTAAGAATTAAGTACTATTAGTATGAGAATTAAATGAGCTAGTGTATGTGAATCATTTAATGTAATGCCTAGACCACACAGCAACCTCTCAGTGAATATTAGTTGCTGTCATTATTCTCCTATAAACACACACATGCACTTACCTTTCCTACATCCAATTCCAGGATAAGATTTCTCAAGCAGAGAACTGGCTTTCAGTATAATTCATTGAATGCATTTCAGCTATCAGAGACAACTTTACATGTTTTTTGTATGCACAGGCAAGCACTGTTTACCTATAATATGTAATATATATATATTTTACCACCATTGTGTGGCCAAAATATTGAACGATACAGAAAGCATCAAAAGAAGATGAAAGGAATACACAGAGTCACTGTACCAAAAAGAATTGGTCCACATTCAGTCATTTTAGGAGGTAGTGTATGATCAAGAATTGATGGTATCGAAGGAAGAAGTCCAAGCTGCACTGAAGGCATTAGCAAAAATCAAGGCTGCAGGAATTGATGGAATACCAATTGAGATGTTTCAGCAGATGGATGCAGCGCTGGAAGTACTCAGCTATGCTAACAAATTTGAAAGACAGCTACCTGGCCAACCCACTGGAAGAGATCCATATTTGTGTCCATTCCAAAGAAAGGTGATCAGCAGAATGCGGAAATTATTGAATGGTATCATCAATGCTGCACGCAAGTAAAATTTTGGTGAAGATAATTCAAAAACAGTTGTAGCGGTACATCGATAGGGAACTGCCAGAAATTCAAGCTGGATTGAGAGGAGGACGTGGAATGAGGGCTATCTGATGTAAGATGGATCTTGGCTGAAGCAGAGAACACCAGAAAGATGTTTACATGTGTTTTATTGACTATGCAAAGGTATTGGACTGTGTGGATCATAACAAATTATGGATAACATTATGAAGAATGGGAATTCCAGAACACTTAATTGTGCCCATGAGGAACCTATACATAGATCAAGAGGTAGTTGTTCAAACAGAATGAAAGAATACTGTGTGGTTTAAAATCAGGAAAGTGTGCCTCAGGGTTGTAGCCTTTTACCACATTTATTCAATGTGCATGCTGGGCAAATAATCCGAGAAGCTGGACTATATGAAGAAGAATGTAGCATCAAAATTGGTGGAAGACTGATTAACAACCTGTGATGTGCAGATGACACAACCTTGCTTGCTGAAAGTGAAGAGGACTGGAAACACCAATGAAGGTCGAAGACCACAGCCTTCAGTATGGATTACACCTCAACATAAAGAAACCAAAAATCCTCACAGCTGGAGCAATAAGCAACATCATGATATAATGGAGAAAATATTGAAGTTGGATATTTACTTGGATCCACAATCAACGCCCATGGAAGCAGTAGTGAAGAAATCAAACCACGTATTGTATTGGGCACATCTGCTGCAAAAGACCTCTTTAAAGTGTTGAAAAGCAAAGGTGTCACTTTGAAGACTAAGGTGCTCCTGACCCAAACCATAATATTTTCAGTCACCTCAAATGCATGTGAAAGCTGGACAATGAATAAAGAAGACCGAAGAAGAATTGATCCCTTTGAATTATGTTGTTGGTGAAGAATACTGAATATACCATGGACTGCAGAAGAACAAACAAGTCTGTTTTGAGAAAAGTGCAGCCAGAGTGCTCCTCGGAAGCAAAGATGGTGAGACTTCATCTCACATACTTTGGACACTTTATCAGGAGGGACCAGTCCCTGGAGAAGGACATCACGCTTGGTACGGTAGAGGGTCAGCAAAAAAGAGGAAGATCCGTGATGAGATGGATTGATAAAAACAGTGGTTGCAACAATGGTCTCAAACATAGGAACGATTGTGAGAATGGTGCAGGACCAGGCAGTGTTGTCTATTCTTTTGTACATAGGGTCACTATGAGTCAGAACCTAACAACAACAATAACCACCATTAATCTCAGGCGACGTTTAAAACAAGACTTGGTTGTTTGAGGCCTCTAATCGGCCTGAGTATGGTAGGTGAATGGATATCTTTCTGAGATGCAGAAAATCTTTTTCACCTCAGTAGGCACCTGGAACAAAAGCTTCCTTCATCTAGATTTCATCTAGAATGGGGCTTTTTTGTTAAACAAACGTTTAAGTTAACATAAATAAAAAGTCTCTGGAAGAGTTAATATATCGTACCCTAGTGCGCATTTATCTTAAGAGTTGTTAAGATGGTTTTGGTAAAGAGAAAGCAAGAGGGTAAGAAGGAGATTAGGCCTCATGGGAAATGTCAACAGCCACCCCAAAGCAGATAACCTACGTTCTCAGAAACATGGTTAGGGGTGGCTAATTTTTGTAGTGAGAAACCTTTTCTTCATACTTTAGTAGATGTTAGGTTTAGATGCTCGATCCTCAAAAGGGTGAGAGTCACGAGCATATAGGCCTTAAACATCAGTAGAAATGCTGTCTTTGGGTACCCCACTGAAACCCTCAGGACCAGAAAGTTTACCAGCAAGCCAGCATGTTCATTCCAGCCCACATCCGTGTTCACGTTCAATATGGCAGTATTTTCATTTTTGTAGAAACCAATATTTCTTACTGAATATGAACACTTGTGGCCTTCCGTAGCCAGTACTAAGGGACAGCCTCAACTAGTACTTGGTTATGCATCCATCAGTGAGATAGAATTGCAGGAAAAAGGTTTCCTGATTTAAAGACATAAATTCATTAGCTCTAAGTTGGGGTGTTTGCTGAGGATTTGGACTTGGCATCTCTGCTAAGGAGGAATAATGGTGACCTAGCTTTTGTCATGGGAGTGGTTGAACACACTCAAGTTGTCTCATCCCAGGACCTTCATATAGCAAAATGCGTTCATTGTGTGGAATAATCACAATGCAGGTTAACATTGGGTGTTCTTTCAGAGAGCTCTCAGGTGCACCTGAAACCGTTCTACATGCAGAAGGAGTCATCCTTTAACACTGTGGACAGAGGCGTGGACATGGTTGTCTTAAATTTACTGCTCGCAAAGAAAACTTGTGTGCATCAGGTTACTGCTTTTGTTTGAGTGTTTATGCTCGTTGCTGAGATAATTTTGGTGAAAAGTGTAAGAAGGCAGTTTGTGCAAATTAGAGAATAATAATGAACAGAAGTAATTGAAGTAGGAATTAATGAAAGAATTAGGGAAGCTACATTTTTTTTTTTGTCTCTCTCTCTTTTTTTTTTTTTTGCAAGGATAAAGGGCGCTGGAAGTCATACCAGGCTCAGAGAAGGAACTTTCTTCCTAATTATAGCACTGAGATAACCATGTATTTTTAGTGCTTTTTTTCCCTCGTCAGGGCTTTGTGGTATAACACTGCACATCCTGTGTTGCCGAAAAATAAACAGAACCATCAAATTGACTGTACTCTGTTTCGCAGGCAGACTTGTAAATGATTGTTTAAAAAACTTTATGTTAGAAAAGTCGGTGTTCTAGAGCAGCTGTTATATTTAATTCATCTCCTACAAAGTAATGACAGCAAAACCCCACAAAAAAATTAAATAGGACCATCAAATAAACCCTTACTTCTGATTTAGCCTTTTGGAGTTGAGGCGTTTCAGAGTAAATAGGTTGCTTGTGTCTTTGGGAAGAAGCTGTGGCTCTTCCTTCTCCAGCTCAGGTCAGAGTGAGTAAGTGAGATGTGCAGATGATGCATTTCTGTCTTCTGGGTCCTATTTGGATGCAGCATGTGGTTTTCTTCTTCCACCGCCTCTCGTAAGAGACATGCTTTTGGGTTTCATTTCAGACACGAGGTCATCAAAAATTGCTCTATGCCCAGTAGGCTTGTTTCCTTGGGAAAGAAACATATTTCATTTGAACACAAAGCACTTTTGACAGCAGAATTATATTTTATGTTTGGCATAGAGGTCGGATTGATTAGCAGTTCATCGCTGTGCAATGGAAAAACTATCCAGTATCCAAAAGCCAGATTTTAAACCCTGCTCTAGCCCTTCGTCTTTCCCCTGGGATGTATCTAGTTTAGATATACCCATGGGGTCACCCACTGAAAGATAGGCGTTTAGCGTGGGAAAGGAACCACCCTGTCCATAAATAGCACAAATTATAGCAGAGAAGCTGCAGATGGTAGTCTGAAGTGTGTCTTAAAGGCACAGCTAGAGGATGGTGTTGTAACTTCTCTGGGGAACCTAACCAGTTGGAATGCTAGTGGGAAGAGGAGGCTTCTTTCTGTCTGTCTGTCATCTTCCTGGAAATGTACTACGTAGGAGTTCACACAAACTTTTGGACCACGTATGCACTTTGTTATAGAAGCTGTGTTCCCGGCTGTTTGCTTATGGCAACAAAGAACTAACGCTCAGCTCTGTGTTCACTGTTCAGGGTCTGGCACATCTTCACATTCATCATGTGATTCACCGGGACATCAAGGGCCAGAATGTCCTGCTGACCGAGAACGCAGAGGTGAAACTAGGTATGTGAACCACGTGCGGTGTTCTCTGACACCTGCCCCCCGAACAAGCCAGCAGTGCGCCATGCCCCGTCGGTCATGTAGCTCAGTTCAGCCTGTTACCCACAGTTTTTAAATTTCTCTTCTGTTGAAGAAGGTGGGAACTGGGCTTGTTACTTAGCCTAGCTCCCTCCCGCCCCCCGTTCTCCCTTCTGGTCTGTCCTCCGTACGGGAGCCAGACTATTCTTTAAATCAGATCATGTCACTTCCCTGCTTAAAGACCGCTAGCGGCTTCCTATGTCGCTTTGAATAAAATCCAGATTTCTGACTCCACTCATAAAAAGCTCAAAAGGATCAGATCACTGCTACCCTCCCACCTTATTCTGCGACCCTCACCTCTCTTTGCCTCAGCCACTGTCCTTTAACTTCCTGGAACACGCCTCAGGCCCGTCATACAGATTATCCACATTGGGGGCACTGGCCCCGGTTTTGAAGCTGCACCTTTTCCTTCATCCCTAGAGACTGTCCTTGACCCTCTGATTCATGTTGGGCTCCTTCCCGCGCTTATTGCCTTCATAGTACTGATCACAGTTTATAATTATAGTCGTGTGTCACATAACGTCCGTTCGGGCAGCGTGGGACCATGTATATGTCCGTGTTCCGGCACATGCTCTCCAGCATACCCACTTGGCAGTGAGCCCGCCCCCTACCCACAGGAACAAGCGCCTCTGCTGCTGGGACGAGTGGGCGCCCAGTCCTGCTCCTGAGTGCCCCAGGTTGGCAGGCATCATGGGGCCCGGTGGGGGTGCTGGGTCGCTGAGACCGCTTGCCTGCTGCCCTGGCTGGTGCCTGTGGCATCCCTGTCATGCCCTTCACTGGGCTGCAGGGCTGCACACCGGCGGGACCCGGCTGAGCGCTCAGGTGTACTCACAGCATCCTGTTTCACAGACCCTATCGTGGACGTTAAGGGACGCATGACTGTATGCAATTATTTACTTATAGACGGAGCTGTAAGTCCCAGGAGTGCAGGACTAGGATTGTTTTATTCACCAGGATATTCTCTAACACCTAGCATAGTGCCTTGAATTGTAGGTGCTCAATAAATGTATGAATGGATGGATGGGATGGAGCCCATGGTGTCTTCCTAGAGATGACTTCACTGATTGTTTTTTTATTTTATAGTTCTTGCTCCCTTCAGCTGGATCTGTTCCCATTCCACTGTCCTAATGGTTCCATCAAATTTTTAAACAGAATTCACATTAACTTTTCTTCCACTAAGGTATCAAGAGAAAAAAAAATTTTTTTATGTTCGTAAGTTCACCTTTTTTTCAAACATCTTAGGCACAGTCGTTGTACTTTTAAAAATAAAAATCTTCTAATTGCTTCCTTGCATACTGCCTACATTTATTGGCCCATCTTTGGAGGAATAGTCTGCCCAATTGGAAGATCCCCTGAAAGCTAAGATAGACACTGTAATCATCCTTACACACGGACGATTCAGTGAGCTGCACGTTTTCCCTGCACTGGCCTCGTGGTGCTAGGCCTGTGACGGTCCCTGAGTCACCTAGTGATCGACGGCTATTGATGTACAAGGTGCTGCGAAGCTCGCTTAGGTTTTTGCTCTGCATGGCCCATGTGTCTCTGTCTCAAGAAGAGCATTCGGCGAGCGAGCCCACCCCCTGGCCAGCTAGTTTCCTGAGCATGTTCTGTACTCAGAACTTGAATCCGTGGCCCTTGTGAATGATCTCGGCACTTCCTAGGCCCTTTTGCATGAAATCCCCCACTTTTGTGCACTCCTGCTGGGTATAATGGCAGTGTGTGTAGTGATGAGATTGGCCTTCCACTAGAGATCTGTGGTTTTCCTGCCAAATCTACCTCCCAACCTCGGACTTTCCTCTAGATCACCACCATCATTAAATTGGGTGGGATGTAGTAGTTGCTCTGAAAAATCAAAGTCCCAAGTGCTTTGGGGATGTTTCCTAGTATACTTGAGATTTAGCTTGATTCCTTTTATTTAATGCAGTACTCTATTCTTCCCTAGAAAACCTGTGTGGCTTTCTTAACTTCATATAGGTATTTCTGCTGCTTAAGAAGCTAAGTCAAGTGGGTCTCAGTCAGTTCTCCCTAACTTGGGATTTTCTATAACTTGATTGATTATGGCAGTCATGTTCTCTGAAAGCACTGAAAATCGTTATTCAGAAGGCCCTCTGCTGGTCACGGTGGGAGAAGCTCAGGGAGACAGCCTGTCCAGGCCTCCCAGGAGCTTACAGACTAGTGGAGGATCCTCCAGTCTCAGTGGCTTTGCTCTGGAAAGGAGGATCCTGCAGTCTCAGTGGCTTTGCTCTCTGGAAAGGACACTCCTTACCAGTGTTGCCTGCCTTGAGGAGAGTTACACGTTCGTGGAGCATTACTGTTTCAGTTCACTCTGAAGACACTTCTCCTTCCATTTTTGAATACCCTTTTTAAATTTGTTTGCTAATTGTTCTACTTTTCCTTCCTTTCTCTTCTCCCCACAGTTGATTTTGGGGTGAGCGCTCAGCTGGACAGGACGGTGGGGAGGAGAAATACGTTCATAGGCACCCCATACTGGATGGCTCCCGAGGTCATTGCCTGTGACGAGAACCCAGATGCCACCTACGATTACAGAGTAAGAGACGGCTGCTCGACTGGTCTTCACGGCGTCACTGACGTTGTTAGGGGATGGGGGCCTTGCTGACAAGTAGCACACTCCTGATTTCTAGCTGCTTTTTCCCTGAGAAAGTTTAAATTTGCCAGGAATACATGACAGTGCTGTCACTTTTTTGCCCATTCTGCATCACCTATGGTGTTCATAATATACTGGCTTTAAGGCAGCCTGGGTCACTTCGTGTATGGGCCTTTTTTGTCCTAGATAAACTAAACGCTTCTGCTCTGTTTCCTATCCTTTTAAATTTGAAGACTACATTAGAATCAGATATTTATTCTTTTTAAAATGTCAGAATATATAACAACAGTTTCACGTATGCAGAATTGTTAGAGTAGTCTTGTTAAAGACTACTTTGATTTGGTACACAGATGTATTTATGTTATTGGAGTGATCTCTAGGAACTGGAATCACTAATACTACTTCTTTGATCATGGTATAAAACCCATATTTGATAATCAGACTCAGGTTGAGTATGTTCACAGAACTTATTTTAACAAAATCCCTTTGCCTTAATTAAATGAGCCAGAGTGGTTAATGCACCTGGTAATAATATTCAAAATTTGAGTTTGTCTTAGTACACGCCAATGTATTTCAGAATTTATTACAAATACCCAGTTAATGCAACCCAAATTAAGCCTGTGATCCAGAGGAATTTTTATTTTTTTTATGTGCTGAAGTATTTTAAAATAGGTTCCAGATTTTGTGACTCTTTAATAAATCATTAAACCAAAACCAAACCCGTTGCCATCGAGTCGATTCTGACTCATAGAGACCCTATGGGACACAGTAGAACTGCCCCATAGGGTTTTCAAGGAGCAGCTGACGGATTTGAACTGCGTGCCTTTTGGTTAGCAGCCCAGCTCTTAACCACTGTACTAGCAGGGCTCCAATACATCATTATATATCTCTAAAATTTGAAAATGTTTTTCAGCATCCCCAAACTATCATCATGACTGAGTTATTTAAAAGTAATTCCTTATTTCAGTTGTATTTGGTTGCTTTGCCCATTGAGTCTCTCAATGTAGAATATACTTTTTTTTTTCCTTGATACTAACTGGCTGAAAATGCTGGGCATAATACAAAATTTCCACCTGCTAGATTTGTCTGTTTACTTCTTTGTGATATTTAGCTTGTTTTCTGTAAACTGGGAAGGCTCAGTTAGCATCAAGGAAAACCTTTTAAGCAAGATGGCCTCACAGACAATGGGGTTGCTTTGTGTTACATCACATCAGGGATCGGGTACCATCTCTTGTCCTACCATGAAGACTGGTCACTGGGTTAGGGTGGTGACCCCTCGTTTGTACCACTATAGACTAGAAAACTTCATGAAAAGAAGGGAGAAATTCATAGGCCTATTCTTCTTGGAAACCCTAGTGGCACAGTGGTTAAGAGATACAGCTGCTAACCAAAAGGTCAGCAGTTCAAATCCACCAGGCACTCCTTGGAAACCCTATAGGGCATTTCTGCTCTGTAGGGTTGCTGTGAGTTGGAATCAACTCGACGGCAATGGGTTTGATTTTTTAGGTTTATTCTTATTTTTGTATTCAAACATACATGTCTCAACTTTGTTTTTAGCATAATTATAGGTTATTTAAAAACTCCTTAAACTGAGCCAGTTGAAGTAATTCCTTAGTTCAATAGCATATAAACGAAAGGATGCTAATGAAAGTCGACAGGTTATCTGCTTCTTTAAAATGTTGTTTGGATTTTAAGACATCCGGCTGGTAAGATTTCATTCATTCATCAACCAGCGTTTATTGAGTGTCTGCCGTTGGCAGTTATGATTTTGGGGGTACAAAAGTGAATAAAACTGCCTTCATGGAACTTATGTTTGAGTAGAGAATAAAGTTAAAATTCAGATTTTTAAATTACTATTTCAGGGAAATGAGAAGGAAAAGATTCCATGCACAGAAAGACTATTTATAGCTCACTGCTCGTTTAATTTGAAGGGAGCATGGAGATGTCAAATAACGTGATATGAACTGGCGAACGGATTTAGGAATTCACCTGTGGAACTTTTATAAAGAGCGATTTCTGGCCTTTAAACTTTTAAAATTGCAATTAAGTGTGAGGAACTAAATATAAAAATAGGCTTAAATCTGGGCCAGGGTCTAAACCATTGAATGTAAAGAAACAAAGAAACTTGCCAAGCAGTAGACCGTGCAGTGGGCAGTGAGCAGCTTTTATGTAGACCATCTCTGATTCGTAGATAGGAAGGATTTTCATGAGCAAATCAGTTTTGTCTGTATTGTTTCTTTGTAAGGTGTTCCTATAAGCGTGTGTGTTCTCTTTAATTTTCTGGCAAACTCTCTGTTAGTTTATACAGCAAATAATGCCTTCATTTCATTTGCATGAATACCAGAATTCTAAGTGAGTGGCATCATTGCTAATCCGGTATCCATAACATGTGGTTTTATTTTTGCAGAGTGACCTTTGGTCTTGTGGCATTACCGCCATTGAGATGGCAGAGGGTGCTCCCCGTAAGTAACTTTCTCTCCTTTTTAGCCCCCTTGCTTCATGTAACTTAAACCTAGTCTCAAGGCTTCAGAAAACCCAGCTCCATGGATGGAGCCAATCCTGGTGGGGCATTTCGATGCAGGAATGAATCATTGATACATTGAGATTTTAGATGTAAAAGAATTTCTTGGGATCTCCTCTTCCTTTTGAAGATCTCCCTGAGGTCCGTAGCCTACATTTTCTTTTATTTAAGCTGTACTGATAGGTGTGACCTGAAATTATGCTGAGTTCAGATAATAGCCAGTGAATTTTCTTTTTACCTTTTAAACTTGGTATTCTGTGAAACTGATTTCAATCACATGATATTTTAGTATTGTTTATATTTTGACTTGGCAAATAGGGACATAACTTTTTATCCATAGAATATTTTTTTTCTATTACCTATGAGATTTTTCTGCCTTTTGTAAGAGTGTTTGCTTCTCCTTTGTATTAAATCAAATGGGAACTTCATAAAATGGATTTTTGATCAGAGATGGGCATACTTGCAGAGAACAAAAGATAAAGTCCCATTTTCTACAGGCCCCCCACTCAAAGGTATACACAAAAGAGTACATAACTATTGGTACATAGTTGGTGCTGAATAAATACTTGTTGAATGAATGAACATATCAACAGCAAAAAATTAGTTTGTAGTACAGAAATGGATATCTGCTTTGAAAACCACGTATTCCCTCCATGTTTCCCTCTAAGCCCTTGAGATGGGGAGGTATTGCCCGATCCTTTGTCTCAGTTTTCTCTCACAATGGGACTAGTATTATCTGCTTCTTTGCCTTGTTTCCTAGCTGCCTTGTAAGATTCTCTCGAACGTAGGTAAACATGAAGATGCACGTTGCCTATTCTGACGTGTTAACGCGTGACATGTGCCTAAAGAGCCTTCCTCGGGCAAGTGAGAGAAGTACAACCAGTAACAGCACAGAATTAAACAATGTAACTTTAGACTCATATTTTTTGCCCTTTCATAGTATTACCAGATATAACAACGAACAAGTAACCTTTTTGGAGGGCTTCATCTTAATCTGTGCTAGGCATCGTGTTAAGGCCTTTACAAGCATTGTTTTATTTAATCCTCACAACCACCCTGTGAAAATACAGTTATTTTAATTTTAATGTTACAAATGATTTAAAAGCTTAAGGTGTTAACTCCTTTAAGACTGTTTATTGATCTTTAATTTGTGAAAATTTTCCAATGTCTGTTTGAAATGGCGTATTCTTGTTGCTCTTGTTCTCCGTATATTTTGCTGCGAGGAATTCAACTGGGTGTGTCCTAAGGGTCATAACTAGATGTCTAGGCTTGTTGACGAAAAGTGTATCAATTGGACGGTGGGACAGAGCATCCAATGTTACGAGTGAGCCCTAGAAATCAAGAGCAAGTAAAATAAGCGTCGTACTTACACACCCGTGTCCTCTCCCCAGCTCTCTGTGACATGCATCCGATGAGAGCACTGTTCCTCATTCCCAGAAACCCTCCTCCCCGGCTGAAGTCAAAAAAATGGTAAGCTCTGTATGGTGTCTGTTGTTGCTGTTCTTTTCCTTTTTTCTTTTTAATGTTCCTTTTTTAGGTTTACTTTCCTCTGAGACAAAATTCTGGCCGTTCTCATTTCCAAGAGCACATGGGCCAGTGCTCCCAAAACACCAAGTTAAAAAGTGCATTTGCTTTTTTCTCCCTTGATAAATTCTCTTTGAATTACAGAATAGCGACAAGGTGACCATATGAAACACCAAATTTCATTTTACTATATAAGCAAACACCCTTTTAAGTGTGGTGTGTTTGTAGATAACTTTACATTGAAGAAGCAAAGCTGTACTGACTTACAGTTCCTCAAGTGAAATAGGATTTTAAAATTAACGGAGGTGTTTACTGTAATTATTACACAATTGAAGTTAGATATATCTCTTTTCTTTCCAGAAGAACACGTTAAAAGAATCGTCCTCTGTTTTTGGCCTGCCATGTTTCCATCTACTGCATCTCCCATACATTTGCCTAACGGAGTGTTGATATCTGTGGAGGGACATGGAAACCTTCACTAACAAAAGCCTTTAGCGTTGCAGTATTATGGGAAAATGCTGGTTGGGGTTGTTGTGTGCCGTCGAGTCGATTCTGACTTATAGTGACCCTATAGAACAGAGTAGAAATGCTGGGTTAGTTACTTCAACAATCTTGTGGAAAGGAAGTGAGCCTGTACTTTTTTTTTGGCCTGGGCGTTTTGTCTGCTTGTTTCCTCTTGATCTTTTTTTCCAAATTCTTTCCTGTCAGCTCTTGTCTGCACTCAAGCGCCTCGTGCTTGTGGGCCCTACCTTCCTCCTTTTACCATTTCTCTTCTCTTCTTCTGGGCTCATCTTGTTAATGCCTGCCTACTTTTTTGTTTTGTTCCCCCGTTTCTGTCTGGAACTATTCTTAACTACTTTTCCAATTAATGTTGTCTTCTCTTATTTTAGAGTCTTGACTCTGAACTCTGAAATATGCAGAAGATCCCAATTTTAAGCTTTCTGTTCTGGGTATTGCCTTTCCACTGCTTCCCTTTGTCTTCTTGGTTGCTCACCTTCTGGTGCTGTCCAGTTTTCTTTCCCGTCCGCTGATGTACGCGTGCACACGCACGTTTTTTACTTTAGTTTCTTTCATACTTTGCCCTGTTTCCTCTCTGTCCTTGCCACCGGCACATTTCATCATCCTTTCCCCACTTTCTTCTGTTTGCAGAATTTTTCTCTTTCTTTTTATACTGTCTGTCACCACATTCGACTCCAGATAACTGAGGCTGTCTTAATTCCATTTACCAGTTTTTCTGAGAGGATCTTCAAGTCCAAAAACCAAACCAAACCCGTTGCCGTCGAGTCAATTCCAACTCTTAGGACCCTATAGGACAGAGTAGAACTGCCCCATAGAGTTCCTAAGGAGCGGCTGGTGGATTCGAACTGCTGACCTTTTGATTACTAGCCAAATGCTTAACCACTGCACCACCACGGCCCCTCTTCAAGGCCACGCAGTTGCAAAGATTTTAGCACTGAGTGATGTCTTGCATTAAGACATGATAACTCTGGGTATCCAGGGGGCGGTCAGCCCCGGGGAACCCAAATGCATATAATGGACATCCTCAAGGAAAAGCTATGAGACTCTGCTAACACCGTCTCTGGCTCATATAATCTAACTAATACTAGATTTTCCCTTTCTGTCTGATTTTATAGAAGGAAATCTATACTGGAAGGATTGCTAAATTACTGCTTTGAGTTCCATCAATTGGCCTCACTTTTACTTGTAGTTGTGGGCTAACTGCTGTGTGTACAACATACCATGATATGAAGAGACAGACGTAGATGACCATGAATGCTTCCTACGTGCCTTTCTTACCCCAGACGTTCTTTAACTAAACACGATTAGATGCCATGTTCAGCCATTCGCTTCATTGCTGTCATTTTACCCAGGCATTCTGACAGGGACTAGATGATCATAGACATAAAGTTCTTTTTCCTTTGTGATTTCTGTCTTCCTGTCCACCAGATATATATTTCTTCTATTTTAGAGAAGGGACTTTCAAAAGATGACCAGTGACCTCTTTTCCAGCAGAACCTGAAAGTTGATTTTAAAGAATATACTATAGCACCTGTGGGCATGGTGTGTGTTGATCCCTTTGGGGTCTCTTAATTCAGGGCTCTGACTCATTAGGTCTAGGGAGTGACCTCAAATATTTGTATTTTTAATAAGTTCCCCAAAATGTTTCTGGTGGACGGCGGGATTGGGGGAATCTCGGTGTTAGAGCATTCCACTACACCGTGTAAAATCTTTGATGGTCCACCTTGACCGTGGAATAAAGTAATAACTTCTTTGAGTGATTTTGAGGACCTTCTCTGAGCTGATTCTAACCTGTTTTATTCAGTCTTTTCCACTTCGCATACTAGCCACAGAAAACTATTCGTTATACTCTTAATACTTTTTCTACTTTTGTTTGTGTTGTTCTTTGCCGTGGAATGCTGTCTTCTCTGCCCCATCTTTGGACTATCAGATATCCTACTTTTTTTTACATTCATTCCACTGTAACACTTGTTATTTTTTCCCTCCTCTATAAGTTTGATATATCTTGTTATTGTGTATAACTATTAAATTTCATTCACTTTAGTTCCTATGTATATTTCTTATGGAGCCTAACATAACAAAATACAAATAATTGGTATATAAATATTTGTTGAATCGAAAAAAAATAGTAAGTTTGGATGAAACTGCAAGATAATAGAAGTGTTTCTTAAAAGCAGTGAAGTAATTGAGAAGAGCTGATTTTCTAAATCACGTTTTTAAAGACTGAACAGTCATTCATTCATTCAACAAAAATTTATTACATACCTATTGTGATGTGCCATACTCAGTGTTGGACATCGCTGACAACTTGAAGAATAGAAACCAGTCCCTGAGCTCTACCATTTCAAACTAACAAGGGAGACAGAAACATAAAAGACTCCTAATGGGGTGTGTGGGGAAAAGGCTTCCCAGAAGAGACGATTCCTGAGCTGAGTTTCACAAGATAGGATGGGTGCCAGTGGCTTGGCCAAGGCATGCAGAAACAGGCTAAAACCAAACTGGCTAGCAGGGTAAGTGTAGGTGACAGAGTCATTGCTCCCTCAAAACCATTAGTTTCTCCCTCTGTACGTTAAGCATACAGAACTGATGCATTTCTTTGAATGAATAAACTAGTCTGAAGTTCTAATTGATGTGTCATTAGTAGGTTCAAGAGTCCCAGCATTTGGTCACTGGCTTGACTCCTTTTTGTGTCTGTTCCTCTCGTCTGTCCTCTTGTCTGCCTTCATTTTTAGGGAAACCTCCCTCTATCCCCCTTGCCTCCTCCACGCCTAGATTAAGTGGTTAATAAGCAACATTAGCTTTAACCCCCCCCCACAAAAAAAAAAAAAAACAAAACCCGCTGCTGTCGAGTCGATTCCAACTCCTAATGACCCTATAGGACAGAGTAGAACTGCCCCAAAGGGTTTCCAAGGAGCAGTTGGTGGATTTGAACTGCCAGCCTTTTGGTTAGCAGCTGAATGCTTAACCACTGTGCCACCACATCTCGGATTTAAACCCAGTTTTATTTAAATGTGATTTCCATCATCGTTCTCTATTTGTGGTATGTTGTTGGTGAGAAAGAATAACCTTTAAACTATGTTTAATTAATGCTCCTGATCCCCAAAGACTCTGAGTTCCTATTTCAGTCATTAAAGCAATTAAGCATTGTACATTAAGCTATAAACAGTCATACCAACGTGAACTAAAGATCGAAAAGAAAGTAAGACGACCTTTTTGCTTAACTGTCAGTTGACACAGTAGCTTTCATTTTGGAAAAAGTTATTTCATATTGGATCATTTTTCCTGTTATTTCCAAGTCCCAGTGGCCTCTTTATTTACTCTTTGCATTCATTCTCCAAATACCCTCACCAACAGAGATGGATTGCAAAAATGGGCTCAAACATAGCAACGATTGTAAGGATGGCGCAGGACTGGGGAGTGTTCGTTCTGTTGTACGTAGGGTCACTATGAGTTGGAAGTGACTTGACGGCACCTAACAACAACAACAAATTATTCCTCTTCACTTGCGGAACGTTCATGGTGAATTCTGAGGCTCTTCATTGTTCTCAGGCTTGTTACTTAACTGATAATTTAAAGCTCTTTGCAGTAGAAATTTGATGTTCTTTTTTACTTACTCTTACAGGTCAAAGAAATTTTTTAGTTTTATAGAAGGGTGCCTGGTGAAGAACTACATGCAGCGGCCCTCCACAGAGCAGCTTTTGAAACATCCTTTTATAAGGGATCAGCCAAATGAAAGGCAAGTTAGAATCCAGCTTAAGGACCATATAGACCGGACCAGAAAGAAGAGAGGAGAGAAAGGTATTAAATCTGTTTCGATTAGTAGTTTGTCTCTGCCCTGCAGCTCAGTGGTGGGGGATGTAAGATCCAGCCTGGCTCCAGGCGGGGTTGAACTGAGCTGTTGGTGTGTCGCCAAGCTGGGACTATCTGCGTAGGTCCGCTGGTGGGTCAGCGTAGTGGGCTGTTTTTCTAGTTCTTCCTCAGGAGCACATCTTTGTTGCTGTTGATACGCTTTTTTTCTGCCCTTCTTCATTATGAGTGTTGTGTTCATGGTATACTTCACTCAGGGTTTACTGAGCATCAGCGGGGAGCAGCATTGTCAGTTTCTCCGTCACATTCTGCTCAAGAACCCACCGGGGTTTCTTACTCCTGTAGGCTTGTACACGTCGTGTGGGTCGATGTGGGCCGCCTGTCCCGCTTTTCTCTCTTTGCTGCACAGCAGGAGCATGCTCTTATGCTTGTTCCTTCAGGTTCCTTTCTGTTCCCACTGTGTCACGCCCTGGTTTTTTGTTTTGTAGCTTCATGCACACTGTGTCCACCTGCCTGCAGCGCACTTTGCTTTCTTCCCCTGCAAGGTGCAGCTCAAGCACCGTCACCATCTTCACCAAACCTTCTCTGAAGACCCTGGCTCCTGTTGACCTTTCTGTCTTGTGAACTCTTACAGCAATTTTGTAGAACAATGTTTGGAGGATAACTGGCATCCCATGAATTTTTTTTTTTTCTTCTTTTTTTAACACTCAAATTTCAAGGCAAAAAAGAAACTATAAAGAGCAGGTTCAGAGCAATGAAAGAGTTGATTGAAGGATCACCTTCTGGGCTGTGTCCTGAACTTTTTACACGTTCATTTAGTCTTAAATAACTTTTGTGTTCATAGTTAAGTCTTCACTGATTTTCAGAATAACATTTTTGTTTTCATATATTGAGTCATAAACACAATTAAGCATTGCACATTAAGCTAAACAGTCATTAACAGAGTGAACTAAAGGTTGAAAAGAAAGTAAAATGACCATTTGCTTAACTGTCAATTAACGCAGTAGCTCTCTTTTTGGAGAAAGTTGTTTTCATATTGAGCCGTTTTCCTATTATCTCCAAGGCCAAGGGGCCTGTGTTATTTTCTCTTTGCATTCATCTTCCAAATATCCTCACCTTCTCGTCAATAATTAACAGTTCATAGTGCAAAATTTTAAACATATCAGAGTATATATTTAAAGAATTCGAAAAATTATATGGGTTAGAATTTCCCTTAAACGTTAGAGTATCTGTGTATGTCCATTAAAATTATATATTAGCTTTGATTTTTTTCCTATCATCCATTCTGCATCTAGCATAGAGGAGAACTAATGCCATTTATGTAATGAGTTTGTCCTGAATCATATTTTGAGTTCTCAGTCCCATTGTCTTAGTTATCTAGTGCTGCTATAACAGAAATACCATAGGGGTTGGCTTTAACGAAGAGAAATTTATTCTCTCACAATCTAGGAGGCTAGAAGTCTGAATTCAGCTCCAGGGGAAGGCTTTCTCTCTCTGTCAGCTCTGGGGGAAGGTCCTTGTCATCAATCTTCCCTTGGTCTACAAGCTTCTCAGCGCAGGGACCGCGGGTCCAAAGGATGTGATCGACTCCTGATTCTTCATTCTTGGTGGCATGAGGTCCCCTTCCTCTCTGCTCGATTTTCGCTTTTTTATCTCTGTCCACTGTTACGTGATCTGATGTGATTCTCCTATGTGTTGTAAATCCTACTGTCTTAGTTATCTAGTGTTGCTATAACAGAAATACCACAAATGGATGGCTTTAACAAGGAGAAATTTATTCTCTCACGGTCCACACAGTACTGGGAATCATGGCCTAACCAAGCTAACACACATTTTGGGGGGAAACAATTCAATCCCTAATACCCATCTTACCAGAAAACTGATTTTCATCTAATAAGTCTCTGGAAAAAATAGAAATGTATTTCTAGTTTGTGAGTAGTATTTGGTTTTTAAATCTCTTCACCTTGTCTGGTTTTGATGACTCTCTGGAGTAAAATTGTTCACTTAAAGTTGGATACTGACTTGAGTGAAGGGACTAATAAGATGGCCTCTTACTTTTGGGAAAAAGGCATAAACCCTGTTGAAGTGAAAATAAGTTATTCGTGTTGAAACTTTTTCGTGCGGTCTGGTTTGAGAAGAGCAAATTTTGTTTTGTTCTCTTGCTGTATTGTTCCTCATTTTTTTTCTGGGCCTTTTTATAATTTGTGGGAACATTTGATTTTTTTTTTCTACTGTAAGTACCTACTTGATGTTTTACTTTTTGTCAGACCAGCAGACTTTTCTCCCTGTTGCCCTCTCAGTGGGTCCCTAATTGATAAAGTAACGAAATCAATTCTATTAGTTGCATTAAATTAGTTTCACTAGTTATGTCTCTTTTGAATTTTGGCATGAAAGTGGACTTTCTGAATTTGCTGGCACTCTTGGGCCACTTTATCTTAGATGTCAAGTGCTCTGGAGACCTTTCTCATGGTTCTGCACTTCTTCAGAATTCATCCCCTTAAAGGGTGTCTTGAGTGCAATGGAATCTGCCCTTCTCTGGGGTGTAGTAAGGCCAACCCAGAGAATCGCCACAGTGCACTGTGGGAATTAGGTGTGGCATCCTCCCCGCCCCCCAAAAGTTCTCCAGTGCACATTGCTGTTTTCACAAAAAGCATATTATTTCTTTTCTGTCATAATACTGGAGATACTTGGCCTGTACACGTATGTGTCATGATTTGTGAACCATCCCATTTTTTTGTCCTTTTCTTTATAGATGAAACAGAGTATGAGTACAGTGGAAGTGAGGAAGAAGAGGAGGAAGTGCCTGAACAGGAAGGAGAGCCAAGGTAATGATAAGGCCAATGTTCAGCTTCCTGATTTATGAAGAGATTGTTTCATGCTGATGCCAGGGTTTCAGAAGACTCCTATGTACTGTGAAGGAATCTTACTTTAATTTAAAAGTGCCTTAGTGTCTTTCATTCTATTATTTGAAAGGTTCCTACAGACATGTTTCCCATTTAGATCCTCTTGCCCAGTGGTTCTTTACCAGGGATTGCATGTGCTCTGCTCACCCAGTCATTTGGAAACGTGGGGTTGCCACTGGCATTTAATGCTCTAGGAGCCACAGATGGGAAATGCCTTGTGGTGTATAGGACAGAAGCAAAAAGAAACTACTGCTGTTGAGTCGGTTCCTACTCATATCAACTCTATGGGACAGAGTAGAACTGTCCCAGAGTTTCCAAGGCTGTAAATCTTTACGGAATCAGACTGCCACATCTTTCTCCTGCAGAGTGGCTGGTGGGTTTGAACCACTAACCTTTTGGTTGGCAGCCGAGCACTTTAACCACTGCACTATCAGGGCTTCTTGTGTCTAGGACAATCCTACACAAGAATTGTGCTGTTTATGTGATGTAGGGCTTTTCTTGAAAAATGCTGCACCTAACCCAGCCTTTCTCAAAACAAATTTTATTGTTTTTTGGGGGGGAGGGGAGCACTCTTCTGTCAGGTGTGGTTACCAGCATTTCTTTCCCCTGTTAAGGTGTATTCTTTCCTGATCCCACTTACAATCTGTGTTTTGGTTTATCTCTGGCTTTCTGAGGTACAGTGAAGCAGAGACGAAAGAGTTGAAATTGGTAGACGGACCCATAACCAAAAAATTTGTCGCTATCAAGTCGATTCCGACTCATAGCAACCCTAAAGAAAAGAGTAGAACTGCCCCATGGGGTTTCCAAGCAGCAGCTTGTGGATTCAAACTGCCAACATTTTGGTTAGTAGCTGAGCTGTTAACGACTGCGCCACCAGGGCTCCGAGATGGACCCGTACTAGGTGATAATCAGGGAACAGGATTTTTGGATTTTCATAAGGTTTGCCTGGCAGTCACTCAGGTTGCATCTACACATGACTGATTAATTGAACAAAAGGAGGAGGAGTATGTCGAGAAATCTGTGGGGACCTCTACTCCACAGATTGCAAGTTTGAAGAGCGTGTGTCAAGAGATGAAAGAAAATTTACTGAAGAAACTCCATGTTATCTTGTTCTCCTTATGTAGGAGAAGAATTGAATCCATTTTAGACTAAAAAGTTCAGAGGAATTTGAACCGATTTCATACGCAATGAAACTCTTTGAATAAGAGCATGATATAATAAGAGGCCTTTTAAGGAGATTTGTTTGACATGTTATTCTGCATGGTTTGGAAGTAGAGAAATGACTCACAACATGGGGACCAGCTAGGAATGATGCTGTTTAATTTATCTGTGCAATGGCAAGCTCATGGGACCCACTCAGGCTCAGCTGGCCACCCTGGAAATAAAGGAAATGGGAGGGGAATACATGACAAGACTTGATGGTCAGTCTGACAAAGAAGATGAAGCAAAGGCAAAAACTGAAGAGTACGCTGATATTTATAGCCTAGCAGGGGAGGAAAATGATGTTCCTCTCACTGGTGGAAAATAAGGTAGTCGAAGGAAGAACTAGTGAAGTGGAAGAAAAAGGCAATTTCGTTTTATCTATTTTGAATTCACGTGAGAATCCCAAGTAGAGATGTCCTGAAAATAGTTGACAAACAAAATCCAGGATAGAGTTTTAAAATATTTACTGAATAAATAAAAGGAAATGCGGGACTGTTGAGTTGTAGATGCAAGAGTGGGAGTACCTTGTTAGGAGAATGAATGTAGAAGAATAGAATGCCCATGGGGCGGTCTCATTTAGAGGGCAGTGCCATTTGGATGTGGAGCCCTGGTGGCAAAGTGGTTAAGAGTTCAACTGCTAACCAAAAGGTTGGCAGTTCGAATCCACCAGGAGCTCCTTGGAAACCTTATGGGGCAGTTGTACTCTGTCCTATATGGTTGCTATCAGTCGGAATCTACTCGACAGCATGGGGTTTGTTTTTTTGTTTTTGTTCGTGCCATTGGGATACATCCCTCACAGCTCTTACTCCCTCCTGCAGTTCCATCGTTAACGTGCCTGGTGAGTCTACTCTTCGACGGGATTTCCTGAGACTGCAGCAGGAGAACAAGGAACGTTCTGAGGCTCTCCGGAGACAACAGCTCCTGCAGGAGCAACAGCTCCGTGAGCAGGAAGAATATAAAAGGCAGCTGTTAGCAGAGAGACAGAAACGGATTGAGCAGCAGAAGGAACAGAGGCGGCGGCTAGAAGAGGTAGGAAAAGTAAAACGTCCAAGTTCGTTTTTCCTCTTGCTTTATTTACATTGGTAGCAAACCTTCAAAGGAATAATCTCTGTAACCTCCTGAGGTCATACCTATCCCCTGGCTTAGCTATTCAAATAACTTCTGAAGGAAAGCTTATGCTTTTAGACTGGCAGGACTTCACATTCCTTGAGGCCTTAGAAATATTTTCTTTGCTTGCAAAAACTTTAAGGACCTGCCCCACAGTTACTCATCAACATACTGTGTTAGATGAAGAGAAACAGTGTCCCAAAGACGGTCTACCAGTTTTGTGGAGTCTGTTCCCCATTGTCCTTTTCAGTGGCTTGCTCAGGCTTGACCTGATTTCTTTTCCACTCTTGGCCTCTGGGTCCAAGTTTACATGCACATATTTTTCTGAAACTTCAGACTTTTTCAGAGGAAAAACATTTTTCTGTAAGTGCTTTAACTTTAGATATATTTAACGTATCTCTTGGGTACACTGCAAACGCTATGCTGTAGTCTAGTTGTTATGTGGAATGAGTTGTGTCCTGTGGTGGAGAAGTACGTTCTGTACTGTCTGCTCGTTTAAATCGTTCATACTCCTAATGTGGGTAATGTGGTTACCCGCAGCTTTTTCATTTTTAATTCAAAGAAACATTTCCCTTGTCACCTAGGGGTCAAAAAAGCCTTTTGACTTCATTTTCCTGACTCCCTTTTGCTGTTTATTTCAAGCTCCAAATTTCTCTTTCATGATCATTTCTGTTTCCATTTCATTCCTACACCTAATTGTTTCACCTTTATCTTTCACCTCGTGAGTAAGAACTCAACAACAATAAAGCCCCGTATTGATACTATACAATGGACTTTAACTAACAACACATGCTGTTCCCCAAGTTATTTAAGAGTACATGTGGTGGTGGTGGTGGTGGTGGCATGTGGGTGTGGTGGTGTTTGTGGGGTGGGGTGTTGTTTTGTGTATTTGTAGTCTAGATTCTGGAAACTCTTTATAATACCCTATCCCTTGTTTAGAAAATCAGTGTCTGTCTAACTAAGGGGACTGGAAGAAATAAGCCAGGACTTTTGGAAGAAAACACAGGACATACTCCCCTGTCATAGGGACAATATGACCATTTATGTAACTCTATAGTTTGTAAATTTGTTTGTAATGTTTTTGTTAAGACTTCTCGCAGTGTTCTTTGAACATAACAGAAACCCTGAGTGGATTCAGAGGTTTGCTCAAGTTGCACGTTGCCTGTTAAAACAAGCCAAACCAAATCCGTTGCCATCGAGTCGATTCCAACTCATAGCAACTGTATAGGACAGAGTAGAACTGCCCCATAGGGTTTCCAAGGAGCAGCTGGTGGATTCAAACTGCTGACCTTTTGGTTAGCAGTCAAACTCTTAACCACTGTGCCACCAGGGCTCCATGTTGACTATTATTGTATTAGAATACTTGTGTTTTGAGACTCTGGGAGTTCCTACTTGTTTCTTTACGTGATGTTCTCCACAGTCTCTTCTGATAATGGGCTGTGTTTTCCTTAAGAACATGATGTGTGTTACTTTGGTGGTTTATGAATTGGAATGCTAAGCACCGAGTCAGAGCTCATTTGTACCACAGGCCTTGGGAATAGCTCTCAGGCCCCATGGTAGTGAGACAACAGTGTCTGTTAATTCAGCCCCTATCCAGTCTAGCCAGTGAGGATTTCAGGGTGTGAGGGTGAACAGATGGCTCAAGGAGAGAACCGAAGTTTTAAAGTTATTTTGTTTTATGAGCTACGTAGTTGCTAGTGAATTAGGGATGTGCGCCACTATGAGATTTTTGTACTTCATATGTTTTAATTAGCCCTTTAATTTCAGCCTCTCAGTAAAAGTTCAAACTCAGGGTCACCTCTTTCCACCTCTTAATCAGGAAAGATGTAGCTGGGCACTGAATAGGGGAACATTTGCATGAATTGATGGAACTACTCATTTATCCATTGGTTTGAACTCCTGGTGATCTAGTTCCTTTTTATTAGACTCAGTAATTAAGAGTTGCTTACGTTCTAAGTCTCAGAAAGGTAATTTGAGAAAAATGAGCCATAACAGAGTGTGGCCATTTATTGACTTTAAAGGTTCAATGAGAACTGTTTAGGGAATAGGGATTCCTTATGTTACAAACAGAGAAAGGAAATAAGATACATTTATCTGTGGTTTGGTCTGCTACTCTCTTAGACTAAAAAAGATAAAAGGGAAATAAAATTTCTTAAGGTAGATTTATTTTTAGTGAGTTTATGGTAACATAATGGTATGGGAAAGTTGGAAACAAAGAGGAAGGGTCAGCAGTGTGAAATTATGGCCTTGGTGATACAAACAACACCGGAGATTGCATGATAGAATTTTGCAAGACCAATGGCTTGTTTATTGCAAATACCTTTTCTCAACAACGTAAACGGCGACTATACACATGGACCTCGCCAGTTGGAATACACAGGAATCAGATCGACTACATCTGTAGATAGAGACAATGGAGAAGTTCAATATCATTAGTCAGAACAAGGCCAGGGGCCAACTGCAGAACAGACCATCAGTTGCTCAAATGGAAGTTCAGGTTGAAGATGAAGAAAATTAAGACAAGTCCACGAGAGCCAAAGTATGACCTTGAGTATATCCCACCTGAATTTAGAGACCATCTCAAGAAGAGGTTTGAGGCATTGAACACTAATGACTGAAGAGCAGACGAGTTGTGGAATGACATCAAGGGCATCATACATGAAGAAAGCAAGAGGTCATTGAAAAAGCAGGAAAGAAAAGACCAAAATGAATGTCTGAAGAGACTCTGCAGCTTGCTCTTGAACATAAAGTAGCTAAAACAAGAGGAAGAAATGATCATGTAAAAGAACTGAACAGAAGATTTCAAAGGGCAGCTAAAGAAGACAGAGTAAAGTATTACAATGAAATGTGCGAAGACCTGGATTTAGAAAACCAAGGGAGAAGAACATGCTCAGCATTTCTCAAGCTGAAAGAACTGGAGAAAAAATTCAAGCCTCAAGTTGCAATATTGAAGGATTCTGGGCAAAATATTGAATGATGTAGGAAGCATCAAAAGAAGATGGAAGGAATACAGTCACTGTACCAAAATGAGTTGGTCAACATTCAACCATTTCAGGAGGGTAGCATATGGTAAGAACTGATGGTACTGAAAGAAGGAGTCCAAGCTGCACTGAAGGCATTGGCAAAAAACAGGCTTCAGGAATTGACGGAATGCTAATTGAGATTCTTCAAGAAATGGTTGCAACACTGGAAGCACTTACTCGTCTATGCCAAGAAATTTGGAAGCCAGCTTCCTTGCCAAACAACTGGAAAAGATCCATACTTATGTCCGTTCCAAAGAAAGGTGATCCAATAGAATGCAGAAATGATTGAATAATACCTTTACTATAACAAGTAAGTAAAATTTTGCTGAAGATAGTTCAAAAACAGTTGCAGCAGTACATCGACAGGGGACTGCCAGAAATTCAAGCTGAATTCAGAAGAGTACGTGGAACGAGGCATACACATCCTTACTGATGTCAGATGGATCTTGACTGAAAGCAGAAGATACCAGAAAGATGCTGACCTGTGTTTTATTGACTCTGCAAAGGCATTGGACTGAGTGAATCATGACAAATGATGGATAACATTGCGAAGAATGGGAATTCCAGAACACTTAATTGTGGTCATGAGGAACCTGTACTTAAACCAGGAGACAGTTGTTTGAACAGAACAAGGGGATACTGAGTGGTGTCAGATCAGAAAAGGTGTGTGTCACGGTTGTATACTTTCATCATACTTATTCAATCTGTATGCTGAGAAAATAATCCAAGAAGCTGGAAGAAGAACGAGATGTCAGGACTGGAGGAAGACAGTAACAACCTGCAATATGCAGATGACACAACCTTGCTTGCTGAAAGTGAAGAGGATTTGAAGCACTTCTTAATGAAGATCAAAGACTACACCCTTCAGTATAGATTACACTTCAATTTAAAGGAAACAGAAATCCTCACTGGACCAATATGCAGCATCAAGATAAATGGAGAAAATATTGAAGTTGTCAAGAATTTCATTTTACTTGGATCCACAGTCAGTGCCTATGGAGGCAGCAGTCAGGAAATCAAATGACATATCGCATTGGGCAAATCTGCTGCAAAAGATCTCTTTAAAGTGTTAAAAGCAAAGGTGTCACTTTAAGGACTAAGGTACGCCTGATCCAAGCAGTGGTGTTTTCAGTTGCCTCATATGCATGTGAAAGCTGGATGATGAATAAGGAAGACCAAAGAAGAATTGATGCCTTTGAAGTATGGTGTTGATGAAGAATATTGAATATACCATGGACTGTCAGAAGAACAAACAAATCCATCTTGGAAGAAGTACAACCAGAATGCCCCTTAGAAGCGAGGACGGCAAGACTTGTCTCAGGTACTTTGGACATGTTATCAGGAGGGATCAGTCCCTAGAAAAGGACATCGTGCTTGTAAAGTAGAGGGTCAGCGAAAAAGAAGAAGACCCTTAATGAGACCGATTGACACAGTGGCTGCAACAATGGGCTCAAACATAACGATTGTGAGGATGGTGCAGGGCCGGGCAGAGCTGCAGTCTTTTGTACACAGGGTTGTTGTGAGCCAGAACCGACTCGAGGACCTAACAACAGCAATAGTAACATTGTAGGAGTAAGCACATTAAAAAAAATAAATAAAAACTAGGTATAATATGATCTTTTTAGTATAGTTAGAGGTCAAAATCAAAATTTGAGATTTCCAGAATCTGTCCTTTTCTTTAAAAAAAAAGAAATAGCTGTCTCCTTCCAGTCTTCCTTTGTTAGAGGATGACTGTGATACGTGTATTCTGAAGACTTTAAATGTTTGCCATTTAGATGAAATAAAGACCATTATCGGGTTATTAGCCATCTTTTCTGTGACTTGCACTCCCGTTCTGTGTTTGAACACTGCTGATGATTCAAGTCTTCCCCTCTCTGAATCTTTCTGTGCCATTTGAAAACAGTAATCTCCTTCCTTTGCAAGTTTTCAGTCGTGGAGTCAAAGTTGGCACTTTGTGATTTTGGGGAACCTGCTTCCCTCAAGTGAGGAGTAAATGTTAGTGTGAACCCCAGCAGCTGGGTTTTTTTCCCTTCTACCAAGATGACATTCAGTCATGTTCATTTCTATCATTTCGGGAAATTCCAAAGTGAATGTTAAATTGTAGAGGGGTGGGGGGAGGTGGAAAAAATGAAAAAACAAAGGAAAGGGAGAGGAAAAAACACATTTTCTGCGTGGAGTGGGATTAGTACTGAAGTTAAATTGTAATGCTGGGAAAACTTAGAAATTTCTAAGGAAAAAAAATCGGCTTTGCCATGTGCTTCTTGTCTGTTTCTTGCCTGTGAGATCTTAGAAGGAAGGAGTGGTGAACTCCCTTACCCCCAAGGACTTCCCAGCAGTGTTTCAATGCATTTTAAAGAAATAGAAAGCATTTCCTCACCCCTGCAATAAGGCCTTTGTTTGGCAAGTTTGGCAGATCGTAAGTACCTGACTTCAGGAGGACATGTCAGCACAGTGCTACCTTTTTTACAGCTCCAGCGTTCATATGTGCGGTAATCATGACCATGGCACGCAAGTACCCCTACAGCCACGGCCTTGCGATCTGTCAGGTCAGCAGCTCAGTTGTTAAGGGCGGCTGTCTCGCTTTTAAGAACTCCTTATAAATTCTTAAATATTCTCTTGGCATCCCCATCTAACGTCTGGTTATATTTACAGTTAAGCCTTGTGAACAGTTAGTTTGGTTTAGCAAATGGTGTTGGTTGCCTAAAGGTGGGAAAGAGTTCTCTTTGGGGGAGAAACAGTTTCTCTACTGTGGTTTCGTGAGAAGTGGCGTATTAAAATCTCAAGAGTTGGTAGTTTATGTGTGCAGTAACACAAACTCAGAAGTTCCTGGGAATAGCTGAATCTAAAGAATAGACTGGGTTATTGAAGTCTATTAGTTTCCACGAAAAGCCAGTAAGTCCAGTGGAGAAGATTTAAATGGACCTTGATAATTAGCAGTATGACTTATTTAGAAAAGTTTTTAGAATTGTGAGATGAGAGCACTGCTTTTAAATGCCAGAATATATAGAAAGGGAAGTTAATGATAATGAAAGCGTAGCTGGAAAAAGGCACATTTACTCAGGCAGGCTTGGGAAGATTTAAGTAATAACGGGAATCTCTTTATAATTTGGAAGGTTTGAAAATCTCTTCACAGCGTCTTGCAGTTTTTCAATTGGTTTGCTTTTATTTTTAAAGAAAATAGTAATGACACCGGTTTGCAAAAGCTAGGACTTCAAAGGATTATATCATATTTATCATTTTTAGTGAGGTAAATCTGAATCATGTTCCTAACACTCTCCTGGGTTTTGTCATGTGAAAGCATAGGCATAAAGTATGGATTGATGTTGTTTATTTAGTTGATGTGTTTTATTTTTTGCCAGTTTCTTTGGAGGTTCTAGTGCAAGAGGCAGGCTTTTCACTTTTCACAGTAATCATCTATTCAGACTTATTGACTAATGGCTTACTTTACCTTTTAATGATCCTTCTCTGCATTCCCTCACATCTTCCTCCGCGAGGGCCTGTTCTGATGGTAGTGTTTTTATGGTTGGTAGTTGACATGTTTGTGGTGGGTACAGTTTACCAATTCAGATATTAGGACAGAATATGGAAGAGCAGTCGGCACCTGCAGTGTCCTTTGCCCTGGCCATTGGGCTCATCAGCCATCATGATCTGCTTTAGTGGGCTAGCTCTGGGAATCTGAACGCCCTGCCTTGTCTTGTGGTTATTGATGTACGTGCCTTATCTCTCCTGTAAGACTTAGAGAAGGACTGTGTCATATCATCTTTGTATATGCATGATGCTTAATAAATACTTCTGAAATGGACGAATCAGTCATTTGTAGTTCTGTTGTATCTCTGGAAAGAAAAGCCTTGTTCTTTGAACTTACGCCCATTTTAAAAATGGACCCTGGAGTTTGGGATCTCTGATTCCTAGAGCCACTTGAAAGTGCTTCAGAGGACTATATAGGTTATCCTTAGGAGTAAAGGGTGTGTTTTGTAATGTATGAGACACTGTCCAAATGTCACAATTATTGTCCAAGCCTTTATGCACCTACTAGGTGATCTTTAAAAGATTGCTTTAGGATTTGGTCAGATTTTGCATGGCCTTGAGATGTGAATGGATTGTTGAATCCTTGATTAAATCTTGGGGATAAAATCACAGCAGTTTTTGTCTTGGGTGTCATGCGTTGGACAAAGAGCACAAGTGTTCGGTTTAATTACTAAAGAGTACGTAATGCACTCCTCTTACGAAGGCCATGTGTGATACAGAGGGGAGAAGACGAGTAAAACATGATTCCTGCTGCCGAGGACCTTATGGTCTTTTTAAAAATGTTGATCTAGTAACCAGAAGCATGGTCCTTTCACCTGAAACTAAGAAGAAAATGCTTTCCAGAGGCGGAGCCCTTAGTTGGCAATTGAGAGTTTTTAGGTAGTCTGCTATCGTTTGTAAGATGATGTTTGCTTCCTGTTTATGATGGGTGCATTTTGAATTAAACTTTATAATAATAGATTTTGAGTTTGAAAAGCAATTGAGCAAAAACAACTTGATGGATTGAACATATGCTTACTTCATGATCATTGAGAAAGTTCAGTGAAATGACTGAAAAATTACAAATGGTACAAACAACAAGGATAATAAGAACAAGGAAGGAGACCAAGTTGTGGAAATGAGATAGTGGATGACGAGCGAAGACTGTAAGAAAGCTGATTCTTTACTGTAAATCTTTAGAAAAGAGCCGGAATGGGAGGTACTGGGTAGGGCTCAAGGAAGAAGATTGGTTGAATATATCCATATAAGGAGCAGTTAGCCTCTCCCACCCTATGCAGCCAGGTTACTGTGTTCTCAAGCAGATATATACTACTGGAAAAAATGAACCACAGAAACACAGGGCTTGGATAAATCAGGCACATGGAGTACGTAGAGAGAGATGTACTGAAAACTAAAGGCATTAAGTAAAAGTCTAAATCCTAATCGGTGTGGCTGCTAGCACCCTCACCTCACTCGTCTCCCCACAATCCTGGCAGCCACTCTTACTACAGATTCTACCTCCTTTTCCTACTCCCTTTCCCATCTAGACAGGATACTGGGAAGATCTACTGAGCAGCCCAAAGGAAGGAAGGCCCCAATGAAGTGGCCAGGATATCTCCCAACCACCTTACTGTAAAGCTGGTTTCCTAGTGCTGTCCATTTACACAGTCCTTACTGTCTGCTTTTTAATATTTTAAGCATGAATGGACAGCCAAGATCACAGACACTGAGGAAATCTTTAACATGATAGACAGATTCTAAAGCAAACAGAATAAAGAAACTTGAAGGAAATAGAGACAGTGTAGGGAACAGAGATGAACGTCTCACATGCATGTACAAAAGCTTTAATATCCTAAGGAAAAGAAGAGGGAAAATATTATATTTGTGAAGCAAGAATATTCAGAAAATAAGAGTTCTTGAAAAATTAAGAAAAAAAAAAAAAAAAGAATTAAAACTCCCAAAAAGTAGGGAGGAAAAAAGACAAAATAATGAATAATAGAACAGGAGAAGAACTTAACAGAATCAAACCAGAAGTTCCAATAGATGTTCCAGGAAGTGAATACTATAGGAGGAACATACAGGGGTAATTCAAGAAAAATTTCCAGAACTAAAAAAATATAAGTTTCTGGATTGAAAAAGCTCACTCAGTGCCCAGGACACTGTATAAAAAACACACAAGCACACAAAGGCACATACATTATCTTAAAATTTTAGAATATCATGGATGAAGCAAAAAACCAAACCCACTGCCATCAAGTCGATTCTGACTCATAGCAACCCTATAGGACAGAGTAGAAACTGCCTCATAGCATTTCCAAGGAGCAGCTGGTGGATTCAAACTGCCAGCCTTTTGGTTAGCAGCTGAATGCTTAACCAGTGTGCCACCAGGGCTCCCAATGATGAAGAGAGCCTCCTTAAAGCTGTGGTGATGGCGGGGAGAGATGGCAGCAGGGGGAGCAGGTGGCAGGTGCAGGCTGGGTCACGTACTATCAAGACCCTGCATGGTCTCAGACTATCCAGTAACAGCATCAGAAACGAGAAGATGATGTAGCAATGCCTTCGAAATTCTGAGGGAAAATTATTTACCTCAGCCAAAATTATATCTTCAGGGTAAGGTGAGTCAAGATTTTCAGACTCTGATGCACAGTCTCAGAAATTTTTTTTTTACCTCTTCTTCACTCTTTTTCAAGAAGCTACCTACTGGAGGATGTGTTCCAACAAAATTAGAAATAAGACAAGGACTACAGGAAACTGTTTCCTAATTGGAAGAGAGCCTAAGAGGATTCCCAGAAAGTTGGTGAACAGAAGCATAGGATGACTGAAGAGCTACTACTGGTTTAGATTGTTCAGTCCATAATAAGAACAAAGGTCTTCAAGAGGGTTAATCTCCAAAAATGAAGAAAGAATACCTGATAGAAAAAATAACTCCTTGAGGGGAGAAAAGGAAGTTTACTCATGAGTAAATATGAGCCATGAGTGTGGTTTTCATTTAATCAGAAATTGTCATATGACTGTATGGGGAGCTTAGGGTGGGGTGGTGCAATGAATATTCTTTGGAAAAAGTCAATAGATGGTGTCTAAAGTGGGGAAAAAATATAATTATATTACTTAAAAATAAGGACGTAAATACTATAGGAAGAAACTCAGCATTGAAAGTAGTGAGGAGGAGTCGAACAGCTTTTTGACATAAGCCTTAATTTTTGTTTGTTTTTTAAGAGTACCTACTTATTATTTTGATTAAATTTAAAACAAATGGAAAACATTTGGGCTGCTTGTCAGAACATATTAAATTTGCCCCTTAGTATTTATTTAGATGAGCACTCAAGATTTCCCACTGGGATGGGAGCCCTGGAAATAGTTGAGAAAATGGATTCCACAAAATTTGTCACTTTGTAGCTTACAACCTATGAGGTAGTGAGTGCTTTCAGTTAAGACCAAGCCCGTATGACCAGAGGATGTGTACCAAGGTTCTGTCATTCCTTCAGTCTCTAGATGCCAGCAGCTCAGGATGGAAGATAAAAATGTGTGAGATGAGAAGTGGGTCTCAGGAATGGCTGTGGACCTGAGATCGTAGTACCCTTGGGTAGACCAGGTAGTAAATGAGAGGGCCAGCTGGTATGTGGAAAGCCAGCTCTGATACTGGTTCAGTACCTAAACCTTCACCCCTACCTCTGTGACTTTTTCTTCTCCAGAGACACGGTAGAAATTTGAATCTTGAGGCTGGTTTGAGTTGAATGCTAGACTGGATCTGGACCTCTAGCAGTATGCCAGCCAGGGTATAATGGGCAACCAGTCATTTCTGCCAGACTTCACCATGGCTACAGGACTCTTCTTAAGTTTTTTTCTTTATCTGCCTCTTTTCTGGAAGATTATTCTCTGATTTCAACAGCTGGATACCAGCAGGGTGATCAGCAGAGATAAGAACAGGATTTGCTTTCAAGTTACAGCATTTTCAGTAGCCTGCATGGTATAAAGGAAATGACAGTAAGCGCATCTGTAAGGCTGTTGTGGGGTGTGTCCATGGTCATTGGCATTGTTTAGAATAACATAGTAGCCTGGAATGCTTTTTGATAAGGTATCCCATCAGTAAAAAAATTGAGCATGTACTTCTGATATATATCTACTTATATACTATTATACTGACAATGTACATTATAAAACATCAAGTAGACCAATTTTTAAAACATGTACCAAAAATATAAATGAAATGTCTAGTATTTTTTTCCTGTGCTCTAATGGGGCATTTGGCCGCTGACCAAAAGGTTGGTAGTTCGAGCTCACGCAGTGGCTCTGTGGGAGAAAGACCTGGTGCTCTGTTCCCGTACAGCCTACAGAACCCTATGGGGCAATTCTACTCTGTCACATGGGGTTGCTATGAGTTGAAATCGACTCAACAGCACCTAACAACAACAGAGAGCACTGAAATGGAAGAAACCTGCCACCTCAGTTCTTTGTGTTCCTCCTTTTATTGATCTTTTATTGTCTCCCTGCATCATGGCACACCCCCTAGGGTGGTGGGCAAGGAACAGAAAAGCCCACACCTTTCAAGAGGAATGACTTCCATTTATTGCTTATAAGACTTGTCTCCCCCACTGTAGACATCATCTGTTGACTTCTTCCAAAGACTATCCATTGCATCACTTCTTCCTATGGTGATTTCTAGAACAGACTGCCTCACCCACACCCTAAACCCTTCCCCTGCCCGCACCACCGTTTTGACAGGTCAGGAAACTGAGGCTCATAGAGGTGAAGAGACTTGTACCAGGGGAGCAGAATGAGGACCTGAACCCCTGTCCCTTGAGTCGTTTCATTTTCCTTTCTTGGATTCCATAGTACATTCTAACACTTTCCAAACGGTTCTTTTAACCCATCTTGGCTGTTTATATATCTGAGAGTTGTAAAAATCAGTTTATCTGTTTATTTATTGATTTATTTTCGATTGACTCACATTTATATATAATTTTATTTTGTTGTTGTTGAGAATATATACAGCAAAACATACACCAATTCAAGTTTCTGCATGTACCATTCAGTGACATTGATTGCATTCTCTGAGTTGCGTAAGCGTTCTCACCCTCCTTTTCTGAATTGTCCCTCCCCTATTCACATAATCTCACTGCCCCCAAGTTTCGTATCTAAATTTTTGAGTTGCTGTTGTCAATTTGACCCCATATAGATAGTTCTTATAAGAGCACAATGCTCAAGGTAGATATTCTTTACCAGTTACACTAAACTATTGTTTGGTTTTTAGAATTCAGGGGATATATTTGGTTTAAGGTTTAAAGATATTCTCAGGGCAGTAGTTTCAGGGGTTCGTCCATCCTCCATGGCTCCAAAAAGTATGGATTCCATGAGAATTTGAAATTTTGTTCTTCGTTTCTACCTTTTCATCAGGATTTTGCTATAGAACTTTTGATCAAAACATTCAGTAATGGTAGCTGGGCACCATCCAGTTCTTCCAGTCTCATAAAGGAGACAGTTAGCCACACATTCTGTTTTCTTCCTCCTATTCCTGACTCTCCTTCTTCCTCTCTTGCTCCAGGCAGATAGAGACCAATTATTGTGCCTTTATTAGAAGGCTTTTTGTTTTTATCTTATTTTTAATGTATTTTACTCAACAGAAAAGTTTAAAGAATGTTTCTCTTTGGAAAACATGGATAAGCAGGATCATCTGAATGGAATTAAATACTTTTTTTTTTTAAATTGTACTTGAGATGAAGGTTTACAGAACCAACCAGCTTCTTATTAAACAATTAGTACACATACTGTTTTATGATCGGTTAACAACCCCACGACATGTCAACATTCTCCCTTCTGTACCTTGGGTTCCCTGTTAGCAGCCTTTGGAATTACATACTTTTTATTTAAAGCAAAGGCATCCATTTTCCCTAGTTGGCAAAACATAATTCTTTTTCTTACTAGCGTTAGATGATCATGTTCGTAGAGCTCTGATGTATTTACTGTAATTGAGATCTACTGATAAAGACCAATCTGTTCTTTGTGCTCCTGTATAGAAAAACATCAAAAGTTATGAAATAAAAGGTCTTAGCTTAATTTGCTTTAAAGGGGAAACACTTCAGAAACACCACTTGGCCAAGATACTCAAATTTGTTGCTTCAAGTTTCTGTATTGTGTTGTTTAGGGGGTCCTGGAATGGAAGAAAGTGATTTTGTTTGTTTAATTTTCTGGTTCACAGCTAATTCGTGTGTGGTTTACAGTCAGGAAGGGTGTGCATCAGGGTTGTATCCTTTCACCATACCTATTCAGTTTGTATGCTGAGCAAATAATCTGAGAAGCTGGACTATGTGAAGAAGAACAGGGCATCAGGATTGGAGGAAGACTCATTAACAGCCTGCATTATGCAGATGACACAATTTTGCTTGCTGAAAGTGAAGAGGACTTGAAGCACTTACTGATGAAAATCAAAGACCACAGCCTTCAGTATGGATTACACCTCAACATAAAAAAACAAAAATCCTCACAACTGGACCAATAAGCAACATCATGATAAAGAGAGAAAAGATTGAAGTTGTCAAGGATTTCATTTTACTTGGATCCCTATCAATGCCCTTGGAAGTAGCAGTGAAGAATCAAAAGATGCATTGTATTGGGCAAATCTGCTGCAAAAGACCTCTTTAAAGTATTGAAAAGCAAAGATGTCACCTTGAACACTAAGGTGCACCTGACCCAAGCAGTGGTATTTTCAGTTGCCTCATATGCGTGTGAAAGCTGGACAGTGAATAAAATAAGGAAGATCAAAGAAGAATCAACACCTTTGAATTGTGGTGTTGGCAAAGAATATTGAATATACTGTAGACTGCCAAAAGAACGAACAAATCTGTCTTGGAAGAAGTGCAACCAGAATGCTCCTTAGAAGCAAAGATGGAGAGACTATGTCTCACATACTTTGGACGTGTTATCAGGAGGGACCATTCCCTGGAGAAGGACATCATGCTTGGTAAAGTAGAGGGTCAGTGAAAAATAGGGAGACCCTCAGCGTGATGAATTGACACAGTGTGGCTGCAACAGTGAGCTCAAGCATAACAATGATTGTGAGGATGGCACAGGACCGGGCAGTGTTTCGTTCTGTTGTACGTGCAGTCGCACTCGATGGCACCTAACAACATCAACAACAGCAGCTAGTTCATGAAAGAGAAGGAAAAAGGTGCTAGCTCTTTGGAAACAATGTGGGCATGATCTCTGCATTCAGAAGCATCCTCCCTTCTGAGTGAAGCAGGGATGCGTATGGTGTTAGGGACTCACGCCCACGTTCCCTCTGGCACCAGAGTGCAAACCAAAACACTGCTGGAGGAGAATGGCATCAGTGCAGGAAAGCCGCAGGCTTTGAGAACTTTGGCACATGGACTGTTCCTCTCAGTTGTCTTAGATTTGGTTTGGAACACAGACTTTAGTGTCTTATTTTCCTCTTTTTCGAAAAGTTTTTGAAAAAAGCATAAAGGCATTAGAACCAAGCAGCAGGCAGGAAGTGCACTGTATAAGGGCAGTGTTGGTGTTCACATTTAATAATGATGCCTTTGCCATTAAAGTTATAGTTTTTTAAATACCAGGATAGGAGTTCTGTTCTTTTTATGACCGCAGTCCTACACATGGGAAGCTAGTCAGTTTTGTGCATTGAATTCTAAGAGCAGAAAGCAGAAGAAAGAACAAATCAAATGGAATAAAAGCGGAGGTGGGACCAAAAGCTGACTAAAACTTCATTAAGAATAATGGTAATGTAGTACTCAATTGAGAGAGACTAGAATACCAAATAATCGTTTCTTTCCAGTTATTGCGTATGTAAGACATCTCCTTAAATCTCTCAGGGAGTCATTTTTAAGTGTCTACACTGAAATTGAATGCTAACTGTTAGAGATTGAATTGTGTCCCCCAAAAACGTGTATCAACTTGGCTAGGCCGTGATTCCTAGTATTGTGTGGTTGTCTACCATTTTGTGATCTGATATGATTATCCTATGTGTTGTAAATCCAGTGGTTAATAGCTTGGCTGCTAACCAAAAAGGTCGGCAGTTTGAATCCACCAGCCACTCCTTGGAAACCCTGTGGGACAGTTCTACTCTGTCCTATAGGGTCGCTATGAGTTGGAATCCACTGGACAGCAGTGAGTTTTTTGTTGTTGTTATGTTAATGAGGCAGGAGTAGAGGCTGTTATGTTAATGAGTCAGCACAGAATCTATAGAATTAGGTTGTATTGTCAGTCAGTCTCTTCTGAGAAATAAAAGAGAAAATCAAGCAGAGAGGAGGGGAACCTCATGCCACCAAGAAAGAAGCACCAGAAGCAGAGCATGTCCTTTAGACCCAGGGTCCCTATGCTGAGAAACTCCTAGACCAGGAAAGAATTATGACAAGGACCTTCCCCCAGAGCCGACAGAGAGAGAAAGCCTCCCCCTGGAGCTGGCACCCTGAATTCGGACTTCTAGCCTTTTAGACTCTGAGAGAATAAATTTGTCTTTGTTAAAGCCATCCATGTGTGGTATTTCTGTTACAGCAGCACTAGATAACTAAGACACTATCTGAGGGCGGAGGAAAAACCTAGAAGGAATACATAAACTATAATAAATGCCTACTTTGTATACCCATTATAAGTATTTTTGACTACTATCCCCAGTAATTTTAACTTAAACTTTCTTACTTGTTAAAGAGTTAATCTCAATGTCACAAAGTTTGCTATAATAACATAGACCTCCTGTCTCTGAGAAGTTTGCTTACTCTGTATCCTCTAGATCTGTGCTTTCCAACAGAGTAGCCACTAGCCACATGTGGCTATTTAAATTTAAATTAAGTATAATAAAATTAAACTAAGTTCCTCAGGTGCTCAGCAACAACTTGTGATTAGTGGCTATTATGTGGGGTAGTGCAGATATATTTTCAGTATCCCAGAGAGTTCTGTTGTATAGCACTGATCTTGAGGCTAGCATTTTTTTCATATTCATGGGAAAAATTTAATTTTATACTTTATACTATGTAAGTATTCATTGTCAAAAAGAATATTTCAAGATCTATCCTGAAGTACAATGCTGTCAGTAATAGGATACTATCCATACGTCTACAAGGAAGACCAGTTAATACAACTATTATTCAAATTTACGTACAACCACTAAGGCCAAAGATGAAAAAATTGAAGATTTTTACCAACTTCTGCAGTCTGAAATTGATCAAACATGCAATCAGGTTGCATTGACGATTATTGGTGATTGGAATGTGAAAGTTGGAAATGAAGAAGGATCGGTGGTTGGAAAATATGGCCTTGGTGATGGAAACGACACCAGAGATTGCATGTTAGAATTTTGCAAGACCAATGACCCATTCACTGGAAATAACTTTTTTCGACAATATGAACAGTGACTGTACACATGGGCCTCACCAGATGGAATACACAGGAATCAAATCGACTACATGTGTGGAAAAAGAAGCCCAATATCATCAGTCAGAACAAGGGCAGGGGCTGGCTGTGGAACAGACCATCAATTGTCCTTATGCAAGTTCAAGTTGAAGCTGAAGAAAATTATAACAAATACACGAGAACCAAAGCACAACTTTGACTACACCCCACCTGAATTTAGAGACCATATCAAAAATAAATTTGATGCACTGAACAGTGACTGAAGACCAGACAAGTTGTGGGATGACATCAAGGACTCAATATGTGAAGAAACCAAAATGTCATTAAAAAGACAGTAAAGAAAGAAAAGACCAAAATGTTAGAAGAGGCTCAAACTTGCTCTTCAATGTAGAGTGGCTAAAGTGAACTGAAGAAATGATCAAGTAAAAGAACTGAACAGAATATTTCAAAGGGCAGCTTGAGAAGACAAAGTAAAGCATTATAATGAAATGTGCAAAGACCTGGAGTTAGAAAACCAAAAGGGAAGAATATGCTCGGCATTTCTCAAGCTGAAAGAATTGAAGAAGAAATTCAAGCTTCAAGTTGCAATGTGGAAGGATTCTACAGGCAAAATATTGAACTATGCAGGAAGCATCCAAAGAAGATGGAAGGAATTCACAGAGTCACTTTACCAAGAAGAACTGGTCGACGTTCAGCCATTTCAGAAGGTAGCATATGATCAAGAACTGATAGTATTGAAGGATGGCATCCAGGCTGCACTGAAGGCACGAAAAACAAGCCTCCAGAAATTGATGAAATACCAATTGAGATGATTCAGCAAACACATGCAACTTTGGAAGTGCTCACTCTTCTATGCCATGAAATTTGGAAGACAGCTACCTGGCCAACCAACTGGAAGAGATCCATATTTGCACCCATTCCAAAGAAAAGTGATCCAACAGAATGCGGAAGTTATCAGATAATATCATTGAAATGTCACACTCAAGTTCAAAAACAGTTACAGCAATACATCAACAGGGTACTGGCAGAAATTCAAGCTGGATTCAGAAGAGGATGTGAAATAAGAGATATCATTGCCAACATCAGATGGATCTTGGCTGAAAGCAGAGAATACTAGAAGGATGTTTACCTGTGTTTTATTGACTATACCAAACGCATTGGACTGTGTGGATCATAACAAACTATGGATAGCATTATGAAGAATGGGAATTCCAGAACACTTAATTGTGCTCATGTGCAACCTGTACCTAGACCAGGAGGCAGTGGTTCAAACAGACAAGGGGATACTGTGGTTTAAAGTCAGGAAAGGTGTATGTCAGGGTTGTATCCTTTCATTATACTTATCCAGGCTATATGCTGAGCAAATAATCTCAGAAACTGGACTATATGAAGATGAACACTGCATCAGGGTTAGGGAAAGACTCATTAATAGCTGGCGATATGCAGATGACACAACCTTGCTTGCCGAAAGTGAAGAGGACTTGAAGCACTTGCTTATGAAGATCAAAGACTACAGCCTTCAGTGTGGATTACACCTCAACATAAAGAGAGCAAAAGTCGTTACAGTTGGACCAATAAGCAACATCATGATAAACAGAGAAAATACTGAAATTGTCAAGGATTTCATTTTACTTGGATCCACAATCAACACCCATGGAAGCAGCAGTCAAGAAACTAAACGATGTATTGCATAGGGCAGATCTGCTGCAAAAGACCTCTTTAAAGTGTTAAATAGCAAAGATTTTGAGGACTAAGTTGCGCCTGACCCAAGCTGTGATATTTTCAGTTACCTCATATGCATGCGAAAGCTAGACAATAAATAAGGAAGACCGAAAAAGAATCGAATTATGGTGTTGGTGAAAGATACTGAATATACTATAGACTGCCAGAAGATTGAATGAAATCTGTCTCCGAAGAAGTATAACCAGAATCCTCCTTAGGAGTGAGGATGGCGAAACTTTGTCTCATGTACTTTGGACATGTTATCAGGAGGGACCAGTTCCTGGAGATGGGTGTTACGCTTGGTAGAGGGTCAGCGAATAGGAGGAAGACTGAACGAGATGGATTGATGCAGTGGCTGCAACAATGGTCTCAAACATAGCAACAATTTTGAGGATAGCGCAGGACCAGGCTGTGTTTTCTCGGTTGTACATGGGGTCAGAGCCAACTCGATGGCACCTACCTAATACCAACTACATAAGTGCTTTACCGACAACCAGTCTGGTCTGGGGCTAGAAAGACAAGCTGTCAGTTGAGTGTGTTGCGTTGCTGTATACTATGGAGTTATGTAGAGCAGTTGGATTAGGAAAGGCTGTGCTGTGAGATCACCATGAAGTCTGGACTTGGAAATGCTGACAGAGCCAGTCTGGTGATTCAGGAGCACTTTATGCCCCTCTTAATGGGAGGCGGAGTGTTGAATGGTTAAGAGTCTGGACTTCAAGGTGTTTAGGATGGGACTGGGTCCCTGGGTGGTACAAACAATTAAGAACTCCACTACTAGCCGAAAGGTTGGCAGTTTGAATCCACCCAGTGGCACCTTGGGAGACAGGCCTGGTGATCTGCTTCCAAATGGCCACAGCCTTGAAAATCCTACGGAGCAGATCTGCTCCGTACACATGGGGTCACCATGCGTTGGAATCGACTTGATGGCTACTAACTACACCAGCATAGCTTGGTAACCTTGGGCAAAATACGTAAGTTTTTTGGAACCTGTTTTTTCATCTGTGGAGCAGGAATTAAATACTTCCTATGGTTGTTGTGAGGATTAGATTAGGTAAAGTAAGTGGAATAAAGAATGTTGTATACTTAGCACAGTGCCAGATACACTGTAAGCATGTGGTCAATGGTAGTTTTTTTAATATTCATAGTAGTAATAATGGTGCTTATTATTCTTGGTAATGCCAGTTCTTCTTTCCCTGGTTTGTGCTTCTTTTTTCTTCTCTGTCTCCCTTTCTTTGCCCAGTTTCTATTGTCCTTTATTCCTGTCTCTTCTGTCTTTTTCTTTTGTCTCGAGGGTCCCAGATAACTGTTAGTGATACCAGTGGATAAAGAATTCCTTGTTCCCTAGTTGCTGTGCTACCGTGTATAGCAGGAAATAATTGCTATCAAAATGAAACCAAACCCTGTAAGAAGTCACATAAACATAGCTCTTTTGACGAATATTTGTGAGGAAGCCTGGCGTATCTGGGGCTGAGGGACAACTTGGAGATAATTGACCAGTAGAGGTGGGGTCCATGAACTTCCCCTCATTAGCGTCCACCTGTAACTGATTTGCAAACTATCGTGAGACTCATAACTGGAGGATCTCTGGTAATTACACATCTTCATTTATGTAGCAACAAAGGAGAGAGCGTGAAGCTAGAAGGCAGCAGGAACGTGAACAGCGAAAGAGAGAACAAGAAGAGAAGAGGCGCCTGGAGGATTTGGAGAGAAGACGGGCAGACGAAGAAAAGAGGAGAGTCGAAAGAGAACAGGTTAGTTCACAGAGAACGCTCCAACCTGTTTGTGAGATTCGTTATTCTGTGTACACACACACACACACAAACACACACGCAGGACTTTGGAGGTTTAACAATGTGGAAACACACAGTTGGAAGCGCAATAAATTGGTTTCTTGTCTTAAAAAATATATAAATCATTATACTTTAGAAACCTCTTGAAACCAACAAAGTCATGTCCTAATAGTACAATACCCAAAAGGCACCTGAATATATCTTCTAGACATATTAACTATTAAATGCCGTGAACCCCAAATATCAGGATAGTAATTGATTTTGTTACTAACTATAAGGAATTTCCCATGAGAAAAGTTTGAAATAATCCAATGGCTAATTGAATATTGTAATATATATTTGCATACATTTCAGTGTGTACATATACAGCATTATGAAAACTAGTAACATTTCTGTATTATGTTCAGCCATTAATGTCCAGGTTTCAGTAACATTTATAACATTTTATTAATGCCACATATAGTTTTATTTAGAAATTTTCTTTGTTTCCTGAGCAACCTATGCAAACAAAAACTGACTATGCCTACGTTTGTGTATATTGTTGGTATGATTCCGGTCACTAACCGCTTTGCCTTTTATGTCTTTGAATTGATCACTCTTTGTTATGAGTTTTGATTAGGGGAAAAAAGGTGAATGAGGACTAATTTAAAGCATATTTGAAGTTCATATTGAAAATACTTATAAACCATGGTGTCAGCTTCCAGTTTGATTACTCAGCTATTGCCTTAGATTTTCTGAGACTGGGTTTGTGTACATGTGTGATTATATTCTGTACTTGCATTGACTGTATGTTAGAGTCTTCGTGATTTGGATAGGATGTGATTTTTCTAGTTGTGGCATGAAGGCAGAAAACAAATGAGTGTTCTAACTCTATCTTTCAAGTTATGGTTTAATTCTACTTAGTTCGAAGAAGAAGTGAGCTTGGAGTCAAATTCCTTCGCATAGTAATCGTTGGGTAAGGCCATTGTGAAGGCAGTTACTGCTGTAGCGTGTGCTGTGGAGGCTTAGGGTTAAATGAATGGGACTTGGAACCCAGGTCAGAAGGAGGGTACTTCTTCCAAGGTAAGCTTCTCCCAAATTGGTTTTTTGGCTAAATTTGCTTTGTAGGATACAAGTTCCTAAGAAAATTTATATGCCATAATTTCTCTGTCATCTAGCATGAGAGTTACTGGTTAAGTCAAACTTCTGCTCAACCCATATAGATGACTGTTTTTTTATTTTAAAGACGTGCTACAATACAAGTGGATGGTCAGTAGTAGACACTCCAGAAAAAATCCTCTAATTTTCAGGGTAAAATTTCACCTCACTGACCCTTTAATTTACTCCTTTTCTAGAACAGTCATTTAACTTTTTTCGTCATTGAAAAGGAAGACTCTGTTGCTTATAAAATGTTCCAAACTTTTCAAAGTTATTTCCTATCTGATGTCTGAGCCTCACAAAAACAAAAACAAAAAAACGGAGCGTTGGGAGAAGAGGTTCTTGGTACTCATTTCTCAGATGCGGAGACTGAGAAAATGGGAGGTTAAGGGCTTGCTGGAGATCATAAAGCTGTTGCTTGATGGGATTGAGATTACAACCCAGGTCTCCTGATTGTCCCTGTCCATTGATAAAGCAGGCAAATTCAAGGCAGTATTCTTACCCCTCTGCATGACATATATTGGAAAGGTTGACTGGTTCTCCTTGTTACGGAGGTTGTTCATCCTCTTCCCATTGAAAACCACCACCACCATTCCTCCCCAAGGACACATGGCCTCATCATGAAGAGCCTGAGCCTGTTCATTTATGGGAAGCTTTCCAAGTCTGGTGTTCCCAGACTATGGCTTTAAAATATGGCCAATCCAGGTACCTTCTGAATCAGAGAAAGTACAAATCATGTTTATTTTTATTTTAATATTATACAGGTTTTTGTTTTAAATATCAAAAAATAGATGATCTGTGCTTGGTATAAATAATAATGAGTAATTAGACATTTATCAATCAGAACCCTCTGGTTTCCTATTTAATTAAACTTGATTTCTCTGAAGTCTACCATCCTTAAGAGGAACAGCATGCTCCTTTAAAATCCTGCATTTGTATATAAAGTCGTGTTCTGACAAATACTTTCAGATGCCTTCATGTGTATCATTGAAGTGCGTGTCATCATTCATTAGACTCTTTAGGTCTTTTTGGCCAATTTCAAGGCTTTGGAAAAGTCCTTAGCAATAGATTTTTTTTCTTTTAAGGTACAGTTAGGCAGTCCCCGGGTTACGAACGTCAGACTTGCGGACAACTCAAATTTAAGAACAAACTGCCATAAAGCCTATTATATTAAAAATTTGGGCTTCAGACATGCAATGGTTCTTAATAACGAATGCACGCACGACTTTGTGATGCTCGTGAAAATATTACCTGGCTTAGAAGTGTTTCTTAAGTGTCTTATATACCTAGAAAGGTAGACTATATACTAAGACAAACATTTGAATCTAAATAAGAAGCGTACGTACCTGTTCTGACTTACCTACAGATTCGACTTAAAGATAGACTTGGGAATGCATCTCATTAGTAACCCCAGGGACTGCCTGTATTCATCACTAATGAATTACCACCAAGGATGATTGGGGCGAGTGGTTCTTGGTGCTCTGTTCTAGTGGTTCTGATGGTTTCCTTTTGGATGAATTGATTGCTGGGTGATCTCTGTGTGGCAGGAGTATATCAGGCGACAGCTGGAAGAGGAGCAGCGGCACCTGGAAATGCTTCAGCAGCAGCTGCTCCAGGAGCAGGCCATGTTACTGGTAACGCACCGCGTCTGTCTTCTTCTGTAGTGGGAGGGCTCCCGCGTCCCTTCCCTGAGCTGGGCACAGCAGTGGTAATCACCAGGCCATTTTGGTTAGCGCTGTGGCCTGACAGGCTCCAGTGGAGACATCCCTTACTACTTCTGGGCAACTTGAGAGGTGGCTTTTATTTATCTGCTTATTTTCTGTTAATACGTTAACTGTTCTCATTTGGTAGCTGGGCAAACTTCTGAACTTGTCACTCAGTGAACAAACTAGAACGCTCGGGGCCGTACATTCAGAGCACGTGCCATATAGTAAAACTTCATCGGGAACACTAGTTTAGGATTTTTACCTAGTGTACTAGAATGATCTCTTGCCACTGAAACTGACCTTTAATTGAATTCTCTTTTACTCTGTTCAGTGATTATTATCTTTAGCAACAAGCTGTCAGATTTTTCCACAGGTAACATGCTATTTAAAATCCCAGCCGTTTTGCTTTATTAAAAAGCAAGGGGAAAAGAGTATGATCTTTAAAAAAAAAAAAAAATTTGAGAACAAATACAGAGAAGGAGGCGAGCTCTCCATTGTCCCATAGATTTAGTGTTATCCTCTCCCTCTCAAAGGAGTTTCGATGGCGGGAGATGGAGGAGCACCAGCAGGCCGAGAGGCTCCAGAGACAGTTGCAACAAGAACAAGCATATCTCCTGTCTCTACAGCATGACCACAGGAGGCCGCTCCCGCAGCCGCACCCACACCCGCAGCCGCAGCCGCCACAGCCGCCGCAGGAGAGAAGCAAGCCCAGTTATCACGCTCCAGAGCCCAAGCCCCATTATGAGCCTGCTGACAGAGCTCGAGAGGTAGCCTCTTGCCTTTGATGCTTAGCCGTTGGTCCTGCCTGGGTTCTTCTCTGGAAAGTCATATAATGACTCTTAAGAATTGTATGATATGCATACTAGAATGGGACGCAGAGATCAGCTAAGGATCCACCCTCTCTGTTTTCTAGCTTTGTCTTTGGTTTCAGAGAAGTGGAGGGGCTTGCCTGGGGTCTTATGTCTCATAGGGTTTTTTCCATAGAGGATCTCAGGGCCTCAGTTAACAAATCTCAAACGAATTGGAAACTAAATGGAAGAATGTTTTGCAGAATCATTCTCAAAAATGTAAATAAAGGGAATGCTCAACTATTTTTCCAAAAATAGGATGAGGATGAAGTGTGCCTATAGTCCAATTTACTGACTCTCCAACTCTTGTGATTAGTTATTTACATGGTGCATTCGGGCTACCCAGAGCCTCAGACTAACAAGGCCATGGCAAAGCAGTAACTGTTCAAAGATAAGATCCAAACCAAAAACACCAAACCCAGTTGATTCCGACTCATAGTGACCCTGTAGGACAGAGTAGAACTGCCCCACAGAGTTTCCAAGGCTATAATCTTTACGGACGCCAACTGCCACATCTTTCTCCTGCAGAGCAACTGGTGGGTTCAAACTGCTGACCTTCAGGTTAGCAGTAGGACATTTAACTGCTGAGTCACCAGGGCTCCTTTTCTAGGAAGATTAGGGGGCTGATATGCTTCCAGAATATGTTGAATCCTGCCCAGTAGGTGGCGTCCTTCCACTGTGTCTAACCCTCACAGAGAGTGGATTCTAGGAAAAAGTTTTGCTTGCTCTGGAGTGGCTTTATTTTTGGTGGAATGAAATGCGTTTTGGATTTCAGATGATAGTTTTTTAATCCGTTAGGTTAGCTGGTTGTGACAGGTTCATTTCTTTCCAGTGTAAAATTGTACACCACCAGAATTTTGGACCAGGAGGCGATCGTAGAGGCTGCCTGCTGAATTTTATCTTCTCAAGTATTTCCTTTTCCGGAGTCACATTGCAGTCTCGCTTTATCTGCCGTCTCCCCTACCCCCTTCCCCCAGCTGTGCTTTTCTTGTAGCCGAAGTCAAACAGAAATGTTTTTATTTAGAGTCCTTTCACCTTCAGGCTTTGGTGTCGCTGCCGTCCCTACTAACAGTGAGTTATGTCTTCTAATTTTCTGATGCAGGTGGAAGATAGATTTAGGAAAACTAACCAGAGCTCCCCTGAAGCCCAGTCTAAGCAGACAGGCAGAGTTTTGGAGCCTCCCGTGCCTTCCAGATCAGAGTCTTTTTCCAATGGCAACTCCGAGTCTGTCCATCCCGCCCTGCAGAGACCAGCGGAGCCACAGGTAGCAACAGACAGTTCTGCCATGGGTGGAGGAGACTTCCGTGACGGCTCGTGCAGCCCCGGACCTGCTCGTGTTAGCAACAGTTTGCTTCATTCTGCGTTTTAGAAAGAGATTTGCAGTAGTCATTTTAGACTCATTGGAAGAGGACATGCCTTCAGTTGATAGGGGAAAGGAGGACTTTTATTTGCTGTATTCGTTGAGAATATCTTGATTCGGTGCTTTCCTTTCCCGGCATAGCATTTTACCTTCTCTAACTCAGGTTAATTTTAATCAATAAGTGCCTCCTTATCCTATACAAAGATATTTTAGTTTCGTTTTTAGAAAGTTAGTGTTATCAGTAAACGGAGGGAGAACCAGAGCTTCGTTATTATTTCAACACGCCTTTTCTCCTGCTCGTTTTAAAATAGGGTCTTTAATTCATCTACCATCCCTGGCTCCTGGCCAGTTCCACGAGTGGGCTTCCGAGAGTCTATAACTCCCCTGAAATTTCATGCAGAGTTTTTTGGTTTGTTGCAGTGTGCATAATTTCAAGATCCAAAAAAAGGTTAAGCTCTAGTAGGTTAGTACTAGCTTGCCCTGAAGTAGGTCAGGGTGAAGATGAGGACTTGTCATTGGGTCTGTACCAGCATTCTGCCTTGTCTAGGTGAGGGAGAGCTGTTGGGCAGTATGTTGTACGGTTAGAAGAGAACCCTCTGCTCTCTAGAGAAGAGAGTAGACGTAGATCACCCATGTTAAAAAATCTCAGAGACCCTTAAAAGATGACTCCTGCTCTCTTTCTGAGAATAGTTAACTTTTAGACATTTTTCTTCTTGCAGCTATGTAATCTAGACTCTGGGGACCAAGTTCTTAAGCTCAAACCACTTGTCCCTGGTGTGTGTATGTGTTGGGGGATTAGAGTTCATGTTTCTGTGATAGAAGTAGCTGTGGTGTCTGAAAAACAAACTCAAATGAGAAGGTGAAGGCACTTCCTAGTAACTAATCCCTTTGGGCCTGTAAGATATGAGTTGAGGAACCACAGCATTGGGGAGTTAAGAAAAAGAAGAATGAGTATTGAAGCAAAGGGTTTGTATGCTGGGTGCAGAGAGGATTACTCGATGAGATCAACAGCGTTTTCAGTCTAGAGAAGAGCTGGCCCCTCAGCAAATTGGCAACCCCACAGAGTAAAGAATGAAAGGAAAGCCAGAGAAGGGAAGCGAAGAGGGACTAGTTGGATAGATTTGACAATACTTATTCTGTAACAGTGTTATACTGGCTCCCAGTATAGATATATTTGGAGATTCCAGAATCCAAGTTTTTGTTCTGAAAGTTAAACTTAACCATATAGAAGATCTTTGTCTATCTGACCACTGACAAACAGTTTGAAAATAGGAGTCCCTGGATTCTGTAGACTTAATTTTTATAGTCATGACTGATTAACGTAGTATCTGAAAGTGGTCTCCCTTTTCCTCCTTCTGGTCTAAAGTTGCTTTTGACTAAAACATACACCTATGAAAGCGTTCTTTGGAGGAAAGTTTTCTCTTAAAGGGCTATTTGCTTTAGCACCCATTTTTTAAAGTTATAATTGCGGGTAATACTTTAAATTACATGCCTTTCCCTCTGAAAAATCGTAAACAGTTTAGAAGCCTGGGATTATGTGAATCTCACCTGTAAAATAGCTGAGTCTTGCATTTGGAAAAGTCAAACCAGGTGTGATCTGATGTTTTCTGTTTGCATTAAATACATTGATGTATTAGATGTGTAGCTAGAATTATGTACATTACAGCACTAAACTATTGAAAACAGTATATAACTTAAAGAAAGTGTTTTATAGATTATTTCAGAGATTGTTTTCCAAATTTAAAAGCAACTGGATAAACTCAGTTGATAAGTAATTGTCATGCTTCTTGAATTTTCAAAGAAGAGAGATACCCCAACAGCAGTCACTTAAGGGGATCCATGGTACGGAATATTTCTAAAGAAATCACATTTCTTTTTTTTTTTGTAACTAGTATGAAGATGTATGGAGGTAACTCAAAAGGTTATGGTTTTAAGGCTTGGGAGAGGGAAGGAAATTTTGTTGGTGTATTTAAAAATTTGAATGTTTTTAAGTTATATTGTTACAGTCTATCAAAACATTAAGAGGTTTGTCTTTGCTTGTTAAATGTGCTGTTTTGTTGTTACTTGGCCTGAAATCTTGAACTGCCAGGTAATGTGAAGATGGATGGATAGGTTTGCATGTTTGGCAGAGTCCTTCATCCTGTGATCTCTCAACCTTTTTTTGCCTCTCCTTTGCCTCTGCTTTGACGTAGATATGCATGTAACACTTGGTCTGCCCTTTAGGACAGTAGGTCTAGAAAGCTCTTTTTAAACAGTCTTCATGTTTCCTGCTGTCTGTGTATGTTTGTCTAGATATTAGAAGAGTTTTCCTTGTAAATGTATGTTTGTTCTTTTCTACATATTGTGTTCCCCCAAATGACTTCTTCACTGAAAAGTGTAACTGTTTTACTGCTTGCTTACCTAATACTGTCCCACCCCTAGATTGCGTCCCCCTTTGCCAGTTCCTGCTCTGGATTCAGTGTTGACCAGAAAAACCGGTTTGATGCCTTGAATGTCTTGTGTTTTGTTTTCTCGTAAGGTACAGTGGTCCCACCTGGCATCTCTCAGGAGCAATGTTTCCCCTGTCTCGCGATCCCATTCCTTCAGTGACCCTTCTCCTCCCAAATTTGCACACCACCATCTTCGCTCTCAGGACCCATGTCCACCTTCACGCAGTGAGGTGCTAAGTCAGAGTTCCGACTCTAAGTCGGAAGCACCCGACCCCACCCAAAAGGCTTGGTCTAGATCAGACAGTGACGAGGTGCCTCCAAGGGTAAGAAGCAGAAAGACAGACGTGTGCTTCTTTTTCTTTTTATTTATTATTATTTTTTAATTTTCTGTTTTAATTAATGGTATGATGACTTCACCAGAATTAAAGGGGTAGTGAAATTTCAAAGGAACTTTTTACGGTGGGGAGAAAGTTCCACAGTTAGGTATATTCAGCCAGTGGGCAATTACCTTCTTATCATTCTTGTTCACAATATACTTAAACAGGAGGTAGCAAAATGATGGAACAGTAAATTTGTAACAAGTATACTTCTAGACCAAATTGAGTCATAATTTACTTTAGCGGCTGCTAAGGTTACACCGAAGCAACAAATTATTTTGCAACACTAACCAATATCAAAATGTTCCGGAAAGGTTTATAAGAAAAAAACTAAATGTTTCAAAGAAAATGATTTTTTTTTTTTTTTTAGTTTTTTTGTTCTGGGGGGGATGTAATTATTTACTGGTGAAATTAAACAAAAACACATTTTAGTTTGTTTTTCTTCCACTTGGAATTTGCTTCCTCTGACTATTTTCTTGCTTCTTGCCAGTCTTTGCCCCCTGCTGATCCATTTGTAGATCATCGTTTGGTCCCTTGAGCTGATTTTCCTGGTTCTTACCTTATCATAGCAAAATGCTTTGTATGTCCCCTGCCACCAAGCTTCAGTCCAAACATTTCAGTGTTACCGAAGCCTAGAAAGGCTGTTTGTACTGGCTTCTCACACGCCTTTGATGAAATTTTCTCTTTTCATCATAGCCATGAAGGGCCAGAGAAGGATCAGGGATGGGAGTGGGTTGGTGATAGTAAGGCTGACATAATTAGGACTGCTTTAAAAGTATGTTTTGGTGGGGGAATCTTTTTTTCTCCTCATGTTTTCAGTAATTTAATTGTTGTATTTTCTACCTGAAGGTTCCTGTGAGAACGACATCTCGCTCCCCGGTTCTGTCCCGTCGAGATTCTCCACTGCAGGGCAGTGGACAGCAAAACAGCCAAGCAGGTCAACGAAACTCCACAAGGTAAAAGAAGAGTGAAAATTAAGAACAAGTCTACTGGGTTGTCTCCTGTAGTCTTACGTCTTCTGTTTTTGCAGCAGTGCTCATGAGCATTGAAGTTCTGGGGCAAAGAGATTATCAGTTGGGAAAGAAAAACTACCATAAAATTCATTGGCATGAGTAACATCAAATCGATGTATAGAAGAAGAGGGTCTGAATTTAGTTGGTGTACATTAGTAATTTTAAAACGAAAACTACCAGCCCCTATGTAAGAATAAGTAGAGGGAACAGCAAGGAAGAGAAAATAGTTGTAAGAGAATTTTAATTTGAGGGCCCTTATTATTTAACAGCTTGCTTAAGTCTTGGGAATGGTATAGAAATCACAGGTGAATGAACAAAGTCAGTGGTTGACAGTCTGCAATAAACTAGCGAATTAACCAGATCATAGCATTTTTAGGTTCTAGAGCTGCTGTGTCCTTTACAGCAGCCATTAGCCACTTGGGGCTATTTAAATATGAATTTAACTTGAGTAAAATTACATGAAATAAAAATTCATTTCCTTAGTGGGACGAGCCACTTTTCAAGTGCTCAGCAACTTCCTGTAGTTAGTTGATGGCTGCCGTATCGTGCAGGACAGGTAATAGAACACAGAAGAAGAAAAGGTCTTTATGTTGAATGTTTATAACTTGAGCGTCACTGAACATCCCAAGTTAGATGTCTGCACATTGAACCTTGGTCTAATTTGGAGTAGTAAGATGGATGATAATCCAGAAACTACAGAGAACCCTCTTATTCCTTAAGTGATCAGCTGGACTATAGTATTCTCCTGTGATTAAATCTATGTCATTAATTCTTACCTGGCAAACTGGAGGTGTGGGTTTACCCACGGCTGGAAATAGTTCATCAGCCGTGCTTTCTGTAACATTTCCAACATGGCTCTTGCAAAGGAGTATACCTGAAAAGTATTAGTTTTTGAGAGCGCTGATGGATGAATGAGCAGTTTGGAAACAGAATATAACTTTGTGTGTGTAAATAAACGAAATTTTTTATGATATTAAACCAAGTTCGTAGCTGTGACAGAAACAGCGATACTTGTAGACCGAACAGGTAGCATTTTCCCTCCCATCTGGTGAGGATTTTACTACTGCTAGCGATAGGATATCGTTTAGTATCTTTAGTTTAAGATACGAGATAAAGTCTGTGAATAATGTTGTCATAACATTTGGTGAATTTAATGTTAAATGCTGTTAAAGGCTATGTTTTTCATACCTACGTTCAGAGACCTCAAATGCAGGAATCGTGCATGTATTTATAGTTTGACTCCCCGTCTTGGAATGATGCATTAGCTCGTCTCTTTTTCTTGTTCCCCCCCAACAGCAGTATTGAGCCCAGGCTGCTGTGGGAGAGAGTGGAGAAACTGGTGCCCAGGCCCGGCAGTGGCAGCTCCTCGGGGTCCAGCAACTCAGGATCCCAGCCCGGGTCCCACCCTGGGTCTCAGAGCGGCTCCGGGGAGCGCTTCAGAGTGAGATGTAGGGTGGCTTTCTTTTTCCCTTTGCCCCTTAGCAATATTGGGCTAGACCAGTGTATTGGAAGTCTTTAATCATGGAAAAATGCCTGTGGTTTGCATACAGCTGCACATCACAAAACAGTGTTCCACTCTAGGTTGATAATAACACTGAGAGTAATCATAACTTTAATAATAAATAACTGTTTTTGAGAGCTTACACGGGCCTAGCACTGTGAGCACTTTACATGCATCATCTCATTTAATCCCCACAGGAGCCCCAAGAGATATATATTATTGTATCCCGATTTCACTGATTAAAGAAACCATAATTTAGTGATATGAAGTAACTTGTGAAAGGTAATCAGCTAAATGTCAGAGCTGAGAATTGAACCCACTTCTTTTAGACTCCAGGACCTGTACTGTCATCAGTATTGGTGGTATTAACTTATAGTAGATTAGTAAAAATGCCCTCTATGATGTTATTGACATAAGATAGCTAGGCATTGATTGTGGACACATGATAAGCAGACTGTGATAGCGGAGGATTCTAAGTAAGGAATCAGAAGGACTGCCAGAGATCTCGTAGGTCCCCCTTTGGCCCTGCCGTTCAGGGCAGGGGTGGAGAGAAAGGCAGCACAGGGCTGGGTAGGCTCGAACGGTGTTGTAGCACTTCGGATAAAGTCACATGTGTCTGCCTTTCTCTGTCTCTTCTGACCCGACCAGCATCGTCCAAATCTGAAGGCTCTCCGTCTCAACGCCTGGAAAACGCAGCGAAAAAACCCGAAGATAAAAAGGAAGTCTTTAGACCTCTCAAACCCGCTGTAAGGATTACGTAAAATCAGTTTTACTTATTTCAGGATTGAGTGAGATCTTTTTGTTAAAAATAAGTAGTCGAGAGGCCTGCAGCCCTTTTTGTTAGCCCCCTTAGCAGATTTGAGGAATGAGAAGGAATGGCCTACACCCCAGACACATTCGGGACTCCCTGCCTTACTTACTCAGTTTTGTCCTGCAGAAAGCACCTGATAGAATCTTTTTTCTAGTGTTTCAGCTGTTCATTTTGTGTACAGTCAGCCTTGTATAGAAGCACAGTACAAAATGTGGTTTTTGTTTAATGAAAGTTTCTTCTAAGAAAATATGCACTTAAAAACATACGGGGAGCCTTGGTGGCACAGTGGTTAAGAGCTCAGCTGCTAACCAAAGGGTCAGCAGTTCAAATACACCAGCCACTCCTTGGAAACCCTATGGGGCAGTTCTACTCTGTCCTGTAGGGTTGCTATGAGTCGGAATCGACTCGACAGCAACAGGTAAAAACACACAGAAGAAAGAAAAGCCTTTTTATCTGTTTCCTTGGCATTAACCTTCACTCATTCTTGATGAGTTAGGCATTTACAATACCGGCTTTTAGAGTAATTTTTTTAAATCACCTTCTTAACCTGTTGCTGAAATGCTGCCTTTTGGTACCTGGGGTGATAGCTGTGACTGCTTCTCATACTTTTGCTTTAATCCTTGTAATATTAACTGGCCATGTAACTACGCATTTGTGGGATTTTAAGTCTATCAGAATTTTGATTTCCTGCTTGAATTGATTTCTTTGCTTCTTCCCTCTCTTCTCTTTCTGCCACGCTTCTTCCTACTGTGCCTTCTTCATCAATGATGACTTCCTGGACTCGGTGAAACCACGACTGTACTGAAGGGTGAAGTGGTAAGCCCCATGTCTGAAGAATTCTGCATCAGACCAACATCCCAACTGCCTTTTAAACTTAGCTTCTCTTCAGCTTACGTTTCTTGTCTTTCCTCTACTTGCTGTTTTTTCCTTTTCTACAATTTCAAAACTAAGCTTTTGCTTCAGCTTTTTTTGACACATAAAATTTGTTACGTGAATTTTTTTTTAATTACTGAATACATCTTTTGAGCAACTTCTTAAAAAGCTACAGCTGTAATCATGAAACAATAGCAAAGCCCAAGATCTAGTACTTGATCACTATTACTTCAGAGGCGAAAGCTCAAAGACACAAAGCTGTTCTTAACTGTGGAAAAGAAGACAAATAAGTTGGAACTACTAAAAAAGAAAAAAAAAATAGCAAGATAGCCAGCTTTTTAAAAAGTCATTATTTTAAAATAAAATTCCCAAGTAGATGTACTTTGGACTTTTATATAAAAATGTGGAGTAGAAGTAATAATCCGTCTTGAAAATTATGTTTGGCTAATTGATCGAGTCTTAAAGTGTCTCGATACAGAACAGTGAGGGAAAAGGAAGCCCTTTAAAAATAACTTTTACTGTGGATTTTTTCTGTTTCTAATGCCCACAGTCATTGAAGGTGTTATGGGGAAATGGGAGGAAGACATGTGGGTGGGACACAGTAAAGACCACCTCGCCTCCTGCCCACAGCGGTCACCCACTTCGTCATCAACTTTTTGAATGAATGTGGCACGTTGTTATCAGTTGGCCAGACAAGATGTGTTGGATGGTACACTAGCGCTCACTTCTTCACTTCCACATTTTCTATAGGCTTGAAGCATTTCAAAATAAAAGTTGGAGGTAAAAATAAAAACTTAAAAAAATAGTACTTTAAAGTGAGCCCGTTTAATTAGAAGCTTGCTTTCTGGGTAATCCCCTTAAAAGAAGACTTTGTCCTCTAGGCAGCATCTTTACAACAAAGTCCAAGCATCTGTCTACATGATCTAGAATGATATATTTGGAAAAAAACTCTATCAGACTATCGTAAGCAGATTATTGTTTTGTGTTGTTGTGGGGTTTGACCTGTATTCAACATCTTTGACCGTCTTTTCCATCAAAAGCTGTAAGAGCTGACCTTCATATGAAACTCTGGTGGATGCTCTCAACACAGTTTTACAAAACTGACACCATGGCTCTGTCCCTCTTAGTTACAGTGAAGGGCTTCTCCTTCTTTGCGGTTTTCTCCCCCTCCTTTTTCCCTTCCTTATTCCCGCTCCTCTGCCCTGTGCCTTAGGATCTGACGGCACTGGCCAAGGAGCTTCGAGCAGTGGAAGATGTGCGGCCACCTCACAAAGTGACCGACTACTCCTCATCCAGCGAGGAGTCGGGGACGACAGATGAAGAAGATGATGACGTGGAGCAGGAAGGCGCCGATGATTCCACCTCAGGACCAGAGGACACCAGAGCAGCGTCAGTCCCTGGTGTATTTTAGAGAGGACGCGGGTGTTCCTCCTAGCCCTCTTCTGACATTTCTTCCTAGACATGTTTCCCTGAGCATGTAACATTCGTTTATCATGGATTAAGCAGCAGACAGCCTTTGATTTTCACCCCTTCGCTTCATGTGTAACCCATGTGTATTTCATTGCCTCCCTCAATACCCAACATGTACTTTGTTTTTTCTTTGTAATTTCAGGCTGTGATAACAGAGAAATTTCAGTTGGGTTTAACTATTTTAATTAACTCTAAGTATTCTTAAGTTTTTGCTCAAAAACAAACTGAGCTGACAGGAAATTCCTTGTTAAAAGGAAAAGGTTAAGCCCTTGCTTTTCTTGAGGGAACTTATAACCTAATCTCACCTTAGGACTTTGAGAAGGTGAACGATTCTAACAGCATGTCCGTGACCTGTGGGATTTTGGCCCTCAGCTTCTGGATTTTTGTCTCAATAGGTCATCTCTGAATTTGAGCAATGGTGAAACGGAATCAGTGAAAACCATGATCGTCCATGACGACGTAGAAAGCGAACCTGCCATGACCCCGTCCAAGGAGGGCACCCTCATTGTCCGCCAGGTACTTCCGTCTTCTCTGTCGTCAGAGGCTGAGCTCTTCTGTAGTCATTAACCCACTTGCTCATTCACTCACTCATGCTGTTTCTCCATCATCATCTGTTTCCATGTTAACAAGACCCAGAGGGTAGCGTGTCCGGGGGCCAGGGAGGCAGGTGTGTGCTGCATGCTGAGAAGTTAGCTGGTAGTCTTCCACCCCATGTTGCTGCTCCTCTGCATGTTGTCCGGCAGCCGTCATTCAGGTGCCACGCGGAGTCTCGCGGTCTGTGTCTGAGTGGTAGGAAGGCCACAGGGAGCCCTTACACAGACTCACAGAGCTAGGCAGCCAGCCTGGAGTCGGCAGCAGAGCACCCATGCTTGTCCTGCACAAAGCTTCCAGCTCTGAGCATCTGCACAGTGCCGCAGTGGGAGCGATGGTTAGGCAGAAGCCGCTAAAGTGTGAATGAGCCTCATCACACTCCCAGAGATAGACTTCTAGAGTGGGAGTGGTGGGAGGTCTCTCTTCTGTGGGCCAAAATGTTAGTTTCCTCACATGTTGGATAATTGAATGTGTACCGCCCAGATGTGCTCAGTTTGGATTACTGAGTGTTACAACTGTCTGTCCATTTCTCAGCTTAAATTTCACAAAGGTGTTACGCTTCTTACTTAAATAGAACAGGGCTCCAGTCTAGCATTGGGATTTTTCCCCGAGTGGGTTTGTCGCTATGGCCACGTATTTGGATGGAAAGTGGGAAGAACATGGAAGAGACCAGGATTCAAAGAAGCAGCAAGGGTGCTTTCTAGAGCTTTAAACAGAAACATTAAACACAGTGGGATAATAGTTTTGGTGTGGCAGATAAACGAGAGTAAACGGTCCCTGCTGGAGTTGTTCGGCCACCAGATGGCGTACTTTGAATTCTGTTGGGTCAACATAGGCCGACAGTCAGAAGGCGTGAGCAGCTCAGACAATTTCCCCTGGCTTCTCCTTGATAACGTAGCACAGTTGGAAAGCCGCATGGCACTGGCCACCGAGTCAGTTATCAATAGGGTCATAGGCAATTTCAGCAGCACTTGAGCGAGACAAGTGTGCCTGTTTTTTCTGCAGAGTACAGTTGACCAAAAGCGTGCCAGCCATCATGAGAGCAATGGCTTTGTGGGTCGCATTCACCTCTTGCCAGATCTCTTACAGCAAAGCCATTCCTCCTCCACCTCCTCCACCTCCTCCTCCCCATCCTCCAGCCAGCCGACACCCACCATGTCCCCACAGACACCCCAGGACAAGCTCACTACTAATGAGGTATGTCTCCACCACAGCTGGCTGCTTTCTTAGGGTTAGACCAGCACTGCCTAGTTGCTCTTTTGCGGAGGAGAGCTTTCCAGCGCCCCTCACCCCTTCCTGCCCACCCTGCTTTCTTCTGTCACCTCCCCTTCCCCCCAACCCCCAAGTAACATGTTCAGATCTGCATACAGAGCCCTTAACCTTAGAGCAGTTTCCCTCCAAACTTGCCAGCTCACTGTTGACTTTCCTCTAGAGGAGTCTAGTTGCATGGCTTCTTTTATTCAATTTATTTTTAAAAACTATCAGTAAAAGAATTGCTGTGTTCTCAGACCCAGTATGAATTCGGCATGAAATTCTCCTCGTCATTTGTGGAATCCGCCTTTTTCATTTTGTTTTATTATTATTTTCTATCCAACAAATAAAGGTCAGGAGGATTTGGTTAAGCAGACTCGGCCTTATCTGGACAAACTCGTTGTCCTATACAGGGATCTCATGTTAAGCAAGAAGGGCAGAAGCCTGTGAGTGCTTCTCATTTAAAATTTTGTACGGGAAATCCCGCGTGCTTGTTGGAAGGCCTGACTGTCCTGAACAGCCGTGTGCTAGCTGGGTGGTCCTTGCTCTTTGGAACAGGGTTGTGCCCCAAGAAAAGTGCCTAATCCCACCTTGAGCGCCCTCTACTGGAGCAAACGATTCCATTTCACAGGAGGTTTGAAACAAATGATGCATTTCCCGAACAGCTGAGGGAGGTTGAAACTGACAAGTAGCTTCAGCCAATCATGTCATTGAAAAGGTTGAACTGCCCACCCGCTCCTGTTTTGGTTCCCTTGTTGGAGAGAATCAGAATAACCCTCTCAGCTTCAGGAGCAGGGGCAAGTCGACTGCTTCCAAGGCAGGGTTGGCATCAGATTGGCCATCAGCTGGATTGGCCACTAACTCATGGTTCTGGGGAGGGAGGCCTGCAAGGAGGCAGGGTTGTCAGGTGAGGAGAGCGCAGCCTGGTGAGCTCAGGTGGGCAGGGGCTGAAGCAGAGCGTGGACCTCCAGGTGCCCATGGGGGAGAGGGGGCGGAACGGGGCAAGACGAAAGTCACTTAATCAGACATTTTCTTTTTTCTCCAGTGATATATCTCACCTACACTCACATTGCTCCTTGTATTTATATTTTAAACTTTCCTCCATTTGGCTCTGACGTACGGTGCCTTTACTATAACCCTTAACTCACTAAACTAGAAAGTTTATCTTTGTTTGTTTTGCTTTAATCGTCATTACATTTTCACTTAACAATTTGTTTCACTCTGTGTTTTTTCCTTTCCTTTTTTTTTTGTCTTAAGTTACATTATTAACTGAAACACTAGTGCTCCTAGAAGAACAGAAGGATGAGCCTTGTTTTGTCCTTTGCAGCGGTCACTGTGAGCCCTTGTTTGGTATGGGTTTCGTGGTTACTGTACCTGAAACAGTAGCCAGAGCTTCTGTAGCTTTCTAACAAGCGGCTCAATTTAAAACAAGTAACTTAAACTGAAGATCTGCCAATATTCCGACATAGATTTATTGGATTTTTTGTTGTTGTTCAAGAGATAAAATTAAAAATTGGTGAATTGAGGTCAAAACATTCAGCCCTCCTTTAGAAGTTTTAATTATAATTTTTTTTTTTTTTTTAAGCTAGGTGCTTGAAATACAGATTGTTTTAGTAGCTTGCAACATTTCTTGCTGGGGGTGATAAATACCTATCTCAGAAGAGATGTGACTCTTGCAGCGGTTCCAGGTTCAGGGACCTGTCCCTGGGCATGTGGGATGCCCCCCTCGGAGAGCCCTGAATGCATTTTGGGGAAACGACACAGGAGATGCAGGGGCTGTGTGTTGGGGACTCAGTATAATATAGAAGTGGATTGAAAATGTTTTTTCTATTCATCTTTTAATGTCATTTGTATTAATAAAATTGAAATTTACATTGCAGACTCAGTCCGCTAGTAGCACACTCCAGAAACACAAATCTTCCTCCTCCTTTACACCTTTTATAGACCCCCGATTACTACAGATTTCTCCATCTAGTGGGACAACAGTGACTTCCGTGGGTAAGTAAAGTAGCAACAAGAAAGAAGCTGGAAAGCAGGACTCACTCACTTTGAGTTGCCCTTGAAAGTGGCTTAAGCATGGCGTGGTGACTGATCGCAGGCAGACTTCACATACAGAAGCTGTTCCCGTCACGCTTGTATTCCCTTATTTGCCATGAACTGCATAGTCAATTTCCTTTTTCCATATACATTACTTATAAATTTCTTTTCCTTAACAAAGTATTGGTCGTGGCATACAAATATTTACTTGGATAAAGCGTGGGAGGGAGGCACGGTGTTTGCGTGTACAGGAGATGATTTCCAGTGTGCTCTGTTTTAGTGGGATTTTCCTGTGATGGAATGAGACCGGAAGCCATAAGGCAAGATCCTACCCGGAAGGGCTCAGTGGTCAATGTGAATCCCACCAACACTAGGCCACAGAGTGACACCCCTGAGATTCGTAAATACAAGAAGAGATTTAACTCTGAGATTCTCTGTGCTGCCTTATGGGGTAGGTATCTTGCTGTTTCTCTGACCCTTTTGTTTTTATTCTGAGCAAGATGGGCTGGTACTGTTTTGAATAGCTTGGGGATTTTTTTGGAGGGTTGTTAACAGGTAAAATGGAAATTTTTGGTAGAAAACTGGAGACAGGAGGAGAGTTTCTGTGAGCGGAGAGGCCGGGGGATGTGCTTTTATATGTTCCTGATAGAGATGACGTTTGGAGCCATAAGAAGGACTGCAAACAGAGCCACGGTGGCCTGGGGGCAGAAGATGAACAAATAGAAAGTAGAAGCGATTACATAGGGAAAGTTGGGGAAGCGTTAGCATAGCACGCAGAGAATCAGGCCCTGGACGCAGTTTAAGAAGATGGCATGGTGAGCAGCATTAGAAACTACAGAAGTCAGAGAGACTGAAGACTCCAGAAAGCCCGCCTGGCTTGGCCGTTAAATTGTTGGTGACCACTGACAGCAGTCCTCCGGTGCATTGATGGAAGAGGAAGAAGGAACATCGCAAGGTGTTTAGTGGTGGAGCTAATGCAGAATTTCTAAAGGAAGATGGGGCCATTTAAAAAAAGAATTTGGGAAAAAGGGAGAGAGCCAAGATAGTAGTTCCAGAAGTAGCAGGGGCTGGGTAGGTTTATATCAGCAAGAAATGACTTCTGATTATGCAGAAATTGAGGGGAAGGAGCTGGTGAAGCATGGAAGGCTGCCCGAGGTCAGGATGAGCATGTGCAAAGATGTGATCTGTGGCCTGGAGGGGTTGACATTAGAGAGGGGGAGCGCAGGGAGGGAGCGGACGAGGATGTAGGTGCAGGGTTAATGTTAAAGGACAGTGAAGCGTATGAGCAGCTCAGGTAGGTTGGTCTCCGTCCTCTTGAAGTGGATCGGGCAGTGTAGGCCCACTCTTGGCTGAGCAGCTCTGAGGGGCAGAGATCTAGCTGGGCAGAATGCACGTGCTGCTCTGGTAAAAGGTACGCTATTTCAACAGGAGTTGGAGACGGAGACCCGCACTGTGTGCCTGCTAGTGGACTTTTAATGGGGGACTTGTATCAGATCAGAGCCCTGGTGGCGCAGTGGTTAAGGCTTGGCTGCTAACCAAAAGGTCGGCAGCTCACATCTACACAATCCCTGCTATTGAAGCATACTTTCTCAAAAGGGAGCTCATTTGTTTGCTGGCCGTGCCGATCCTGTTCAACATGTTGCTGTAAAAAAATCAGCATAACTTGCTTAAGAAAATTGGGGGGAGAGGGGTGGCTGGCAAACAAGCGCAGATGGTCTCGTTAATTGGCATAAAAATACGATATATCCTGTGCTTCCCTCTCATCCCATCTACATGAAAATACTGACTGAGCGGTTACTTTGAAAGCACACATACTTTACCCTATGTCTCGGTGAGTTTAGTGCCCAGTTTAGGGGATGAATACAAATACGTACATGCACAGTCTCCTAGGACCATGAGGTAATCTGTACCGCATGCTACAAAGCGGGTATTGACCCTTGGTCGTAGACCAAGCCAGCAGGTAATTTGGGGAAATGAGTAAATGATGAAGTGGGAGAGTTGGACTCAGAGCGGAGCATCTCGGATGCTGGACTGAGGCCTCTGACCTTCTCCTGCCAGTTGGTGAAGAAGCTGCGGCATGACTCAGCGAGTATTTTAGGGAGAGTGGGATTGTTACTGATGTGCACATCAGAAGAAAGTAGAGAGAGACAGTTGTTAACAATTTCAGTTAAGATCTCTGTCCATCAGGTATAAGATCACAAAAGCCTGAAGTAGAGTGAGAACAGAGGGAAGGGAAAGCAAGTGATGGAGAAGAGGGGGCGTTATCTGGTTTTGGTGGCTCGTTTGACTAGTTTTGAAGAGGAGTTTTGGAGGGGGTGATGCTCTTGGTACCAAAACAAAAAGCCAAACCCGTCACTGTCAAGCCGATTCCGACTCATAGTGACCCTACAAGACAGGGTAGAACTGCCCCATAGGGTTTCCAAGGAGCGGCTGGTGGGTTTGAACTGCCCACCTTTTGGTTAGCTGCTGAGCTCTTACGTGCTGTGCCACCAGATGCTCTTGATAGCAATGGCAGATGTTGGGAAGTGTCAGTAGAAATCTGTAGCATGTAGAAAAGTGGAGGAGGGGTGGAATTCAGAGTTGGTGGTTCAGAGGCTCTAACAGAGCATAGGTAGGGGTGTGCCATCAGGAAGATAAACACAGCAGAGGAGACAGCTGTATTTAAGAAGCCGAGAATGTGCATGGGGACAGGAAGGAGACTTCGGTAAGCAGCTGGAGAACAGTGGGAAGACAGCACCTGGCCAGGAGAACCAAGGTGGGTCAGATGAGGAGGGCACCCGTAAAGTATTTTTAAGAGATTGAGGGTTAAAGAGGACTGAGCGCAGTTCCTTCTTGGGATTTGATGTTGATGGAGAGTGGTCTTTGAGAAAAGCATAAGCTGAATGATAGAAGCCAAATTATAGGCTGTTAAGCGTTTGAGAGGGGCTGTATGTACATAGGGAACCCTGGTGGCGGAGTGGTTAAAAACTACGGCTACTAACCAAAAGGTCGGCAGTTTGAATCCACCAGGCGCTCCTTGGAAACCCTATGGGGCAGTTCTACTCTGTCCTTTAGGGTTGCTATGAGTCAGAATCGACTTGATGGCAACCGGTTTGGGATTTTTTTTTCCCCAGTGGTGTAGTGGTTAAGTGCTGTGGCTGCTATCCAGAAGGTCAGCAGTTCGAATCCAACAGCTGCTCCTTGGAAACTGTGGGGCAGTTCTGCTCTGTCCTCTAGGGTCGCTATGAGTTGGAATCGACTCAGCAGCAATGGGTTTTTTATATGTATATATGGAGCCCTAGTGGAGCAGTGGTTAAAAGCTCAGCAGCTAACCAAAAGGTCGACAGTTTAAATCCACCAGCCGCTCCTTAGAAACCCTATGGGGCAGTTCTGCTGTGTCCTGTAGGGTTGATTTCAGTCAAAATTGGCTCAGTGGCAATGAGTTTTGGGGATTTTTTTTGTTTTTCATTGGTTTCTGATATAAATATATATATGAGGAGGGACCAGTCCCTGAAGAAGGACATCATGCTGGTAAAGTGGAGGGTCAGCGAAAAAGAGGAAGACCCTCAACCAGATGGATTGACGCAGTGGCTGCAGTAATGGGCTCAAACATAGCAGTGACTGTGAGGATGGCACAGGACCAGGCAGTGTTTCTTTCTGTTGTACATGGGATTGCTGTGAATTGGAACCAACTTGACGGCACCTACCAACAACAACATATATGTAGCCCTAGGAGCCCTAGTGGTGCAGTGGTTAAAGTGCTCAACTGCTAACCAAAAGGCTGGCAGTTCAAACCCACCAGCTGCTCTGTGGTAAAAAGATGTGGCAGTCTGCTTCCCGTAAAGATTACAGCATAGCAAACCCTAGAGGGTGGTTCTGCTCTGTCGTATAGGATCACTGTAAGTCAGAATCGACTCAGTGGCACACAACAACAACATACGTAGCTCAGGCCCTGGGTGACACAAACTGTTTGTGCTCCATTGCTAACCCAAAGGTTGGTGGTTCGAACCCACCTAGTGGGTCTGTGGAAGAAAGGCCTGTTGATCTGCTTCCACTAAGATTACAGCCAAGACGTCTAGGGTCTTAAAAGCTAGTGAGCAGCCATCTAAGATGCATCCGTTGGTCCCAACCTACCTGGAGCAAAGGAGAATGAAGAACACCAAAGACACGAGGAAAATATTAGAGACAGAAAGGGCCACGTAAACCAGAGACTCCATCAGCTTGAGACCAGAAGAACTAGATGGTGCCCGGCAACCACCAGTGACCGCCCTGACAGGGAACACAACAGAGAGTCCCTGATGGAGCAGGAGAAAGGTGGGGTGCAGAACTCAAATTCTAGTAAGAAGACCAGACTTAATGATCTGACAGCCTGGAGGGACCCCAGAAGACATGGCCCCCGGATTCTCTGTCAACCCAGAACTAAAACCATTCCCGAAGCCAACTCATCAGACAAAGATTAGACTGGACTATAAGACGTAAAATGATAAGACTAAATGGGCAGCTCCTGTCCAGAGGTGAGATGAGAAAGCAGAGAGGGTCGGGAGCTGGTTGAATGGACACGGAAAATCCAGGGTGGAAAGGAGGAGTGTGCTGTCACATTGTAGAGAGAGCAACTAGGGTCCCGTAACAATGTATGTATAAATTTTAGTATGAGAAACTAACTTGAGCTGTAAACTTTCACTTAAAGCACAATTTTTAAAAAAATTACAGCCAAGAAAACCCAGTGTAGCAGTTGTGTTCTGTAACTCGTCGGGGTGCCGTGAGTCAGAACCGACTTGGAGGCAGCTGTTAACAGCAACAGACCGTAGCTCATTCCAGTTCGCCAATGAGAAAACGAGTGAAGGGGGCAAGAGAGGCTGAGGCATCAGATGATGGTCTGTCCAGGTCTCTGATGAGGCTGAGGATACGCAACGTTTGTAAAGCCAAAGAGATGATACGCTTGGAACATTCTGAGGGAACCGAGGAAGAGCTGAAAATTGATGGATTATGAAAGAAATTGAGGGGCTGAGGCATCTTCCTTTTTCCCGCTCGTTTTCTTCTTTCATATTTAAATTTATATTTAAATATTTAACCATCACCGTTCTCGACCGTGATAATGGTGATTTGTCGCAAGGGTGTTTGCTTTAACCTTTCTGGGTGAATTAAGAAAACCAGATTTACTGGCCTAAAGGAGACTGGAGAAACCCCAAGAGTATGGCCCCCAGGCACCCTTTTAGCTCAGTGGTGAAGTCACTTCTGAGGTTCACCGTTCAGCCGGGGAGTGGACAGCCCCATAAAACCAAATGGGACTAATGAGGCACAGCAGTCCAGAGACAAGGGTTGGAAGGCAGAAGGGGACAGGAAAGCCGGTGATAGGGAACCCAAGGTTGAGTAAGGACAGTGTTGATGTGAGGTTGCTAACCATTGTCATAGGGCAACATGTGGACTGTTTAATGAGAAACTATTTTGTTCTGTAAACCTTCATCTAAAGTGAGAATAGCAAGCAGCACAATTGGAAGAGCGTAGTCTATGTCACTGAACTGTGCATGTAGAAGTTTTTGAAATGTTGTATCTTTGGCTATGTATGTTTTCACCAAAAAAAAAAAAAAAAGGTTGAGAATTTAGAGGGTTAGTATGTTGTGGGGTTGTTAACCAGTGTCATAAAACAACATGTGTACT
>NW_004443940.1:29993912-29999207 GCF_000243295.1 Trichechus manatus latirostris | reverse complement strand
CCTGAAGCACAATTAAAAAAAAAAAAAATTCAAAAAAAAAAAAAGAAAACCCATCTTCTCCAAGTCATCTTTCCCGCGCAGCCAGGGTATTCGCCGAGCAGAACGTCCCACGTCAGCCTGTTTGTGTTCTTCCCGCAGGAGTGAATTTGTTGGTGGGTACAGAGAGTGGCCTGATGCTGCTGGACAGAAGTGGCCAAGGAAAGGTATACCCTCTCATCAACCGAAGACGGTTTCAACAAATGGATGTGCTTGAAGGCTTGAACGTCTTGGTGACAATATCTGGTAAGGTGCTTTCTTGGTGCTTGTTTGGTAAAGCAGAGTCTAGAATGTTTTAGGAATATGTCTACATGGGTGTGTAAAAAAATAGAGTGGTTTTGCAGAGATAAACTTCATCTAGCTCATTCTCTAATGTTTGGTTACATGATATACAGCTGTAAGATGATTTTATAATAATGCGATGGGAAGTTGTATTCCGGTATGACGCACACATACATGCTTAAACGCTGGCTCTTCTGAAGAGCAGCCTTGAAAAGTGTACGCACGTTTTCTAGTTGACAGGTCTCGCACACCCCACCGCTGCGCTACGCATGTGAGGCTGCGGCTCCCTGCCGCCCGTTGCTTGTTGGGTTTAATCGGGCTCCTTCAGGGTCTTGGTAAGGTCCCACCTTTGACACAGGCCTTTTACATGCAGAAGGAGCTACACTGTGATTGTAAAAGTACCATGTTATGTGTTTGTTCTTGAAACAATTCACCCTTGGTATAAGTTTATTCTTTTTTAAAAACAGCATTTTTCTTATTATAAGTGTGCTGATTGTAGAAAGGAAGATACTAGTGCAGAAGAGCAACTCGGGAAGATTGCTGCTAATGTCTCAGACACACACCACACCTCAGTGCACACTGAGAGGGAGCTCTGCAGGGAGGGGTGGCTACACAGTATTTCAGACATAAAGAGAACACCATGACACCCATGTGCTTCTGGTAGTTTTAACAAATGTTAAAGTATACTGTTGAAAATACAGTTAGCGTCCTCGCCCCTGTCCACCCGCCCATGGTGACCACCACCCAAAGGTTGGGATGTGTCATTCCCGCGCCGGTTTCCATCTTGTACTGCGTTCCTGTGTACCCACGTCGCCTGCTTTCTCCATGCCATTAAATGCTCCTCCACGATAACCAGTTCACATGGCTACGGAATGTTTTCTTAAATAGATTTCTTAAAATTTATTCACTTGTCTCTTGTTATTAGTGTTTAGATTTATCCCATTTTTTTTTCCTTAGATAAACATTTTGAATAAATGTCCTTGTAGGTTACTTAACCTTTGGGCATACCCGTGTTGCATAGATCATAATTTTCTAGTAATTTATATTATTGCTGGGTCAAAGGGTATGCAAAATTATAAGGCTCAGTGGTTAAGAGCTACCAGTGATAACCAAAAGGTCAGCAGTTCAAATCTACCAGCCGCTCCTTGGAAACCCTATGGGGCAGTTCTACTCTGTCCTATAGGATCACTATGAGTCGGAATTGACTTGGTGAGGGGCAGTAATCAGCTGATGCCACAGAGAATTTGTCAATCTGCTTCTTTGCATTCTTTCCCACTTTAATACCTTTAATGTTCTTCACGACTATAAAAGTAATACATATTGATAGGAATGTTCAAAAATAGAAAAAAAAATCAGAAGAATAAAACGAAAATGCGTTTTCTATTTCACAGATAACTATTGTTAACATCTTGGTATATTCTCTTCTATAAGTCTACCTCCCGATATCGGAATAAAACACTATGCGGAAAGTTATGTAGCCTTCCTTTTTCTTAACATATTACAATGAACATTCTCCCACTTTAAAAACCTTCTCAAAACTTAAAAAAAAGTTGTATTGAAGTATAAGACACACACTAAAGGTGCGCAGATTGTATGTGTGTAGTTGACTGAACGATCACAAAATGAACACATCTATGTAGTGCCCCTCCCCCAGGTGAAGAACTGGCATTCCCAGCACCCAGAAGCTCACAATCTGCCTTGCAGCCATCCCCTCACCCCTCCCACCCCCCACAGGGAACCTCTGTCCTGAAGTTGAATGCCTTAGATTGATTTTACCTTTGTTGAACTGAATTTATATAAATAGACGTGTTCTTTTGCTCAGCGTTACGTATTTTTTGTTACTTATAGGTAGGGTTTATTCCTTTTTATTCGTATATATGACTACATCACAATTCATTTACTCATTTTACTGTTGATACATACTTGTGTTACTTCCTGTTTGGGGCTGTTCTGAGCAGTGCTGCCAGGTATGTTCCTGTTCATGCATTTGGGGGCTCATATGCACACATTTCTGTTAGGAGAGAAATGACCGCGTCATACATAGTCTGTATAAATATCCAGCTTTAATGGATAATACCAAGCCTTTCAAAGTGGCTCTAACAGTTCACAACCCTAGTTCACACCTAGCTTTGGTAACTGGACCTTCTGGTAGGTGTATGAAGTTATATCTTATGGTTTTAATATGCACATCCCTACTGATTGTTGAAATCAAGCACCTTTTTCTGTCTCGGTGGGAATCTTCTTTCGTGAAGCACCTGTTCTGGTTGCCTTGCCCAGTTTTTCTGTTGGGTTGTCTCTCTCTCTAATACAGGAGTTCTGTACATATTCCAGATGTGAGTCCTTTGCTTAAGCTGCCTTTATCTCCAGTTCGTTGCTCGCCTTCTGCTAGATTTGAGTCCCTGCATGGGTGGTTTATTGAAGCTTTTTGTGCTTTGTTTCCTCATCTGTCAAATGAGAGTTAATAGCTACTATAAAGGGTTTTGAAAATCAGATGAGATAATAGATGTGAAAGCATGTTATAAACTGTATTGGTTATATTATTGTTCAGCTATTTGTATTCCTTTGTGGTTTATTGATACCATCTGTTTCAATAAGCGTGAGTTCTTTATTCTCTACTGTTACTAAAGATGATACCTTATTTTAAATGTGCGTTTAAAATATTTATATTTATTTTGCTAGGCAAAAAGGATAAGTTACGGGTCTACTATTTGTCCTGGTTAAGAAATAAAATACTTCACAATGATCCAGAAGTTGAGAAGAAGCAGGGATGGACAACTGTAGGCGATTTGGAAGGATGTGTACACTATAAAGTTGGTGAGTTCTGGGAGGGTCATAGGATTGTGTTTTTCTACGGCTTAATTAGCGTTCCATGAAACTTGTAATAAACTTGATTTTGGTATCTGTGGCTCTCTTCTCATGTTCTAAGTCATCTTCTAATCCTGTGGACTCTTATCTAGACATTGCCTTGTTACCGTGTGTGCGCCTGTAAGCACAGCACGCGGTGTCTCACTGCCGTACGCGCCCCTGCAAGCGTGGCACGCGGTGTCTTGCTGCCGTCCGCGCCCCTGCAAGCGCGGCACGCGGTGTCTCACTGCCGTACGCACCCCTGCAAACGCGGCACGCGGTGTCTCACTGCCGTACGCGCCCCTGCAAGCGCAGCACGCGGTGTCTACCATATGTACACCTGTAAGCGTTGCATGCAGTGCCTCACTGCCGTACGTGCCCCTGTAAGCGTAGCGTGCGGTGTCTCACTACCGTACGGGCACCTGTAAGCATAGCACACTGTCGTAGTACTGTATGTGCAACGGTAAGCATAGCGTGCAGGTTGTTCCCGCAGCTTGCTGTGTCCGCAGTCTAACTTCACAATCGTTCATCTTGTAAGAGAATCTTTTCGCCTCTTCTCTTTGATGGTCCACATTCTTCTCTTCAAGATGTGGTTCCAGAAAACCTCTTTAAGGAAGGCTTGCCCAACGAAAGCCAGCGATCTGGATTCCTCCTTTACACCCCAGGCCTGTTCTCCATGCAGATTACTCTGGGTCCTTGGCAGTCACCGAGAGACGCTTGAGCGTTTGACCCAGACAACGAGGACTTGTTTTGAATTCAGGGCACTGGGCAGAGCTGCTGAGCTCTGAACTAGTTAAATGAGTCTAGCTAGCTGGCCAGCGGTGTTTCATGGCGACTGTGGTTTGTTTTGTTTTTCTTTTTGGCATGTACACATTGATGCTCATGAAACAAAAAAACCTACAAAAACAAAACGCATGTTTCGTGTGTGGAAAAAAAAATCAAATACTGGTGCTAATGACGGAAATAAAGAGGGAAGTGTGGACCTTATAGCCAAATGAGAGTTTTATGGGCAGCATTATACAGGCTAGTAGAATTTGAAATACGAAATTGAGGTCAGCAAATGATCTATGTACCTAAGACTGATTAGTATGAGGGGCCTACTGAATGTTGATTTATGTGTGTGTGTTTTCCTTTTTTCTCTATTTATGAAGAAATACACCATAATCAGTTGCTCTGCTCCTGGGGATAATACAGATCTGACAGTGATCATCTTGTTCATGCAGCCTAGTCACAGCTCTCAGCTCGCTGGTTAATAATGACTACAGGAGCCACCCCAGTATTGATCCAGAATGATTCTGAGTGATACTGGAAAGTGCTGTCTCCTTGATAGAGATTTGGGGGTTAGGATTTTCTGTGTTTATATACGGTGTTTTTGTTTGTTGAGGTATGAGTATAATCATCTTAGGCTAAATTTAATGAAACAACTCATAATCGCTGAAGTGTACATGACTAGATTATCCTACAGGGGGAGCTAGAGGCAGGTGTGTTAGACCACAGTACTGAACTTTTCACGAGAATAAAACGGCAGTCTTAAGACCTAGAGAACGAGTCACAGCATTTTCTGGAGATAAGACTATGTAATATCATTCAATCATTATCTTTATGCTTCTAGAAAAATTTTTTTTTCAGTGTATTGAGACCTGTGCTGTATAATATGGTAGCCACCAAGCACCGGAGACTATTTGAATTTGTAATTCATTAAAATTAAATGAAATCTAAGATGAGTTTCTCAGTGGCACTAGTATGTTTCAGGGACTTACTGGTCGTTTGTAACTAGTGACTATCACCAAACCGTGCAGGTGGAGAGCGTTTCCACCATAGCAGAACTTTCTCTTGGAAATAGCAAATCCTTTGTCTTAATATTTATGTCAGTGATTTATTTTAACAGTGTCAGTATATAGAGTTTTACAAGGAGAGTTATCAGGTTAACAAGCCCATCTTTCCTACACAAGGGAGAAATCAAATAGTATTGCAATGTTAGATAGCTTAGAAAGGAACAGGCAGATCCCCATCAGACTAGTAAGTCATGTGTGGACAGGCCCTCTTTTTAGCCAAGGGACCTGGGTATAAGGAAATCAAAGCAGCTTGGTGTAAAGGTGGCAGTTACCTTGTAGTTGGAAAAAAAAAAAAAAA
>NW_004443940.1:29937419-29993812 GCF_000243295.1 Trichechus manatus latirostris | reverse complement strand
CTTGGTCTTATGCACAGAACTAGACAGCAGTTGAGACTTCATCAACGAGTGTTTTGTCTGTGTTCCTCAGTCTCTGTAAGCAGGACTTGGGGAACGCTGCGTGGGAGATCTCGATCTCTCTTATCCAGGAGCCTCTTGGCTGATAATCTTGTCATTATCCTTTTGAAGAAATACAGAGCCCTGTAGACTTTAGAGTGTATGCCTGGCGTTGTTGTTGATGATAAAATACTTGGCAATCTAAGATTAGTAACATTAGAGGAAGTACTTGTGGATGGCATCCAGAATATTAGAGTTGAAGCCAATGCAACATGGAGAAAGATGGGGACAGCTGGATTGGGCTTTAAAGAACTGGAAAGGGAAACTGTGAGGCTTGATCCCTCTCAACATTTTCCTTGTTGGTTTGGTAGAATAAAGGGAAGACATGTTTATATAAAGTTTGCAGGAGACAGCTAAAAGAACTGAGTTCCATGTTGATACTGACCAGTGCTTCTCTCTCTCTCTTTTTCCCCCAGTAAAATATGAAAGAATCAAATTTCTTGTAATTGCTCTGAAGAGTTCTGTGGAAGTCTATGCGTGGGCACCCAAGCCATACCACAAATTTATGGCCTTTAAGGTATCAATCAAGTCCATTTAAAAGTAACATCAGCCATGCTAGCTGTGACCAAGAGCCAGGGTATAAGTAAAAACTCTGAACAGTTAAAACTGATAATATAAAAGCTACATGCTAATCTATAACCTTATCATAAAATAGGCCATTGCTAAGGACCTGTTAGCTTTTATTTCAGTGTAATTAGCTTAGTTATCTGCTTTCCAAGCCCCCTGAGTGTAGGGAGGAGAGAGCCGAACGCTGGGCAGACACTTTGATCCCTGTGTCAACAGGATAACAGAGGAAAAGACAGAACACACTTCCACCTTCCATTTAACTTAAAAAGCAGACTTTCCACCTGAAGTCATGAATGTACATAAAGAGTTAGGAATGTTTTTGATAATAAAAAGATATTCAGTAATCAATTTTAAGGTACAGCTATATAACTGAGTACTAATTAAAAATTAAATTACAGAAATACTTAAACGACACGAAATGTATATTATACAATAAATAGAAGAGTAAGTTAAAAACATGTATAGCATAATCCCATTTTTGTTTAAAGAAACAAAGTTGTTCATAGAAAAAATATTAGCAGTTATCTGTTGGTATTTTTAATATTTCTTTTTTGTAATTTATTGGAGTTTGCACTAAATACACATTTATGAATTTAATTTAAAATAGTATTACTATGGTGTTAAATATCATAAATGATCTAATAATATCATTTTTAATACTAGACACAAAACCTTCAACATAGCCCCTGAGGCCATTTTAGTGCAGGGCACAACACTGAGACTTTTCTCCTCCAGAATGGTTAGATTACTTTTTTTTTTTTTTAAATGGTTTGAATGTTTTATTAAAAGGATAAGCTTCAGTTATTTAGAAAATTTACGTATTTAGTTTGCCTAATTCCCCAGGGAAGCAGGAAATAATCCAGGGTTACCATATTTGTTTAAGTGTTACTGCCTCAGATTGGTTGTGAAATGACAGTTATCTTCTGAGGTCTGGTTTTAATTTTCCTTATGTACCAGGTACTGTAAACGTTCATAAATGTTACTTAATTCTACTCTGTTTCATCGTCATCATCCCAGTCCTGTGAGCTGTGGATAATTTATGAATGAAGAACAGAGACTCTCCGTTACATTGCCGGCCATTGCAGTACATCATTACATTACAGGCTATTGCAGTACATTATGACCTTTAGTCACCATATTACTTTAGTCAGAAAATTAAAGAAATCTATGTAGCTGGAAATAGTGACTACAAAGATAAAAAAAAACCAAACTCATTGCCGTTGAGTCTGTTCTGACTCATAGTAACCCTGTAAGACAGAGTAGAACTGCCCCATAGGGTTTCCGAGGCTGTAATCTTTATGGGAGCAGATCACCAGATCTTTTGTCCCGAGAAGCCACTGGTGCGTTCGAACCACAAACTGCTGACCTTTTGGTTAGCAGCCGAGCGCTTAACTACTGTGCCACCAGGGCTCCTTGACTACAATGTAATACTGAAATTCTCAGTCTGTAACTCCTACAACTTTTCTGTCTCCATTGTCTGCATTTGGATAGTTGAATGATATGCTGCAGAAAGTCCTCATTATTTCATTTTCATACATTTTTTGAACAGGACAAACAACAGAGCAGTAAGTGACAGGGGAGAATTCCTGGCTGGGACAGGGGAGTTTGTAACACGGCTTCTGGAAGGAGTAAAAGCATGAGACAAAAACCATAAGACAAAAGCATAAGACGGACTTACTGTGTGCTGGTGTGGCTCAGTAATTGAATAGACTGAGTTCCTTGGGTCTAGTTTATCTAGTTTGAGCTATTAGAAATAAGTTCTACTTACCACTTATTTCTTACTGCTTCTCTCAATTACTCCTTTGTAGTCGTTTGGAGAATTGTTACATAAGCCATTACTGGTGGATCTCACCGTTGAGGAAGGCCAGAGGTTGAAAGTAATCTATGGATCCTGTGCTGGATTCCATGCTGTTGATGTGGATTCAGGATCAGTCTATGACATTTATCTACCAACACACGTAAGAAAGAACCCACACTCTATGGTTGGTTGACTGGCTTCATTTTGACTTTTTCTTTACTCTGCTTAGTGAACTAACACAAGCAGGGATGCCTCACTTCCCCGTGGTGTGGGGGTGAGTATTTAAATGATGTGCCATTTTGAGTAGGTCCATGTTCTGAGACAAATAGAAATTCACTGTCCAAGCTCTGTGAAGCCCTTGCTTTGACTAACATGGGATGGATATGGGGCAGTTGCTGACAGGCCACAAGGTTCCTGGGTTGGGAGCGGTTCTAAGAACATACCTTCTCGAATGGGGCCCACAACCAATATGTTCCAGGGCCTCAAAAAACACTAGTCGTAGAGTATATGACCTGTTAAAGATAAACTTTGGGATATATAGCTCATGGGTTCTCCAAAATATTATCCTGTTGCTATGTTTATTACCAGGAATATGGTGGCAGTGCATTCACCAAGACAGTCTTACTGTACTTTTATTGGGCTGGAAAGAGCCAGAAACATGCTTCCCTGTGCTTTGTTCCTCTTCTCTAGATCCAATGTAGTATCAAACCCCATGCAATCATCATCCTCCCTAACACAGACGGAATGGAGCTTCTGGTGTGTTATGAAGATGAAGGGGTTTACGTGAATACATATGGCAGGATCACCAAGGATGTGGTTCTGCAGTGGGGAGAGATGCCAACTTCTGTAGGTATGTGTCATCAAGGAAAAGGCAGCGTTCTTAAGACTGGAGCCGTCTCTAAAGTTGCATATGTTTATCAGACTAATCATGTTGTTCAAGTCCTTGGCCATTTAACAGAGTGGTTGGCAATAGATGGTAGAAAGTTAGATTATAAACTGTGGTATTTGTGGTAACTCTGTGTAGTGAACAAAATCCAAGTAAGTATGTTTTTAAAACTGTCCTCATAATCCCTCATTTAATCCTTACGACATCCAGGGGGAATAGGCCAGATTTTTTTGTTGACTAATTTGTGGAAAGTAAAGTGAGACAGAAACGTAAGGGATTTACTCTTACAGGTGACAGAGCTGTACTAAACACACTGCCTCGTCTATGCTTACCCACTTTGGGTTCAGGAATAAAGGAAACAGGCTGATATTTGATGTGTACATGGTTTTTAAGTTTAAATCTCCAGGTTATTTTGGTTTCATTGCAATTAAAGTCACTGTCTCTATTTGTTATTTCTTCTTCTTGCTTTCCCTCATGTCTGGATTCAGGAAAATATGTTTGCCTCAGGGAAATTAATAGATGCAGCCATGGATCCAAATTATCGTTTTCCTGGATACACCAGGAAGTTACAAACACAGTACTAGAAAAGTTCCTTAAAAAACAAAAACAAAAACCCCGTAAATGCTAGACATTCATTTGTACGTATGTATCTTATATAAGCAACATCTTTTCACGGCTATTTCTTTATCTTTAACAATCTGTGTTTTTCCCTTTCCCAAAAGCATATATTCGATCCAATCAGACTATGGGCTGGGGAGAGAAGGCCATAGAGATCCGATCTGTGGAAACTGGTCACTTGGATGGCGTGTTTATGCACAAAAGGGCTCAAAGACTAAAATTCTTATGTGAACGTAACGACAAGGTAATGGTGTCCTTATAACTTCTCTGTTGCCACTGTCTTTTAGCCATGGCTTATTACCCTCGGAATTTGGTGAAGCCTTTCCTTGGGGTTTTGATAGATTCTGAAATAAATACATCAAAACAACCAAACCAAACCCGGGACCGTAGAGTCGATTCCAACTCATAGCAACCCTATAGGACAGAGTAGAACTGCCCCATGGGTTTCCAGGGGGCAGCTGGTGGCTTCAAACTGCCAGCCTTTTTGGTTAGCAGCCGAGCTCTTAACACTGCACCACCAGGGCTCCAAATTCAGCAAGGGACTCTGTAGTAGTCACTTTTTAGACATGTCTGTGGACTTAGGGTGTATTTTATTTTGTTTTGCCATTACATTACTAGAGTTTCCTTTTCCTACAGTGTCTCCCAAATCTTTCGCCTTGGAAAATCCATATAACTTTACACCTAAGCCAGGATTTTGTCAGCTTTTTGGCTGATATTTTCCTAAGTATATTTAACATAGCCATAACTATAATAGTCTGAATTTCAAGCATTTAAATATTTTTATCCTTTCTAGTATTGTATCCCTTAAGATTTGTTAATAAAAGGCATAGAAGTAAATTACAGCTACTTCTCACTTACCAACTATCTCATTATTTGACATTTCACATTTATGACAATAGTGAAGAATCTACTCTCCAACTGTTCCGTGTGTTAATGACATGCATCTGGCAGGAACGAATGTCAAGGTGTGAGGCAAGAGTAACACTGGCAATGATAGTCAAGGTTATGTGTCAGCTTGGCTGGCCCATGATTCTCAGTGGTTTGGCAGTTATGTAATGATGTAGTCATCCTCCATTTTGTAATCTGATGTAGTCATCCTCCATCTTCGCATAACGCTGATTTTTCACATAATGACCAGGTCTTTGAAATCTAACCGTGTTGGTAAGTGAGGAGTGGGTGTATATTATTTTGACTATAGAGTCAAATAAAGTAACCGACATATTTTAGCTTAATTTTTAAAAAGAGAAAGTTAGATTGCTGAAGAGTTATCCCCATTGCCGACTGAGTTTTTTAAACACGTTTCTCTTTTAGAAGGCATTAACGGTGGAAAGAACCCATTTTCAGAAACGCCATTTGTTTTCCTCGAGTTCTCACAGGGTGGTGTCGTACGAGGAGCCATTGAGTGACTAAGCCCTCTCACTTGCAATATGAATTGACCACACATGGTCACTCCTTATAAATGACAGATTGATACCATTGCAGATTTCCTTTGGAAGAGACTCTCTGAGGTGTTAACCTTCCCACACTTGGAGGTCTCCAGGGGTGGCTTTAGGTAACTTGACTGGGGAGCCATAGGAAGCATAGCCCCCAAGGAATGTGTTGTATCACCCCAATAAGCCCCCTCTGCTTTGTCTCTCGCTCTCGCAGGTGTTCTTTGCTTCTGTCCGGTCTGGTGGCAGCAGTCAGGTTTACTTCATGACGTTAGGCAGGACTTCTCTTCTGAGCTGGTAGAAGCCACATGGTCAGAGGAGTGCTGGCCTCCGGAGTCCTTCAAGATCCTGAGAACTTGGAATTCCTTGCAACTGGAGCTCAGCCCTGCACTGGTGCAGCCCGGACAGCCGTGTGCACACCTCCCGTGTGGGGTCCTTTCTCTCCTTTCCTTTCTGCTCCTCTCTTCCCAGTTGATCACCCCCTTCTCCTCTTTTCCTTCCTCAAAAACAAATCAAGTCTGCAATGCAGCTGGTGCTGTTCCGATTCTACCATCAGGTGCTATGAGTGTTCGGGATCCAGCATCAGCCTAGAGAGCAAACACCTTCCCTTCAGCTCCAGAATTCCTTGTCTCTGAATGACTCTGTCTGTGGGTGTCTGAAGGTGGAGACTATGAACATGCTGTTGGTTTTCTTGGAAGTGGGCACAAGGAGGTGAAGAGTGGTGGCATCAAAAGCAGTTTGCCGACGCAGAGACCAGATTTAATATAGTAACATTAACAATGTATTTAATTGACATTTCTTTTTTGTAATGTGACGATATGTGGACAAAGAAGGTGCAGGTTTAAGAAGTTAATATTTATAAAATGTGAAAGACACAGTTACTAGGATAACTTTTTTTGTGGGTGGGACTTGGGAGGCGGGGCGGGTGGGTTAAGGGGTCCCATTTTGTTTCTTGGATTTTTTTTTTTTTTTTTTGGCCTGGCCAAGAAGTCGGTCATTCTCTGTGTACCAGGTTTTGCCTAAATCATGTGCAGATGGTTCTTTAAAAAAAGAGAGAGAAAAGAAGATGTGTGCGTTTTGTTTAACAGCCAGAACTTCATTGTGCCACAGTATTAGCACTGCCTCAGTTAGGGTTTAATTTTTGTTTAAACCTGGAAGTGCAACAATTGTTCTGTTTTACCACAGTCTGCACTTGCGGGAGGAAAAAAAAAAAAAAAAATTTCCAAACCACATGTTTATTTTTTTGCCTACCTCATTGTTTTCAATGCATTAAGAGGTGGTTTAGTTTCTATGTTTTTGGAGGAAAACATTAATGTTTAATTTAATCTTAATACCAAAACTGTCAGATTGAAGTTTGCCTGTTGATTTGTCACAAGTCTCAGCAGGCCCGAGGAAAATTGTCCATGAAAATGGGGAAATAGCCTTATGGCTTTCTGATGCTGACTAATGCAATCTACTTTCTGAGCTTGGAAAGCAGGCGCTTCATTTTTACCAGATTCGCCATTAGCGGTTGGTGGGCCGTGGTAGCCTACAGCACAGAAATCTCCTCGTCCTCCATTCGGGGTTTGGTAGCAGACAGACGGTCACATTAGAATAGTCACACAAACTGTTCAGTGTTGTAGGAACTTTTTCCTAGGGGTGGGGGTAGTTCCCTTTTCTAAAAATGCAATGCACTAAAACTATTTTAAGAATGTAGTTAAAATACTGCTTATTCATAAAACGGCATCTTCCTGTGTTTTAGGTATAAAAGCCAAGCCCTGGCTTTTCTCTTTCTCTCACTTGCGCTCCTGTTCGCTGTTTTTTAAACCAATTTTACTTTATGAAAATGTCCATGACATTTGTAATAAATGTCTTGAGTAATAATTTGTTTAGTGGCTTCGTGATCATTAACTCCTTTGAGTATATTAATCTCTAGATAGTGTCGTGATTCCGCCATCTTGCTTTTTGTCTTATCTTGAGTCTTGAGTTGGGAGTATTGTGTGACGGTTGCTCTAAACTATTCATTCCCTAAACAGAAGCTTGGCGTCTCATAGGCTTCATCTTCCTCCTTTGTGGTTAATTTTCTTTTATGACATGAAATTGGGGGTTTTTCCTTTCCCTCGCACCAAAATGTAGCAATCATTTACACCTATCTGCCAAGTCTGTGCCCAGCTTTCTTGGCCCGTTCGGCATCCATTCCAGCTGCTGTCATTCCATTCTTCTCGTTCAGCATTTTTGCCAAAGGCTCTCCTGTGAGCTGCAAATCTCTGGTAAAAAACTATGCACGCTCACTGTGCTCACTTCAGCAGCATACAGACTGAAAATACACGCACTCACAAACGCAAGCACAACAATCATTGCTACACACCTACAAAGACCAGAGAAAGCTTTACTTTCTTTTGGAGAGACAAGGAGAGGGAAATAGTTTGTTTTTCCATTTGTATGACTTTGGGAGTAGTACTAATGGCCAAAGCAGAAAGAACTGGTTCTCTTCTACTAATTTATATTCATATAGAGACAGTTAAACAGTTAATCCCACCTTTGGAAGGACTTGAAATAGGCCAGATTCCATTCCCATAGGACTGGTCAAAAGCAAATTCCTGCTGATGGGTTCCTGTAAGTGCGTGTTTGCTCTGGTAAGATGATGTGTGTCCCAGGGAAACCGGGTGTGTGTACAAAAAGGAAGAAGAACCGGGTGGCATGGTTAATTGTGGCCCCCTCCCATGGCATTAGAAGTAAAAGGAGAGGAGGTGTCTTTGAAGAAATACTAAATTTCTGGTGCCGATAATGGAAAAAAAGGGGGGGATACGGCAGTGTGGCATCTTTTTCTTACATGATCCACAGACCTGCCCTTCAATGTGTGTAAATCAAGTGGTGGTGTACAAATAATGCAAATGGCATTTCACTGGAATTACTGAGTATTTGGAACCTGACGAAAACTAGATTTCCCTTACAAGGTCATGGCAATGGGGTTTGACCTCAAGTAAGAACTGTACCTGTCATACATTTCCCAGTGCCAGGCACCCACTTGGCACTGCCTTGGTGTTTGAGTTGAACTTAATTGCTGGGCTTAACTTACTGAAGCCAGACAGCCATTCGTTGGTCCTCGTAGGACTGGGTTCCTGGGGATGCTTCACTTGGCTGGTGTGGTCCTCACTTCTTAGATCACTGCCTGGTAAACCAGATTGTCACTGTAGCTTGATGCAGGCATCCCATGAGGTTTCTCCGTGAAAGATTGTGAACTGTTGACATTTCAGATTCTTTTAGAGAAGGAATGCCTTTTTTTCCCTTCTGCAGGGTAGTGACTTTTCCACAGAAGTGCCAAGATGGCAAAATGACAAAAGAAAACAGTATTATGGCAATACTATGTTACGAATGGAACATTGAACTCTTATTGAAGCAGTGCCCCTCAAAACAGGGCAAAACAAAAACACAAATAGGTCTCTAGGCTTAGTGAAAGCTTTAATCAATAATAACCTTTGTGTATTTAAATCAGAGTAACTCTCTATTGAGTGAGGTGTTCTTACTTTTTTTTTCTCATGCACATGCTATGTTGGAGAAAATGTTTACAAAAATGGTTTTGTTACACTAAAGTGCATCACATATTTATGGTTTATTTTTAAGCGATTTTTTTATGGGTTATTTAGGTTTTCATCTTAGTTATAGTACATTTTTGGTGATTCCTAATTCCTAATTCTGCCAACTCTAAATTGGCTAAATAGTAATACAAATGACAAACTGCATTAAATTTACTAATTACAGAGCTGCAGAGCAGACTGGTGGCAAGTACACACTCAGCCTTTTTTTTTTTTTTTTGCGCAGTGCTCACTTGTCTTCTTTGTATTATGAAAATTATTGTTGTCCCTCCCCCCCTTCTTTTTCCTTCAATAAAGTAAGAATGACACCTGTCGATGTGGCAGGAGTTGCGAGTATGTTCTGATCCTTCAGCGTGTTTGCTCCCGTTAAAGAGCCGTGTTTTCTGCGTATCTCATTCCCCGGGGCCACCCCGGTCCGAGGTTAGAGTGGCCGGCTACCAGATCCGACGGGCTCGCCAGAGGGACCACCAGGCTCGGGTTGTGAAAACTGCAAACGTTTGTCCAAAGGTCTCAGAGATGAAATGATTGATGAGCTCTCACTGCCACGTTCCTGAAGCCCACACGGAGAAAGCTGATCCTTAACGGAAGAAATAAGGTGTTACTTTTCCAAGTCTGAACTGGATGGGAAATAAAATAGCTTCCTGTCTAATACAACAAAGTAGCCCTTTCTCAAACTGGCTCGTGGCAATTGCTGTCAAGTGGGTTCCGACTCATCGTCACCCCGTGCGTGTCAGAGTAGAGCTGTGCTCCATAGGGTTTTCAATGCCTGGTTTTTCAGAACTAAATCACGAGGCCTTTTTGCCGAAGTGCCTCTGGGTGACTCGAACCTCCAACCTTTGGGTTAGCAGCCGAGCACATTATCCATTTTTTCCACCCAGAGACAATTAGCTCATAAATAACCAAAAAAAAACCAAACCCGCCGTCAAGTCGATTCCGACTCATAGCCACCCTCCCTAACAATTGGAGCTCCTTCAGAGTACGGTTGTGGATAAGTCCTTGGGTTGTGCCCTTACTGATGCCCCCATAGGGCTGGTGGGCGTGATCCCCACTTGACCTGTGAACGCGCTTTCGGGTCAGACACCTTGCCTCAGCCTCCATGCCTGGGGAGGGCCAGTCATGTTAATAAAGGAGTTTTGTAATTTAAAATTTGTAATTTGAAAAAAAAAAATGTTATTTCTCTAAGGAGACTGAAGTGGTAGGTGCCTAGGCCACCAATGAGTACGTCTGTTGGGTGCTGCATTGCGTGTGTGGCAGCTGTGGGTGATTAGGAGTAAAAACGCGTGGAGGGCTGTTTTCTTCGGGGCTCATTCATTCCTCCTGTTCCAATTTTCCTCCCTGTTGATGGGGATTTCGCTTAAAGGAAGCAACCAAGATGAAGTCCAGCTCTTTGCCTTGACATCACATCAAAGGATACAGCAAAATGGCTCTCTCGACCATCTACCACTTGTTTAAAAAATAATGCTTATGCTTCACTCTTGGGGAAGTAGATGGTATGCTTTATAAAGTAAAATGTCTTCGTTATATACCACAAGTGGGTGGCTTTAACAAACATTTATTTTCTCACAGTTTGGGAGGCTGGAAGTCTGAATTCAGGGTGCCGACACTAAGGGAAGGCTTTCTTTCTCTGCTCTGGAGGAAGGACCTTGTCTCTTCAGCTTCTGCTCCTGGGCGATCTTCATGTGGCTTGACACCCCTCTTCCCCATCTCTGCTGGCTAGTTTGCATTTAATCTCTTACATTTCAAAAGAGATTGCCTCAAAATGCATCCTACACTAGTCCTGTCTCATGAACATAACAAAGAGCCACTCGCAAATGGGGTTATAACCACAGGCATAATCCCAAAACCACTGCCTTCAGTCTTCTGACTCATAGTGACCCCATATGGTTTCCAAAGCTGTAAGTCTTTCTGGAAGCAGAGTGCCACATCTTTCCTCTGCAGAGTGGCTGGTGGGTTCGAACTGCCAAACTTTTGGTTAGCAGCTGAGCACTTTAACCGCTGTACCACTAGGGCCCCTTTAACTGAGGCATAGAGGTTAGGATTTACAACACATTTTGAGGGGCCACGATTCAATCCGTAACATTTCACTAAGGAATTAGAAGTTGGGAAAAATTGGTTATTATATTTTCTTACATAAGAATGAATGTGTGTTCAAATATTATGTTCTCATACCTGGTCTACTTCTCACTTTATCGTAAGGCTGATGACCCTTACCTTATCCATGTTTTAAAACCTTCCTGAAACAGCCCTATATTTCCTTCTGCCTTGTGGTTAATAGCTGCTAACCAAAAGGTCAACGGTTTGAATCCAGCAGGAGCTCCTTGGAAACCCTATGGGCCAGTACTACTATGTCCTGTAGGGCCGCTGAGTCGGAATCGACTTGATGGCAACGGGTTTGGTTTTTTGGTTTGCCTAACTTCGCTATGCTTAAACAGTCAACCTATTTTGTCTTGTTTATATTTTGATCTAAGTGGTAAAATTCTGGCATCTTGCCCACTTTGTGTGATGGAATTTTGTGGAGGGATATAGACAGGGCTTGAGCAAGCAACCGTGCTGTTGCCTTAAATTTGTTTGGAAACTGGTCTGATCTGTAACCCTTAGAAGCCAGTATTAGCTCTTCCACAGTAAATGATGTTAAACATTCTTAACAGCTTTATTGAGATACAATTTATATACCATACAATTTACCCATTGAAAGTGTATCAGTAAATGGCTTTTGTTGTAGGCACAGAGTGTAGTGTCATGTCCATTACCGCAATCAATTTTAGAACATTTGGAACATTTGTATTACCCAAGAAGATACCCTGCATCCATTACCCCCTAGTTCTTCCACCTTCCCATTCCCCTAGCCACAGGCAACCACTGATCTGCTTTCTGTCTGTGGATCTGCCTATTCTCGGACATTTCATATAAATGGATCATACTACACCTGGACTTTTGTGACTGGCTTCTTTCACTTAGCATTTTTGAGGTTCATTCATGTTGTAGTGTGTATTAGTACTTCATTTCTTTTTATTGGAATCCTTGCTGCCTGCCTTCAGCTTTGGGACCATTTACCTCACTGATATGTATGGTACATACTGAATATACCCTGGACTGCCAAAAGAACAAACACATCTGTCTTGGAAGAAGTACAACCCGAATGCTCCTTAGAAGCAAGCAAGGATGGCAAGACTAAGTCTTATACATACTTTGGGCATGTTATCAGGAGGGATTAGTCCCTGGAGAAGGACATCATGCTTGGTAAAGTAGAGGGTCAGCGAAAAAGAGGAAGACCCTCAACCAGATGGATTGACACAGTGGCTGCAACAACGGGCTCAAGCACATCAACGATTGTGAGGATGATGCAGTGTTTCGTTCTGTTGCACATAGGGTTGCTGTGAGTCGAAACCGACTTGACGGCACCTAACAACAACAACACCTCAGTGACAGCTAACTAGACGCCCAGCTCAAACTAAAGCTGCAGGTGTTAACCTTTCGCCTCTCAGAGAAGAAACCCTAAAAAGCCACCTTAGAAATGGCTTCCTGCTGAGATGCTTTTTCAGTTTGAGCTCTTAGGGACCCAGTGATATCCTTTCCCCCACAAATGATCTTGATGCTGAACATCAGGCTCTTCATAGGCCAGTTACAATGTGTCAGATTTTCACCCAGGGGACCATCCTGAAAGTGCAGTCTGCCATGTCTGCAGACATAGCCCCTGCCTGCCCATGAAGAGTGCACCTTCCACCCAAGGATGGGGGGGACTAGTGGGGTTCTCGGGGTGTCCAAGGCCTAGATCAGGATACTCGGGTTGTCTCCCCTAAAGTGTGGGACATAAAAGCTGACCTTGCTGAGCTAGGCTTCTTTTCTCATCCTAGGCAACTGCATGCAGCTGTCACAGCTCTGAAGGGCCTTGTCTGTTCCCATGGGCATTGGGACATCACTTCAGTGCTGTCTCCTCGAAGGCCTTCAGTTGTCCCCTAGACCTTCCCTTGTAGCGTACACCATTGAGCAAGTGTGGAAGCTAGTAAACTTCTGGGAACTTGGTGACATTGGGTCAGTGTAACAAATTGAGCAACCCTTGTGCTGAGCTCAGTCCTGGATGTGATGCTGCTTTGGCGAAATGCATGGGAGTTACCAAAGCAGGTAACTTGGAAAACGGTGCTTAGTGTATTCTAGAAGTTGAAGAACCTTGAATAGCGGTGCGTATGTAAAAGATTTAAAATAGCAATGTGACTGTGTTAAAAAAGCCGATAGGGGCTTGGACTGCATGGATAAAATCGTTTCTGAACATTCTTTCTACGAATCACCGTGTTCCACTGTGAGGAAAGAGGGTCTGATTTTAGCTCAGATTCCAAAAGGAAGTTCACTGTAAGGAACTGAGAAATCTGAAGAGGAGTGTGCAGCGTGAGGGCTCAGATTAGATAACCGCAAGGCTGCACAGTGTTTCCCGGCATTGATTTTTAGGCAGCCAGCCCTGTGCACTGTTGGATAGCAGCAAAACCTTCTTGATCAGTGATTTTCAAACCTTGAGCATGCATCCATCTGATAACCTGGCGGGCTTATTAAAACAGATTCCTGGGCCTCAACCCCAGAGTTACTTATTCAAGAGGAGAAGTTACATTTCTAACAAATTGCCAGGTGGTGGTGATGATGCTGGTCTGGGGACCACACGTTGGGAACCCTATAGAACCATTTTAGAAATCATTGGTAAAAATGTGAAAATTAAGGACTTCGGGAAAATGTATAAAATACATTGCCATTATTCCGATTCATGGCGGCCCCGTGTGTCAGAGCAGAAAGGTGCTCCTCAGGGTTTTCAATGACTGATCTTTCGCAAGTAGATTGCTGGGCCTTTCTGCCTCGGCACCACTGGGTGGATTCAAAGTGCCAAACATTCAGTTAGCAGCTGAGCACAAACTGTTTGCACCACCCAGGGGACCTGGAAAAGTACATAAGGAAGATAAACACAGCCAAGTTCCAAGATCAGATAGATGCAAAGAGAGCTCCCAGAGGAGAGGGGCTTTTCACATGGCCACACTTCCTGATCCTTAGTAGAACATTTCTTAAAGGGGAGGAATTCGAGACTGACATCTGAATCCATTGTCTCTTGTGGCTTATTTTGTATATATATCTGGAGACCTAGTGGCACAATGTTTAAGAGCTCAGCTGCTAACCAAAAGGTTGGCAGTTCGAATCCACCAGCCACTCCTTGGAAACCCTCTGGGGCAGTTCTACTCTCTCCTATAGGGTTGCTATGAGACGGAATGGACTCCACGGCAGTATACTTGTGTTTACTTGTGTTCATTTGTATACCCTGTGTTTTGCTCTTGAAGCTGTGAGAGATACTAGTTTGAGTTGTATTGGTTCTTCCCACCCCAATCAGCCAGGCTTTTGTCTTTGGAGTCTAGGTTCTCTTGTCCCAGGGAATCAGTGATGGGTTTTGTATTTCAAGGCCCAAAACAAAGCCTCCAGACACCTGGAAGACAACTTCATCGCCAGGACTTCTGTCAAAGAGTCCAGGCCCACAGGGGAAGGTTGGTGGGGGGAGATAGAGGAGGGGTCCCCCAAAGAGGTAAGAGAGTGAGCTTCCCAAACCTGGTGAAGGGATCAGGTTTAGAAGGAGGTTCTGCAGGTGGAGACTCATCCAGTTCCCACGTGTTGGCTGACCTTCGAAGAGGTGAAGTGCAGATGCCGTGGGAAGTGAACGTGAAAAGCTGTGGTCGCAAGAGGCGGAGCCAAAGATACCCATTCAACAGACATCTTACAAGCTTCAACAATGAGTATCTCCATGGACTAAAGTCTCGAGAACTATCTACTGTTTCAGATGACTCATAAGTCCCAAACATTCTTGTACAATCCTAGAGAGAAGACCACCCCCACAAATAGAATTTAAATTTCTCTATATCTTAACCAGGGGGACTTAGAGTAGATTGTATCCGATTTAAAATATTAATAATAATAACTTGCCACTTGCCCTGAATGCTGTGGAACAAATTCATAACTACTTCACAGTGTATAAATAAATAATAAACGTATAACACTTAAAAAAAAAAAAGTTTTATTATTGTTAGAGTTTGAATTGGGTTCCCCCAAAATGTGTCTACTTGACTAGGCCATGATTTCCAGTATTGTGTGGTTGTCCACCATTTTGTGATCTGATGTGATTATCCTATGTAATGTAAATCCTAACCTCTGTGACGTTAATGAGACAGGATTAGAGGCAGTTATGTTAATGAGTTAGGACTCAGTCTACAGGATTAGGTTGTATCTTGAGTCAGTCTTTTTTGAGATATAAAGGAGAGAAGCAAACAGACAGAGGGGACCTCATACCACCAAGAAAATAGTGCTAGGAGCCTAGTGTGTCCTTTGGATCCAGGGTCCCTGTGCTGAGAAGCTCCTAGACCAGGGGAAGATTGATGCCAAGGACCTTCCCCCAGAAGCGACAGAGAAAGAAAGCCTTCCACTGGAGCCAACACCCTGAATTTGGATTTCTAGCCTCCTAGACGGTGAGAGAGTTAACTTCTGTTTGTTAAAGTCATCCACTTGTGGTATTTCTGTTATAGCACTAGATGACTAAGACAATTACAGAACATTTTAAACATGTACAAAAGTATTCAAAAGAATGGACCCCCATGTATCCATCATTGTCACACCCCAACAGGCCAGTGGCAGGAGTGTCTTTGAGAGGCACAGGCTGGATTACGAAAACAGAGGCAGAACAAGCCAGGTTGTTCAGACAAGACTATTAGGGAATTTACTGACAAAGGTCGGTGCCAGAAATCTCACCACACACCAAAAGTCATCTGGGAGAGGTCCTTGCAGGGCTGTCTGGGTGTCGGTTTATATACTTAGTGCTTATGTGCAAGAATATGTGAAGGGGGATCAGGAAACAACATGTCTAATCTATGATGGATGGGGTTGTTTTTGTACTAGTTAATGAGTTCAACTGACATTAGTCAGGTGTTTGGTGTGTTTTTTCCTGGCCCAGGTCACTGCTGATCAGGTACAGTGGTTCTTCCCCACGGTCCTTTGTGAGCAGGACTCGTCTTGTTCACAGTCCCCACAATCATCTCAGCTTCAAATTTACCAATTTATGGCCATCATTTGAAATCTACTCTTTCACGCATTATCCTCAGATTATTTTAAAGAAATTCCCAGACATATCATCTCATCCATAAATATTTCAATATTTCCAAATGACGAGGACTCAAAAAACATAGCCACTAAACCATTATCATGCCTAAAACATTAACAAAAATTCCTTAATTTCGTTAGATTTCCATTCAGTATTCAGATTTCTGCGATTGTCTTATAATTTTTTTTCAACAGTATGTTTGAATCAGGATGTAAATAAGGTCAAGCACTTACCTGATATGCCTTTCAGGTCTTTATTTTTTTTTTTTTTAATCAGATTTATTGGTGATGCTGAAATTGTCGTATCTTTGGCCAGTGAGAGCCTCTTCCAGTTGGCTCCTGAGTATTTTAGACATGATTGTATACTGCCTGGAGACGTGGTGGTGCAATGGTTAAGAGCTATGGCTGCTAACGAAAAGTTTGGCAGTTCAAATCCACCAGCTGCTCCTTGGAAACCCTGTGGGGCAGTTCTGCCCTGTGCTGTAGGGTCGCTAGGAGTCGGAATCGACTCGAGGGCAACGGGTTTGGATTTCTTTTTTTTTTTTTTTTGGCTGCTAACCAAAAGGTTGGCAGTTCAAATCCATCAACTGCTCCTTGGAAACCCTATACGGCAGTTCTACTCTGTCCTCTAGGGTTGCTATGTGTCGAAATGGACACAACAAGTGTGGTTTTGGTTTGCTAGTCGTCTTTGATAGTTCTGCTTTCTGGTGTGACAAGTTCTAGGCTCATTGTGTTCATTTCCTACCCCAGCCTTGGAATCAGTCATCCCTTTCCAAGGAGTTCTGAATCCTTTTAATGGGAAATGTTATTTCGTGACCACAGTCGGGAGTGCGTGCTGTTCATTGCTACAAAGTTGTTTGCTTTTCTAGGTCTTTTCAGTGGAAAGAGGATTTTTTTTAATGAGAGAAAATGCGTTATGAATTTTACTGAAATTCAAGACGATAGGAATTTCCCTTAACGTTGTTGATCTTATGTCTGTATCTCCTTTCCCTCATGCTGGTGTCATCCCAGTGACACCAACAACATTGTTCAGTGCCACAGTACATACACAACGGGTTCAGAATAATAATATCAGCACTGTCACCAACAATGTGATTAATGAAAATAATTTCAGATTTGTTTTGGGTTTGTTATTTTTGTTCTCGCCGTGATTATACCACCAGCTTAATATTTAATTTTGCTTCAGATTTTTCGAGACTGCTTTTTAAATTTAACTTTGTTTTATAATTATGTAAAACATTTACAATGTTCCAAAGTCAAATCTACAAAACAGAATGTATTCAAAGAATTCTAACTTCCCCTCTCCTTCACCCCATATGGTTTCCAAGGAGCGGCTGGTGGATTCAAACTGCTGACCTTTTGGCTAACAGGCGTAGCACTTAACCTCTATGCCACCATCAACAACCCCAACTTTGTTTTATAATTATGTATAACATTTACATTGTTCCAAATTCAAGTCTACAAAACAAAATATATTCAAAGAATTCTAGCTTCCTCTCTCCTTCACACTGTTCCCTCCCTATGCTTATAAGTAACTATTTTTATGAGTTTCAGGTTGATCCTTCTATTTTATTTAAAAATCAGTCTCTAAGCTAGTATGTTTATATTCTTGTATTCACTCCCTTGCCCAGCTTACTTTTCTCCACCTGGTGTTTTTATTTAATAATCTACGTCAGAGGTCACTCTGTAGCTATATATAAAGGCATTTTTATTCCTTTTTAAAAACAGCTTGAGGTATAATTTATACAGCATAAATTTTGCTCTTCTTAAGGGTTCGGAGACCCTGGGCTGCTAACCGAAAGGTTGGTGATTAGCATCCACCCAAAGGCATCTCAGAACAAAAGACCTGTGATTTACTTATGATAAATTAGGCATTAAAAACTCTATGGAGCACAGTTCTACTCCGCCACACATGAGGTCGCCATGATTCGAAATCAACTCAACGGCAACTGGTGAAGGGTACAGTGTGATGAGTTTTAGTAAATGTATGCAGTCATCACCACAATTCAATTTTAGAACACTTCCATCACCCCAGAAACTCCACTACGACCCCCTTGTAGTCTATCCTTGTTTCCACCCTGGTCCCAGCAAAGCTGATCTCTTTCTTTTTCAAATAGCTATTGACAGCTACCTAGTAGTCCACCGTGTGAATGTACCATAATTGATTTAGCCAGCCCCTATCCATGGACATTTGATTGTTTCTAGTCTTTTGCTGTTCAAATAGTCTTCAATGAGTAGCCTAGTACACATCTTTTTTGAACGTTTGCCTTATTTCATCTGGATGTGGAGTCAGGAAATGTTTCCCCAGTTCCAGTCAGAGAGAAATTCACTCATGTTTGCTTCTAGTATTTGTATGGTCTCTTTTATTTTTCTTTTTTAACATTTCATTTTCTAGTTTGTCTGGAATTTATTCTGATGTGATCTTCATGTGGCTTGGCATCTCTCTTCTCCCATCTCTGCTTGTTTACTTGCTTATTTAATCTCTTCTATATCTTAAAAGAGATTGACTCAAGATACACCCTATACTAATCCTGCCTCATTAACATAACAAGGACAACTCATTCCCAAATGGAATTATAACCACAGGCATAAGGCTTAAGATTTACAACACATATTTTGGGGGGACACAATTCAATCCGTAACACTGTCTTTATGGTTTTTATTTTTTTACAATTTCACAGTTGATGATATTTAAATTCTCTTCTGTTACCATGTGTAAGCATTCTATGCTTTGTCTATAGGTTGACTATGAAAGTTGAAAATAGATACTCTGTGTTTACATTATTCTAACTCTGACTGTGGTTCTTTGCCTAGTCAGAGGGTTGCTAGGGCTACCTTTCCCACTTTACAGTCAAATGTTATGACCAGTATGCCATTAAATGAAGGGTGTTGCTGGTATCTGGATTAAATGGATTCTCTTCCTGTACTCTGTTAATTGCTCAAACCATACTTTATAATTTAATCATGATTTTTTTTTTAAATACCATGGTTTCCCTGAAATTCTGAGTGCCTTAAAAAAAGGAAATGTCTTATCTTACCTTCCAAATCAAACAGGATACCATTGACACCACCCATAGAATGCAATCCATTTTTCCTAGAATCATCCCTCTTAGAGCATTACAACTTCCTACTCTATCCTGGATGGGTTGCTACCTAGGACTGCCGACCAGCTCTCATCTGGGACTTCCTTTCACTGCCAGTTGCTTCCGTCCTCCCCCCAGCTTAGAGCAACCATTTCTGGATTTTACTTCCATCTCTGTCTTCCTTATTTTCTTGAAGTACATCCTTGAGTACTTCCTCAGGATGGGTGCGTGGAGGGTAAATTTCTGTCCTTGTCTTTCTGAAAATGTCCATATTCATTCCGTCTCTCATATTTGATCAATAGTTTGCCTAGGGATAAAATTATAGACTAACATAAATTTCTGTCAGAATTGTGAAGATGTTGTTCCATTGTCTTCTATCATTTGTTGCTGATGTGAAGACTAGTACCAGTATGATTCTCATTCCCAGGTACTTTATACTTTTCCCCCCTCTGAAAGCATCTAGGATTTTCCTCTACCTTTGGTGTTCTGTAGGATCACTATAGGGTCATTATGAGTTGGAATCAACTCAAAGGCAATGAGTTTGATTATTTTTTGGTGTTCTGAATAGTCTTGAGTCTTCTTTAATTTGTTGGATCTTTTTTGAATTATCCTACTTGACATTCAGTGGTCTTTTTCAATCTGAAGTCTGGTGAGTTTATTTGACTCTGGGACATTATTTTTCTATTATTTCATTCTCCACTTTTACTAACTTTGATATTTCAGAAGTTCTGGAAATCTGGTGGATTGAATTTGTCTCATTTTTTTCTAATATTTTCTCTTTAGCTTTTGTTTAAAGTTTTTGATATTGTCATTTTACTTGTTTACTGATTTTTCTTTGACTTTTAACCTGTTTACTGACTTTGTTTTTTGTTTTTCATTCTGGGAATGATATTTTTATTTTTATAAAGTTACGTAAAGGCATCAGGTAATGATAGAAAGCATGCTGCAAACCACCGAGAATAATTAGCAATGCTAAAAAACAAACAAACAAAAACAAAACGTCAACTTGAAAGCATTGGAAAGCTACCAATACAGAAACAACTTAAGAGGCCACGATTCTAGAGAAAAGAAAAGTGCATAGAGGTGATCCCAGTATTCTGTAGTGCTCCTACTCTGTTCCATTAATCTATGTGTCTGTGCTGCCAACAGCACCACACTATCTTGATTACTGTAGCTATGTAGTAGACCTTAATATCAGGTAGAATGAGTCCTCCTGCCTTATGTATTTTTTATGATTCTTTTAGCTATTGTAGGGCTTGTGCCTTTCCATATAAACTTTCAAATAACCTTGTCTATGTCTACAGAAAACCTCACTCTCATTGGAATTGCATTAGCTTAATTTGGGGAGAATTGACATCTTTACTATTTGAGTCTTCCAATACCAACAAACACAGTATGTCTCTCCCATTATTCAGATCTTCTTTGATTTCTTTCATTGGTATTTTGTAGTTTTAAGCATACAGAGCATGTACATGTTTTGCTAGATTTATATCTAACAATTTTATTTTCTTTGGAGCAATTTTAAATGGTATTGTGTTTTTAATTTAAGTTTCCATGTACTTATTTTTTGTATATAGAAATGTGATTGATTGTGTTGATCTTGCATCCTGCAACCTTGCTGAAATCACTCTTTCTAGGAAGTTCTATTGTAGATTCCTTAGGGTTTCTATGTAGACAACCATATAACCTGCAAATAGGGTCAGTATTTCTTTCCTTTTGAATGTCTATACCTTTTATTTCTTTTTCTGGCCTTATTGTAGTTACTAGAACTTACAGTCCAATGTTGAATAAGAACGGTGAGAGTGAACGTCCTTGTCCCTTGTCTTATGGGGAAAGCATTCAGTCTTTCACTATTAAGTATGATGTTGGCTATAGATATTTTATAGATATTCTGTATCAAGTTCAGCTAGCTTCCCTCTATTCCTAACTTGCTGAAGTTTTATCATGAATGGGTATTGCAAAAGCAGTATTTAGCAAAAGTGTATAGCACTGATGCTTACATTAGAAAAGAATAAATTTCTTCCATCCTATGCAACAAGAAAAATATGAGCAAATTAAGTCTAAATCAAACAAAAGACAGAAATAATGATAGGAGCAGAAATCAGTAAAATTGAAAATTCAAAAAGGATAGGGACAAAATGAAACAAAAAAAGCTGGTGTTTTGAGAAAAAATCAATAAAATTGATAAACCTCTAGCCACACTGACCAAGAAAAAAGAGAGAAGACACAAATCACTAACATCAAGAAATAAAGAAGGATTATCACTACAGACCATACAGACATTAAAAGCATATTAAGGGAATATTCTGACCAAATCTATGGCCATAAATTTGACAACTTAGATGAAGTGGACCAATTTTTTGAAAGTCACAAACTACCAAAACTTATTCAAGAAGAGATTTAGTCCTAAACCTATTAAAGAAATGAGTTTTTAGTTTAAAAAAATCTTCCCTCAAAACAGAAAAATCACTAAGAAAACTATACAGAATGATAACACCCCAAAACTTTAAAAGTCAAGGTATAATCTTAAAAAAAAAAATCTTCAGATAACCCACAGAAAGGCAACGAAAGAGCAACAGAAAGGACAAATAAGACAAACAGAAAACAAATAGCAAAATGACCACACATATCAATGACTACCTTAAATGTAAATGGTTTAATTACACCAACTAAAAGACAGGGATTGGCAGAGTAGATAAAACAAACACACCTCAACTATATGCTGTTCAGAAGAAACTCATTTCAAATGCAATGACAAAGTTAGGTTGAAAGTAAAATGATGGAAAAAGATAACCGTGCGAACAGTCAAAGAAGGAGTGGCTATATTTCTATTAAATAGAGTGACTTAAGAGCAAAGAAAATTACTAGAAACAAAGTGGGACATTACATAATGATAAAAGGGTACTATACCAAGTAGACATAATGATTTAAATGTGTATGCACAAACAACAACAAAAAACAAAATAAACAAAAGAGCCTCAAAAACTGATAAAGCTGAAAGGAGAAATAGACAAATCCATAATTATAGATGAGATTTCAACACACATCCCCCTAAGAAACTGATAGAACTAATATACGGAAAAGCAAGAAGGATGTAGAAGAACTTAACACCATCTACTGACAGGATCTAATTGACATATATAGAACACTCTACCCAACAACGACAGAATACACAATCTTTTCAAGGACAGAGTAGAACTACCCCACAGGGTTTTCAAGGAGCGACTGGTGGATTCGAATTGCTGACCTTTTGGTTAGCAGCTGAACACTTAACTGCTGTGCCATCAGGGTTCCAAAATAAACCTTAGCAAATTTAAAAGAATTTCAATCATAGAGTATGCTCTCTGACCACATTATCTCAAATTAAAACACAATAACACAAGATAACAGAAAAATCTCTAAACAGTTGGAAAAGAAATGACACACATCTAAATAATCCAGGGTTCAAAGACGGTCTCACAAAAACAAAAATATACTGAACTGAATATAAATATAAAATAGCAAAATACCTGAGTCACAGTTAAAGCAGTGTTGTGAGGGAAACTTACAGCACTAAATGCTTACATTTAAATAGAGGAAAGAATTCAAATTGTTAATCATAGTTGCTAACTCAAGAAATTAGAAATGGAAGAACAAAATAAACCCAGAGAAAGCAGAAGGAAGAATAACAAATCAATGAAATTGAAAACAGAAAAACAATAGAGAAAATCAATGAAAGAAAAATCTGGTTCTTTGAAAAGATTGATAAAATTGAAATACCTCTAACAAGACTGACAAAGAAAAAAAGAGAAAAAAACATAAATCACTGATATCAGAAATTAAATGGGATATATCACTGCAGACCCAGCATCAAGATCCAGCCACTATCCCTGATTATAATAAGGGAATACTAAGAAAAACTCTAGACACATTAATTCAACATCTTAGATGAAATGAACTAGTTCCTTGAACAATACAAATTTCTAAAAGCTTATCCAGTAGGAGATAGATGGTTCAGCCCTACAGCTGTTAAAGAAATTGTATTCATAGTTTAAAAAATCCTAGAACTAATAATTGAGTTCAGCAAGGAAGGTTTCAGGATACAAGATCAACGTTCAACAAGCAAATGTATTCTATATATTAACAATGAATATGTGGCAATTGAATTTAAAAACACAAAGCCATCTACAGTCTAACAAGTCTTGCAGGAAACTTGTATGCTGAAAACTATAAAACGCCAATGAAAGAAATGAAAGATCTATATAAATGGAGAGAGGTACCATGTTCTTGGATTGGAAGACTCAACACAGTATGGATGTTAATTCTTCCCAAATTTATCTATAGCTTTAATGCTAATCCTATCAAAATCCCAGCAAGACTTTTGTAGATATAGACAAACTTATTCCAAAATTTATATGGAAAGGCAAAGGAGCTAGAATAGCTAAAACAATTTTGAAACAAAAGGAAAGTATAAAAGTGGGAAATCTCACTTTACCTGATTTTAAGACTTTCTATATAGCTACAGTAATCAAGACAGTATGATGTTGGTGGAGGAATAGACACACAGAGCAATGTAACAGAATAGAGAACCCGGAAATAGACCCACACAATTATGCCCAACTAATTTTTGACAAAGGTGCAAAAGCAATTCAGTGGAGGATGGGTAATCTTTTCAACAAACAGTATTAAAATAATTAGATAACAAAGGAATAAAAATGAATCTCAACCCAAACGTCACACTTTTAAAAATTTAACTCAAAATGCATCACAAACTCCCATGTAAAACATAAAAATATAACACTTTTAGAAGACAATATAGGAGAAAATATTTGGGACCTAGGGCCAGGTGAGGAGCCCTGGTGGCACAGTGGTCAAGTGCTCAGCTGCTAACCAAAAGGTCAGCAGTTCAAATCCACCAGCTGCTCCTTGGAAACCCGTTGGGGCAGTTCTAGTCGGTCCTATAGGGTCGCTATGAGTCAGAATCGACTTGATGGCAATGTGGGTTTTTTTTTATCATTAATATCACGTGCAAGTAAAATATTTCTGAGGGCTTTTATTCCTTTATGTATTCTTTATTCTTCTAGTTTTATACGTATGTCTTCTTGATGGCGATAAAATTAGAATATTTTAATTAATGTTTTATGATAATAAAATCTTTCTAGGCTCACTTGTTTTGTTTGTTTACTTTTTCTTATTCCTGGTTGTCCACATGTGTCTGAAGATTCTAGGTTTTTCTAACACTTGACTGTTTACTATACGTGGCTGTTGTAGGTTTCCTCTCTTATTGTGCAGGTAGGTTTGTTTCCTCATTAATTCCAAATAGGAAAGCTGATAGGGAACTCTGAAATCATGGCTGGATTCACAGCCCTGTCACTGAGAAACTCCCAAATGCCAGAATAGGAAACCAATTCCTATACCTTCAGCCCACCCACAGGCAATCATGCCCATTTCTCTAGAGAAGAACTCTCTGTCTTCTTTGCCTGATGATAAACACCAGACAGCAAATCCTTGGAACTGCCATCTCTCTGAGTCTGAAGCCCCCTGAGTTTCTCCAGAAAGATCTGCTCCCTCACCCACTTAGCACTCTTTTGCATATAGGCTGGCCTCTGGCTTCCTTCACTCTATTTCTTTTATTATAATACTCCCATCAACTTCTCTGAGAAATATGCTACATTCTCTCATCCAGTGAAGACTAATTCCCAATTTTTTTTTTTTTTTGTTGTTATTTAATGGTAGTGAGGGGAGAAAAATGTTCCACCTTGAAATGGAACATTCTAACTCATCCTTCTTTTAACTTCCTTAACCTAATATTTGCCAAAATTATTTGACTATAGAATCCTATTGACATCTAAATGGAACATATGTTTAGAAATGTGTTTTATATAGATTTGAGGAGATTGTGGGAAGACTCATTAAGAGGATAAAAATTCTTGTATCCCATGTGAAGATTGTTGAAAGGACAAATGTTTTCTTATATATATATTTAACACACACAAAAAAATCGTGTATCCTTTATGGAGAAAACCAGCTCAGCATCCCAACTTGTAGAATTTTTGAATATGCTACATGTTTCAGTACAGCAGTAAAGGCATCCTCGTGCTCATAACTCTGAGGTGTAAAGTCTCCACAATTGAGTACTTTTACCACTGGTAAAGCAAATCTAGGGAAGAACATACTCAGTATCTCTGAAGCTGAAAGAACCGAAGAAAAAAATTCAAGCTTTGAGTTACAATATCAAAGGATTCTATGGACAAAATATTGAACAACGCATGAAGCATCAAAAGAAGATGGAAAGAATACACAGAGTCAGTGCACCAAAAAGAACTGGTCAATTTTCAACCATTTCAGGAGGTAGCATATGATCAAGAACCAATGGTGTTGAAGGAAGAAGTCAAAGCTGCAATGAAGGCATTGGACTGCTGAAATTATCAAACAACATCAATATCACATGCAAGTAAAATTTTGCTGTAGATAATCCAAAAATGGTTGCAGCAGTACATCGACACGGAACTGCCAGAAATTCAAGCTGGATTCAAAAGAGGACGTGGAACCAGGGACATCATTGCTGATGTCAGATGGATCTTGGCTGAAAGCAGAGAATACCAGAAAGATGTTTACGTGTGTTTTATTGACATGCAAAAGGTATTTAACTGTGTGGATCATAACAAATTATGAATAACAATATGAAGAATGGGAATTCCAGGACACTAAACTGTGCTCATGAGGAACCTGTACATAGAACAAGAGCCAGTTGTTAGAACAGAACTAGGGGATACTGCGTGGTTTAAAATCAGGAAAGGTTTGCATCAGGGTTGTATCCTTTCACCATACTTATTCAGTCTATATGCTGAGCAAATAATCCAAGAGGCTGGAGTATATGGAGAAGAATATGCTATCAGGATTGGAGAATGGCTCATTAACAACCTGCAATATGCAGATGACACAACTTTGCTTGCTGAAAGTGAAGAGAGCTTGAAGCACTTAACTGATGAAGATCAAAGACTACAGACTTCAGTATGGATTACACCTCAACATAAAGAAAACAAAAATCCTCACAAATGGACCAATAAGCAACAACATGATAAATGGAGAAAATATTGTTGTTGTCAAGGACTTCATTTTACTTGGGTCCACAATCAACACCCATGGAAGCAGCAGTCAAGAAATCAAATGGTGCATTGCATTGGGCAAGTCTACTGCAAAAGACCTCTTTAAAGTGTTAAAAAGCAAAGAAGTCACCTTGAAGACTAAGGTGAGTCTGACCCAAGCCATGGTGTTTTCAATTGCCTCATATGCATGCGAAAGCTGGACTGTGAATAAGGAAGACTAAAGAAGAATTGACGCCTTTGAATTATGACGTTGGCGAAGAATATCGAATATACCATGGACTGCCAAAAGAACGAACAAATCTGTCTTGGAAGAAGTAGAGCCAGAATGCTCCTTAGAAGCAAGGATGGCAGGATTACATTTCACATACTTTGGACGTGTTATTAGGAGGGACGAGTCCCTGGAGAAGGACATCATGCTTGGTAAAGTAAAGTGTCAGTGAAAAAGACGAAGACCCTCAACGAGATGGATTGATACAGTGGCTGCAACAATGGACTCAAGCATAACAATGATCATGAGAATGTTGCAGGACTGGACAGTGTTTCTTTCTGTTGTACATATGATCGCTATGAATCGGAACAGACTTGTTGGCACCTAACAACAACAAAAACATATGCATGTGAAAGCTGGACAATGAATAAGGAAGACTGAAGAATTGATGCATTTGAGTTATGGTGTTGGCAAAAAATATTGAATATACCATGGACTGCCAAAGGAACGAAAAAATGTGTCTTGGAAGAAGTACAGCCAGAAGCTCCTTAGAAGCGAGGATAGCAAGACTTCGTCTCATGTACTTTGGATATATTATCAGGAGGGACAAGTTTCTGGAGAAGGACATCATGCTTGGTAAATTAGAGGGTCAGTGAAAAAGAGAAAGACCCTCAACGTGATGGATTGACACAGTGGCTGCAAAAATGGGCTCACATATAGATAGCAACAATTGTGAGGATGGTGCAGGACTAGGCAGTGTTTCGTTCTGTTGTTCATAGGGTCACCATGAGTCGGAACTGACTTGACTGCACTTAACAACAGCGACAGCAAAGCAAATCTAATGCTGCTTCAGGGAAAACTCAGGTTTTGTCCGCTGTTACTCCGGTAGTTCAATTCTCTGTAGGGCCAGAACACTGGTTATGCTTCAAAGCTTTCAGAAAAGATTGCCAACTTACCTTTTCACCTATCAATTCTCAACTCTATCCCACTGCCTTTACTCAGCCAGGTAAAAGAGAAGAACACTTGGCCCTCATCAGAAAGTATAATATCGAGTTGTTAGCTATGCAACTCTGATCAAAATCCAGCTGAGGTGGGACAACTGGATTTCCACAAGCAAAAGAATGAAACTGGACCCATACCTCACACCGTATGTTAGAAGAAACTCAAAACGGATTGAGGACCTAAGTGTAATAACTGAAACCATAAAATTCTTAGGAGAAAACACAGGCATAATGTTTGAGAATCTGGTTTTTAACAATGGAGTGTTAGATATGACACCGAAAGCTCAAGCAAGAAAAGACAAAATAGAAAAATGGGACCTTATAAATATTAAAAACTTTTGTTCATCAAAGAACTTTATCAAGAGAGTAAAGAGACAACCTACAGATTGGGAGAAAATTTTTGGAAACCATATATTGGATAAGGGTTGAACATCCAGTGTATATAAAGAACTCTTACAGTTTAACAACAAAAAGACAACCCAATCAAAATATGGGCAAAGGACTTCAATAAACGTTTCACCAAAGAAGATATACAAATGGCTAACAAGTGCATGAAAAGATGCTCAACGTCATTAATCATTAGGGAAGTGCAAATCAAAACCACAATAGATATCTCTCACACCCACCAGGATGGGTATGAGTTAAAAGAAAACAACAGGTGCTGGTGAGGATGTATGTGGAGACATAGGAACTCTCATCCATTGCTGGTGGGATTGTAAAATGGTACAGCCAATGTGAAAAACAGTTTGGCGGTTCCTTAAAAAGTTAAACATAAAATTACCATAAGACCATGCAATTCTAAAAATAACAACCACCAAAAAAAAAATAATCCAAACCGGTTGCTGTCGAGTTGCTTATGACTCATAGCAATCCTATAGGACAGAGTACAACCGCCCCATAGGTTTTCCAAAGCCGTAATCTTTATGGAAGCAGACTGCCACATCTTTTTCCCACGGAGTGGCTGGAGAGTTCAAACCACTGACCTGTTGGTTACCAGCCAAGCACTTAACCACTGCCCTACCAGGGCTCCCCAGCAATTCCACTCCTAGGTATATACCCCAAAAAAATGGAAAACAGGAATACAAATAGGTACTTGTACACCAAAGTTGGTTGTAGCACTATTCACAAGGGTCAAAAAGTGGGAGCAGCCTAAACGTCCATCAACAGATGAGTGTGGTATATACGTAAAAACAATATTACTCAGCCATAAGAGAAATGAAGTCCTGTATGCCACAACATGGAAGAACCTTGAAACATTATAGGCTTGAAATAAGTCAGTCACAAAAGGACAAATATTGTTTGATCCCACTTACATGAACTATCTAGAATAAGCAAATGATAAAGACCAAAGTTTATTAGTGGTTACCAGGTGCAGTCAGAAGGGAGGTGGAAAAGAAGACTCAGTGCTTGGGAAACAATGAGCTTCTGTTAAGGGTGATGGTATAACTCGGGAACATAATGTCACTGATTTTACATGTGAAGATTGTTGAAATATCAAATATTTTTTTTAAAGTAAAAAAAGAAAGTGTTATTTGGCATGTATTCAAAAGGACAAAAGTGGGAAAATGGACCAGCATGCTGCCACGGCCATGTCTGCCCGAGTCCAAAGACTCATCAGTATATATCAACATCACAAAATGGGTAGAATCATTGAAATCGTCACCTTTTCACTGATTGGCTAGAAATTGTAACCTTACATTTTAAATCATCTTTCTTAATAATCATTGGTACCGGTTTCAGTAACAAAAGTCAGGAGGGTCTTCATTGGACCAACAAATTCGTATTCACTAAATGCTAATAGAAAAAGATAAGAGTGGAAGTCTTTTGTGTTGTGTTTGATCGGCTTTATGTGAAAGTTTCCCTAAAAGATAGGATTTTCTAAGATTATCTTAGCTACTGTCTTTGTACCTCAGGGCCCAGTTGATGTGTCCTTGTGAGTCCTTGTGAGTCCTTGTAAGCCCAGCTCCAGCTGGGTCACATTCTGTGTGCTCAAGGAGAGGGAATAGTAACTCCAATATTATGAAATATCAAATGTTTTGTTACGTATGTATTTACCACACACATACACAATCCAGCCCAGGAAAAACAACCTTGAGTAAGATCTTCTAAATAGCATTTCTAAAACTCTGTTCTGTGGAACACCATTTCTGTCAGATGTTGGTAGGTCTTAATGAACAAAAGAAGCTCCATGATTGACCCAATACAGAATTGCACATTAAACTGTCTGAAAAGAAAGCCTCAAAGGAACCACCCTGTATAACCTGGTTTAAACCAGACTTTTCCCAAAATATTACACTCTGGGCCCCTTGTTGAGCAAACAGAAGCATGCATATGAATATTATTCTCCATTTGTTACACAATGCTCTTGAAAAAAAAAAGATCTATTATGATACTTATTGTTAAAAACAGTACATAACAAGTGTCTTTCAGAACTTGGGCAGAATCGGCGAGTGGGAACTGGCACACTTTTCTCTTTTTGATGAACAGAGCAATGTGACTTTTTGTTCCTCTTTTTGCTCAAGGAAACTCTGAGTCAGTAGCAATGACTGTCAATAGCAATTCAGTCATAGCAAAATTGTCAACCTCCATGATTAGCATATTGATTTCCTTCCTCTTTCTGTATTCTTATTGTTTTGGTTTTATTTAACCTTTTATTACTACAGCCTTTGGTAAGCCATCTTAAAAACCTTTTAGGAACAGTCAAGATTTAAATGTCTGTCAAAGGGAAAATAAATATAAGAAAACCTGACCAAAGTATGATGTTTAAATGTAGATATATGGTAATGTAATGCCTATGATTGTATAGATTGAACACTACAATCAGAATCTAATCTCACATTGTGAGAGGTTTCTCAGACTTTGAGCAATTTTGACTTGGGTTTCAATTTTTTTTAAATATGTTACTTTAAAAAATAATCAACTGGAGGCTTAGTCAGACACACCACACTATCCCTCCACAGCAAAGACCCAAGACACCAAGTGAAACAGATACAGAAGACAATCCTGGAACCATGATCATCAAATGAAAGAATAAAGAACTAGATCAAACACTGACTGGAAGAAGAAAGTGACTGAAAACAGTGAGCGAGAAGAGGCAGAGTGGAGGGGCCCTCCCAGCCAACCAGGCACAGCGTGGCCATCTTGAGACAAAGACAACAGCAATCCTGGGTGAGAAGCACAGGAGACAACTTCAGGGAATTCCCAACAGGACACAGAGTAACTGTGTAGACATACTTGAAGTGAAATAAGGTCCCAATTGCTGGCTACAGCCAACAGTAAGAGCCCAGGCACCCTCACCCAGTGACCAGAGGAGAATGCTCCCCCTCCCCCCACTCTCTTGGTGATTTAGGGGCACAAACCTCCCCATCCCTGCAGCTGAGGACCAAGGTAGGAGCCACCCCTTCCCTCCTACCCAATTTTGACTGCCACCTACCTGCCACTCACCCCCTCATTTGGCAGGAGGCAGTGACTGCACCCTTACAAGCCAGCCACATCTGCCACACATGCCACCCCACTCGTTTGGCAAATGCCGTCTAAGATAAAACTATCGATCTCTTTTGACTGGAGCAAAGAAGAGAGAAGAAAATCAAAGACTCAAGGAAACAATTAGTTCAAAGGACTAATGGACCACATGAACCACAGCATCCAGAAGATGACCAGAAGAACTAGACGGTGCCAAGCTTCCACTATGAATTTTCTGATTGGGATCACAGTAGAAGGTCTTTGACAAAGCAGGAGAAAAATGTAGAACAAAATTCAAATTCACAAAAAAGACCAGGCTTACTGATTTGATAGAGACTGGTGGAACCTCCAAGACTATGGCCCTTAGACACCTGTCAAACCTGGAACTGAACCCACTCCCGGAGACCACCTTTCAGCCAAACAACAGACAGGCCTTTAAAGTGAACAACACCACCCGTGAGGAACGTGCTCCTCACAACAATCAACCATGTGAGACCAGAAGGGCAGCATTTGCCCAGAAACAAAGTTCAGAAGGCAGGAAGGGACAGGAGAGATGGGCGAATGGAAACGGGGAACCCAGGAAGGAAGTGGGTAGAGTGCTGTCCCACTGAGAGGATTGCAACTAATGTCACAAAACAAAATGTGTATAAATTGTTGAATGGGAAACTAATTTGCTCAGTAAACTTTCACCCAAACCACAATAAAATGTTCAATAATAATAATAATAAATAAAGTAATGCTCTATGGAAAAGAAAATAATAATCACTGCTACGTTCCTTGTGCCCTGGTGAAATATTTGATGGCAAAAAGAAAAACCTCAGGGAAATGATTAGTTTTACATTTGCACCTCATAGGGGAATATGGACTACATTTAATGACATGTTTTATTTCAAAATGCAAATTCATCCGTAGAGGGGATTGGCCAATTTTCTAGGCTTCCCTTGAACATATTCCCACATACAACATTGTTACTGTTGTCGGATGTCGTCGACTTGATTCCTACTCTTAGTGACACTATTTGACAGAGTACAATCGCCCCATAGGCTTTTCTAGGCTGTAATCTTTACAGGAGCAGATTGCCAGATCTTTTTCCTGTGAAGCTGCTGGGTGGGTTTGAAATGCCAACCTTTCGGTTAGCAGCAGAGCGTTTAAGGTTGCACCACCAGGGCTGTTCACGTACAGCATTCCCACTGATGTATCTTCAGTTGGCTTTTTAAATTGACAATGGAGACGCCCTGGCTAATGGGGGAAGAGAAGCAAAGAGTGAAGAGGATTTGAAACCTGAGGTCTTCAGTAAGAAAAATCCACAGTTCTTTTCCTTAGAGTTTGTATTGAATTATGATTAAACCGCTTTCCCCAGGACATTACATCATATGTGATATTTACTGTTCCAACCAGTAAAAGACTCAATTTCCCCATCTGAACAATGTGTTGTTAACAATGCAACCTGTGCTTGCCTGTGTTGTTAGAGCTGCTACACCACATAGCAGGCTGTCTCCAAGATTGTCAGTTGCCGTGGAGTCGGTTCCAACTCAGACAACCCCATGTGTGTCAGAGTAGAACTGTGCTCCGTAGGGTTTTCAGTGGCTGATTTTTTGGAAATAAATCACCAGGACTTTCTTCCGAGTTGCTTCTGGGTGGACTTGAACCACTAGCCTTTCAGTTAGCAGGGTCGTCTCTGAGTTTGGATCAGCCAAATACCTAAGGCTTTTTCACTTCAGCGGCCTTCAAGCTGGTCTCTCCCATCCGGTACATGAACAAGTGGAGAAAAAAATACTCTGTCGTTAAAAATTTTAACTGCAAGAAAACAATACACCCATGGTTTGATCATAGAAGCATAATTTTATTTTGTATTTCACAGAAAAATCATTTAATAATTATATAAATGATAGATTATCTTTATGCATGTACACTATTTTTGCTTTGAATTTTTGTTAAATAAATGTCCAAGAGTGAGATTATATCCATAAACATTTTATTGCTGTCAATGTAGACGCAATAGTGAGTTTTTTGTTTACCTCTTTAATGTGAAATGTGAGATTTGGTAAATTCGATCTTGTTAACTGAGGCCCATAATCTTAATCTATTGGAATATGTCTGGCTTCTGAGTCTGCCATCCAAAAATTCAATGATTTCTTGTGTCGTGTGTGTGTTTGAGAAATGAATAGGTTGTTTTGATTGTGAGGCAGACCATGAAACAAGACTGCGTGGGAGAGGGTCAAGGATAGAGCTCTGTAACCTGCCAGCAGAAACCCCTTCCTTGTAGTATAATTGATAAAAACCCAACTCAGAGTAAGTTTATCAGATCCACATTTCTCCACCTTGTCCAAAAGGAGGAAATGAGAGACTTAACACAGTATGTTGCAGAAATGACAGAACATGTTGGGTCAATCCAAGAGCCCAACCAGGAAGCAAGAATGTATTAGTGTGATGCCCAGGCTGGGGTGCCTGTAGTTAGATAGTCTGTCATACCCTGCCGGGCTCATGTTGCCAACTTAGAAGGAAGATGTTCTTTCTTAAGGAGGTCTCCTAAACTCTTAGGATGTACATAGAATCTTCTAGCTTTTCTTCTTGGATTTGTGTTGTTTTATTTATTTTTTTAGGTTTTTAATCCATTTTTGTATGTAGTGTGAGATAGGGGATACAGCTTTAATTTTTTCCAGGTGGTAGGCAGCTGTGCTAGCACTTTTCTTTATTTATTATTTGGATTATATTTTGAATGTTAAATTTAAAATGTTTCCACCTATAATTATGAGACATTGGTCTATTTTTTCTTTTTAATGCGGATATTATTATAAAGTTTTATAGTAAATCTATACTGTTGTTGATGATAGGTGCCGTTGAGTCAGTTCCCACTCATAGTTACCCTATGTACAACAGAAGGAAACATTGCCCGGTCTTGCGCCATCCTTACAATTGTCATGTTTGAGCCCATTACTGCAGCCATCATGTCAAGCCATCTCATTGAGGAATGACCTTTTCTTTCTTTTTCACTGGCCTTCTACTTTACAGCATGATGTCTTTTTCCAGGGACTGGTCCCGCCTGACAACATGTCCAAAGTGCAAGAGTCTTGCCATCCTCATTTCTAAGGAGCATTTTGGCCGTACTTCTTCCGAGACAGATTTGTTTGTTCTTCTGGCAGTGTATGGTACATTCAATATTCTTCACCAATACCGTAATGCAAAGGCATTAATTCTTCTTCGGTCTTCCTTATTCATTGTTCAGTTTTCACGTGCACATGAGGCGATTGAAAATACCATGGCTTGGGTCAGGCCCACCTTAGTCCTCAAAGTAACATCTTTGCTTTTCAACACTTTAAAGAGGTCTTTTGCAGCAAATTTGCCCAATGCAATACGTCGTTTGATCCTTGACTCCTGCTTCCATGGGTGTTGATTGTGGATCCAAGTAAAATGAAATCCTTGACAACTTCAATCTTTTCTCCATTTATCATGATGCTGCTTATTGGTCCGGTTGTGAGGATTTTTGTTTTACGTTAAGATGTAATCCATACTGAAGGCTGTGGTCTTTGATCTTCATCAGTAAATGCTTCAAGTTCTCTTCATTTTCAGCAAGCAAGGTTGTGAAATCTGCATATCAAAGTCTGTTAATGAGTCTTCCTCCAATCGTGATGCCCCATTCTTCTTCATATAGTCCAGTTTCTTGGATTATTTGCTCAGCGTACAAACTTAATAAGTATGGTGAGAGGATACAACCCTGATGCACACTTCTCCTGATTTTAAACCATGCAGTATCCCCTAGCTCTGTTCTAACCAGGTCTATGTACAGGTTCCACACGAGTACAATTAATTGTTCTGGAATTCCCATTCTTCACAAAGGTATCCATAATTTGTAATGATCCACACAGTCAAATACCTTTGCATAGTCTATAAACCACAGATAAACATCTTTTTGGTATTCTCTGCTTTCAGCCAAGATCCACCTGACATCAGCAATAACATCCCTCATTCCTCGACCTCTTCTGAATCTGGCTTGAATTTCTGGCAGTTCCCTGTCAATGTATTGCTACAACCACTTTTGAATTATCTTCAACAAAATTTTACTTGCATGTGATGTTAATGATATTGTTTGATAATTTCTGCATTCTATTGGATCACCTTTCCTTCGGAATGGGCACAAATAGGGATCTCTTTCAGTCAGTTGGCAGGTAGCTGTCTTCCAAATTTCTTGGCATAGACGAGTGAGCGCTTCCAGCTTTGGTCCATTTGTTGAAACATTTCAGTGGGTATTCTGTCAATTCCTGGAGCCTTGTTTTTCACCAATGCTTTTAGTGCAGCTTGGATTTCTTCCTTCAGTACCATTGGTTCTCAAGCATATGCTACCTTCTTACATGGTTGAATGTCGACCAATTTTTTTTTTTTGGTACAGTGACTCTGTGTATTCCTTCCATCTTCTTTTGATACTTCTTGTGTTATTCAATATTGTGCTGAATATCTTTCAATATTGCAACTCGTGACTTGAATGTTTTCTTCAGTTCTTTCAGCTTGAGAAATGCCGAGTGTGTTCTTCCCTTTTGGTTTTCTAACTCCAGGCCTTTGGACATTTCACTCTAACCCTTCACTTTGTCTTCTTGAGCTGCCCTTTGCAATCTTCTTTTTAGCTTTTTTACATGATCATTTCTTCCTTTTGCTTTAGCTACTCTGTGTTCAAGAGCAAGTTTCAGAATCTGCTCTGACACTTATTTTGACCTTTTCTTTCTTTCCTGTCTTTTTAATGACCTTTTGCTTTCTTCCTGTATAACGTCCTTGATTTCATCTCACAACTCATCTGGTCTTTGGTCATTAGTGTTCAATGCGTCAAATCTTGAGATGGTCTCTAAATTTCGGTGGGATATACTCAAAGTCATATTTTGACTCTTGTGGATTGTTTTAATTTTCTTCAGCTTCAGCCTGAACTTGCATATGAACAATTGATGGTCTGTTCTGCAGACAGCCCCTGGCCTTGTTCTGACTGATAATAATGAGCTTCTCCTTGGTCTTTTTCCACAGATGTAGTCGATTTGATTCCTGTGTATTTCATCTGGTGAGGTCCATGTGTATAGTAGCTGTTTATACTAGCTTTATAAAATGAATTGGAGGTACAACCACATTTCTTTTCCATAGTTTAGAATAAATTAAATAACACTGCAATTAACTGACAGCTGGAACTCTGTTGTGAAACCATCTGATCCCTGGTGTCCTTTTCAATGGTATCTTTTTATAATCACCTTTTCAGGCTCATCTGTGATCATTGGTTTATTCAGGGCTTCCACTTCTTGCTGTAATTTTAGTAATTTATATTTTGCAAGAAAACCATCCATTTCCAAATATGTTGCCATAGGGTTATAAGTAGTATTCTCTTACAATAGTCTCACAGGTCTCCAGATCCATGGTTATCTGACTCTCTCGTTCTACTCATGTGTATCTTTGCTGTTTTCCTTTTTGCCTTTATCAGTCTCACAAGGTGTTTATCTAAATTATCGGTCATTTCAATGAAATGCTTTTGGAGTTGTAACCCTGGTGATCTACTTCGGAAAAATCCGCAACTGAAAACCCTATGGAGCTGTCATATAGGGTTGCTATGAGTCGGAATTGACTCGTTGGCACATAACAACAACAACAAACAGAATAAAGACATAAAATTTAAAATGTCCAAATGCCTTGCTTTCTTTCTTCCCACTTACGGAAGGCAGGGCATTATCTGAGGAAATTAGGAGGCAATATGGTTTCCATTTCCTTGTGGCAGGATTTTAAGTGTCGGTTATCTTACAAGATTAGTTTGATGACCATAGTTTATAGCTTTAACTTTATATTGAGGCATAATATAAAGAAATATGTACCTACAGAAAGAAAAAGAAAAGAAAACACTGTGGAACACAGTTCTACTCTGACACACATAGGGTCACCATGAGTTTGAATCAACTTGATGACAGCTGGTGGGTGTTTTTGTTTTTATCCTTTCCATTGTGTGTTAGTTTCTATTTGATCAATTTTAGCCCTTATTATTACTAGCTTCCTCTTCCACATTTTGTGGTTTAGTTTGTTTTTTCTTTACTATTTCCTGAAATGAGTATTAAGTTTATTTATTTTTAGTTTTTCTACTTCAATAATGAAAATACTTAAGATTTTAAATTTAATTCTGAGTAAGCTTGGCTTTTAATATGAATTGTTGACGTTTTACTTTTTATATGGATTGTGCTTTCAGTTTGATTTTTTTCTTTAGTCCAAACTTCAGCACTGTTTTTCATAATTTCCAAGTAGTTAAAAAATTCACAAACTTTATCCTTTTATTAATAATTTCTAATTTTATTGTAATATTATCAGAACATGTGGTTTGTCAAATCCCTAATCTGTGCCCAAGAACTCAATTTTTGTCAGTATTATATGGACAAATTAAAATAATGTATATTCTCTGCTTGAGGAATCTAATGTTCCATATGCATCTACTAATTGATTTTCTTGATTATTTTATTAAATTTTGATATGTCCTTATTCATTATAACGTTCAGTTTTGTAAGAGGTATTTTAAAGTTTCCTTTTTAAATAATATTTTAATTTATTTAAAATAGTTTAACTTATTTATTTTGAGATAATTGTAGATTCACATGCAGTTGTAAGAAACAATACAGAGGAGCGACATCATCAAAAATGGTGGAGTAGAGGATGTCAAGACTCCATCCTTCCACAAAAACAATTCATAAGCTAGCAAAACCTGTCAGATTGAACTTTTATAGAACTCTGGAATCTAGTTGAAAGCTTACATCCATCAGGGGAAAGTGTAATAAAAAACAAGTTGCTACATTGTGATAAGAGAGTGCTGTGACATTTTAAATTGCCCACCTAGCATTTCCCACTGCCCATATTGGAGGCAGCCACAAAAACAGCATCTGACACTCCTGGTGTAGGTTGCTAGTGCCAGAGGGAGCAATACAGACCTTATTTTCAAGAATCATAGCTGTGTTTTTTGACCTGTCTGATAGTTCCCTAAATGACCAGCACCAGGTCTTGCCTTTGTTTCACCCATCTCCATTCTATTTCCATGGTGGCTTCCTGGTGGGCATTTGCTAAAAGCATTTAAAGTCAAAAGTATTGAATGTAGCAGCCTGGGGCAAAGGATGACAGTCAGTACAAGCAATAGACAGAAAGAGAAGCTTGGAAAGGAAGAGGTTGGAAAAGGAGATATGTAGGAGAATAAGGGCTCTAAAAAATCCCCCTGTATACTGGGGAACTGAGAAGGCTACATTCAAGCCAAGGGCTAGGCACATGCTCAGAACATGCTAGGTACATGCTTGACATCCCCTAAGCTGAGAATACCCTAAGCTTTCACCTCTGGTTGACCTTCAGGCTCCACACAATCAGGGCGAAGTCTGAGGCAGAGTTTTAAGAGGCCTGGTTAATTGTTGAATGAGTTCCCTAAGATAACACCAGTGTGGAAAGATGGGGAGAATATTATTTTTTCTTTTGCTTTTACATTTTTTGGCTCCAGGCATTTAAGAAACTCTGTCAAAGCACTTGCTGACCACTAAGCTAATGGTACACACTTCAACAGACATACAACAAAGAATATAGACTATACAAAAGTAGTTTAGAAATGTCACTTAACAAACACACAACAACAAGCAAGAGCAACAAGCACTAGTGAGGAGGGAGAATCTGATTTCCAGGGTTGCCACATTATATTATTTCAACTGTCCAGTTTTCAACAAAAATTGACCAGGCATGCAAAAAAAAAAAAAAAAAAAGAAACAGAAGAAGATGGAGAAGATGAAAGGAGAAGAAAAAGAAAGTATGGCTCATTCATAGGAAAAAAAGAAATTAATAGAAACTGTCTCTAAGGAAGCCCAGGCAATGGACTTACCAGACAAAGATTTTAAATCGACTGTCTTAAATATGCTCAAAGAGCTATAGAAACTATGGACAAAGAAACGAAGGAAACCAGGAGAATAATACCTCACAAATAGAGAATATCAATCAAGAGAAATTATAAAAAGGGACCAAATAGGAATTTTGGAACTGAAAAGTACAATAACTGAAATGAAAAATTTATTAAAGGGGTTCTACAGCAGATTTGATCAGAGAGAAGAAAGAATCAGTGAACTTGAAAATAAGTCAATTGACATTATCCTGTCTGATGAGCTGAAAGAGAAACAACGAAGAAAAATGAACAGAGTCTAAGAGACCTATAGAACACCATCACACATACTAAAATACACATAACAGGAGTCTCAGAGGCAGAGGAGAGAGAGAAAGGGGCAGAAAGAATATTTGATGAAATAATGGCCAAAAACTTCCCAAATTTGATTTAAGACAACTCTAGACATCCAAGATGCTCAACAAACCCCAAGCAGGATAAACTCAAAGAGACACATTATAGTCAAAATGTTGAAAGCTAAAAACAAAGAGAGAATTTTGAAAGCAGCTAGAGAGAAGTCACTCATGACATACAAGGGATTCTCAATAAGATTACAGCCAATTTTTCTTTAGAAACTATAGAAATCAGAACGTAGTAGGATGACATTTAAAGTGTTGAAGAAAAAAAAGTCAACTAAGTATTCTATATTCAAAAAAACTCTTCTTCAAAAACAAAGAAGCAAAGACACTGCCAGAGAAAAAAAACTGAGGGAGTTCATCACCAGTCAACCTGCCCTACAAGAAATGCTAAAAGGAGTATTTGAGGCTGAAATGAAAGGACACTTTAGTAACTAGAGTTCTTTAGTTCTTTCTAGTGAAAGGGCACTAGTCTAACTGAAAGCATACAAAGAAATAAAGAACAGTGGTACAGGTAGCTACATATGTAAATATAAAAGCCAGTATTATTGTATTTTTGTTTTGTCCCTGCTATTTTTTTCCTGTATGATTTAAAAGATAAATGTATAAAACAATAACTATAAATCTATGTTACTGGATGAACAATGTATAAAGATATAACTTGTGACACTAACAACATAAAGGGGGGATGAAGCTGTAAAGGAGCAGAGTTTCTGTATACTAATGGAACTAAATTGGTGTTAATTCAAACTTGATTGTTAAAACCTTAAGATGTTAACTGTACTTACCAGGGTAACTACTAAAAATAAAACTAAAAAATATATAGAAAAAAAACAAGAAGGAAATAAAAATGGTACACTAGAGAAAAATCAGTTAATCATAAAAAAAAGTAAAGGAGGAATTGAAGAACAAAAAGGATACAAGAAATATAGAAAACAGATATCAAAATGGCAGAAGTAAATTCTTCCATATCAGAAATTACTTTAAATATAAATGGATTACACTTTCTAATTAAAACACAGAGTTTGGCAGAATGGATTTATATATACATACATATATATATATGTATATATATGTATACACACACACACATATAAAACCAAAAACCCTTTGCCATTGAGTTGATTCTAACTCATAGCAACCCTATAGGACAGAGTAGAACTGCCCCATAGAGTTTCCAAGGAGTGCCTGGTGGATTCAAACAGCTGACCTTTTGGTTAGCAGCTGTAACACTTAACCACTAGGCCACCAGGGTTTCCTTATACATATATATGTATATATATATGTATGATCTAACTGTATGCTGTCTACAAGAAATTCACTGTCTACAAGAAACTCTTTAGATCCTAAGACATAAGTAGTTTGAAAATGAAAGGATAGAAAAAGACAAATAGGGTTGCCATGAGTCAGGATCCACTTGACAGCAACTGGGTTTGTTTTTTTAACATCCTACTCAATGGTGAAAGACTGAAAGATTTCCTCCTGAGATCGGAAACCCAACATCTCTCCAGGAGCTAGCCAGTGGCCAGTCCTGAATAGAGGCCTTGCTTGTGAATGTGCAGAGTTTAAGTACCCCAATCCTTTCCTGAACAAATATTGCCACATCCTTTTTGTTTGTTTGTTGTTTGCATTTGTAAATTTATCTATCTCTTTGCACTTTCCTTTACCCTCAACCTTTCTTATCCCTTTGTTTGTAGAGTATTTTATAAGCAGCACATGGACGAATTTTTTTTTTTTTTTAACTCAAACTGTCAAACTCCCTTTCATTTGGAGAATTCACTTTATTCACATTTGGTGGAACAAATTATTTTCCTAAATTGAAAAAATACTATTTCTTCTCTTCCTTATTTTTGCTAGTGTGATTAAACCAAAAAAACCAGACCCACTGCTGTCGAGTTGAATCCAACTCATAGTGACCCTATAGGACAGAGTAGAATTGCCCCACAGAGTTTCGAAGGAGCGGCTGGTAGATTTGAACTGCCGACCTTTTGGTTAGCAGCTGAACTCCTAACCACTATGCCACAAGGGCTCTGCTAGTGCAATTCAAAAAAACCAAACCCGTTGCTGTCAAGTCAATTCAGACTCATAGTGACCCTATAAGACAGAGTAGAACTGCCCCATATGGTTTTCAAGGAGCAGCTGGTGGATTCAAACTGCTGCCCTTTTGGTTAGCAGCCATAGCTCTTAACCACTATGCCACCAGGGTTTCTGCTAGTGTGATTAGTAGATATATATTTATATTTCATTTTCACCCTTTGTTAATTTGGGCATTCCACTGTATATTTCCTTTTTACCGGTCTTCCCTTTTCTTATCCTGACATTCATAATCAAACACATGTCTTTACAATCTCTGAAAATAATATACCAATTATTTCCTTGCCAAGATCTCCATTTCCTTTTTGCTGCCAACCCCAGGGATGAGACCTTTAGAATATGTTCACCTTCCCATTCTCCTCCCATGAGCTTAGATGAGATGTTTGACATGCTTTTTCTTCCCTTCTGTTCCTCCAACCCCCAACTACCAGGTTTATCTGAAACCATTTAGTAATTCTAGTTGTAGACTATACTTGGAATTTCCCTGGAACGCATATTTTCTACCTCCAGAATTCTTATGTGGAAAATTTTATCATAAATTCCCAGGCAGAATATTACACACACACACCACAAGATTTATTGATCAGGTCTGTTTTCTGTATCTTTAGAGATCATTGTCTGTTGCCTGTGGGGAGGTCCCTCTTCAAATGAGGTGCATGGATGTTGAGGCCTCCTCCTCCTTGCATATCTACAAACATCTTTCTTTCAGTCTAATGTGTGACGGAGGCCTTGGCTGTCTGTAGGATTCTGGCATGTGGTATTTCTCTCTCAGTAATCTGTAGATGGTATTCCATGGTTGTCCAGCTTCCAAAGTTGCAGAGAAAAGGAAGGCCCAATGTCAGCTTTATATATACATTTTTTCCTTTTTAAGTGATTTTATTTTTCATCTGGAAGCATGTGAGATGTCCTCTTTGTCCATGGAGTTCATGAATTTTAGCAGGATATGCTTGGACATGCATCTTTTCTGAGAAATCTTCCCTATGACTCAAGGAAGTTTTTCATTCTGCATGCATAAATCTTTTTTTCAATTCAGAAAAATAATTCTTCACTGTCTGTTTACTCTCTCTCTCCCGTATGTTTCTCTCCCTCCTTTGGGAGCGCCTATCATTTGCATTTTAGTTGCCCTGGATCTGCCAGCCAGGTCCCTTTTGAGTCCTGTAATGATTTTCATCCCTTTACATTTCGATTCCATGGTTTGACCTCTTTAAAGTGTTAAAAAGCAAAAATGTCACTTTGAAAACTAAGGTGTGTCTGACCCGAGCCATGATCTTTTCAATTGTCTCATATGCATGTGAAAGCTGGACAAAGAAAAAGGAAGACAGGAGGAGAATGGACACATTTGAATTGTGGTGTTGGTGAAGAATATTGAATATACCCTGGACTATCAAGAGAATGAACAGATGAGTCTTGGAGGAAGTACAGCCAGAACACTCCATAGAAATGAGGGTGACGAGATTTTGCCTTGCTTACTTTGAATATGTCATCAGTACAAACCAATTGCTAGAGAAGGACATCATGCTTAGCAAAGAAGAGGGTCAGTGAAAATGAGGGAAACCCTCCCTGAGATGGATTGGCGCGATACCTGCAACAGTGGGCTCAAACATACCCACAATTGTGAGGATGGCTCAGGACCGGGCAATGTTTCATTCTATTATACATAAGGTTGCCATGAGTGGGAGCTGACTCTGGTAACTAACAACAACAACAGTTTCAGCTCGTTGTTCCTTCCACTTGACTTTCTACATCACCAATGGTGACCAGCTTACCTACTCTAGTTTTCAACAGTGACTACCTTCTCCTTCAATTTGTCTACTGAATTTGTGGCTTGGAAATATTGTTGTTGTTGTTGTTGTTAGGTGCCATTGAGTTGGTTCTGACTGATAGTGACCTTATGTACAACAGAACGCAACACTGCCTGGTCTTGCGCCATCCTCACAATCGTTGCTATGCTTGAGCTCATTGTTGCAGCCACTGTGTCAATCCATCTTGTTGAGGGTTTTCCTCTTTTTTTCGCTGACCCTCTACTTTACCAAGCATGATGTCCTTCTGCAGGGACTGATTCCTCCTGATAATATGTCCAAAGTATGTGAGACATAGTCTCGCCATCCTTGCTTCTAAGGAGCATTCTGGCTGTATTTTTTCTAAGACAGATTTGTTCGTTCCTCTGGTAGTCCATGGTTGTATTCAATATTCTTCTCCAATAGCATAATTCAAAAGCATCAATTCTTCTTCAGTCTTCCTTATTCATTGTCCAGCTTTCTCATGCATAGGAGGTGATTGAAAACACCATGGCTTGAGTCTTCAAGGTGACATCTTTGCTTTTTAACACTTTTTAAAGAGGTCTTTTGCAGCAGATTTGCCCAATGCAAATATTGTTTTTAGTTCCAAGAAATCTTTTTTGGGCCGTTTTTGAAAATCCTGAAGTACTCTTCTTTCTTGGTCCAAGAGCTAGCACAGTATAGTAGTTAAGAACATGGGTTCTGGAGTCAAACTTAAAAATGTCTGGATTCAAATCCAGACTCAGCCTCCTACCAGCCACGTGATCTTGGGAAGTTACTTAACATGTTTGTGCCTCCATTTACCCATCTATAAAATGGGTATAATAGTGGAGTTGTTATGAGGATTAAATGAATTAATAGCAACAACTATAAAGTCTCCATAATCTCAATTTTGTTTATCTTACTCTCTGACCACAAGTTCCACCTTCCTAGCTGACTCCCTCTGTGACTTAGTCCTGATTTTATCCTTTGGCCCCACTGTCTTCACTCCCATTCTCACCCAGCTTCAAGTCTACGATAATTAATTATAACCCCTTCTTGTATATACCTTAATTCTCCTTCCCCCTCTTCACTTTTTACTTGCTTTACAAAACTACAACTCAGGTTATACCAAATTATTGTCCTCCTTTGCACCTGTGCAGTTGATCATGGCTGGAGAAAAACACACATCCAATCGGATTGGTCCTGCTTTAAATTCTATCCACGAACCTCCAGTGGGTCCTTACTGCTGCCTGCCCTTCATCCTAAAATTTCCTTCATTCTCCCCTCTCCTTCTCAATTCTAGAAAAATAATCCCAAGGTGGGAAATCCCAAGGTGGGAAAGCCCCACCTTGAGTTGGAACTGGTGGATTGAGTACCATGATTTGTAAGAGCGCTCCGTTCTGGAGTTCTTCTAGCATCCTGTGCAATCTGATTTTGCCACCAGACATTGAAAGGGCCGATTAGCAGAGCGCTTAACCTGAGTGTTAGACTGTTTGATCTGAGCAAGGTAAAAAACCATCTGACTCTTTTGAAATGGCTGTTGACAATTTTCTCAATCCAATCTCTCCTGGCACGCTTTCTCTGGGCTTCAAGGAACACCGGGTGATGGGTCACAGCGTCCCTGCCTGGGTTGCATTTGCATAAGTTTCAGGGAAATGTTGAAAGTGACCTATGTGAGGGGCAAAACTGACAAGAGGTGGGTTCCCTGCCTTACCAGGAAGAAGAATTAGGGGTCCGAAATAAATGAGTTTCTCAACACAAATGCTCCAGGGTTTGGAATGTGTTCTGGTAATCAAGGAAATACAGTTTTAGGGTGAAAGAGTTTTCCCATGCTTTCTACAGGAAGGAAGTCAAACCATGAAACACTTAGACTTCTCAGAACTCTGTAGGCATGCTCACTGACAAAAGCATTTTTACAGTGTGGTTATTCTCTTTGCATGCTTTACAGTTACCCAGAATTCTTCCACCAAGAAGCCACACCACTCTGGAAGGGAATTCCCTGTGTATTAACAGCCTTCTGTGTCTGGGAAATGGTGTGAACAGCCAGACCACCTCGGTCAAAACTTCTCAGGGCCTTATGAAAAGTGGATTTCAAAGGGCAATCCCCGCTGGCCTAGGATTTACTCATCGGCATGTCGACCTAGCCTAGAAGATGGTCCTGCAGAATGAACCCAGGGGAGTGAACAAAAGCTCATAGCTTCAAACCAGCAGAGTGCAAAGAGAAAGCCAGGTTGGAGAGCTGAGGTGGGGTGATGGATGATACCCCGTCTTATTTCAGCTGTTGCCTCCAGCAGATGGTTTGCACCTCAAGCAGAATTGTTTAACTGGGTGGTTCAGAAGGCAGAATTGCATGTGTATCTATGGGCTGTAGACAGATGGGTCCTTTCTCTTCTGACCCTTGCTGGGAACTCTCAGGCTTGAGTCCAACTCAGTGACCAGAAAGCAAATGTGGGAAGGATCCAAGTGCCATGTGTCTCCCAACAACTTCTAGTAGCTTAACTCTAATGCACTCACACTTTGGAGATGAGAAACTGCAGATGGGTATCAGAAGAAGCATGGAAGAAGTGGGGTGCATCCTCCTTCTTTGGACATTTGCTAGAAGAGAGTAATGCCATTCTGGGTGTTTGAGCACTGGACAACTCGGGGAACGCAGGCTTTCTTAACCTTTGGGCAGATTTAAAGAAAATATCCTTGTCTGGGTCCCACCACCCAAAATGTCTGAGGCAGTTGCTCCCAGGGTTCCAGCATGCAGCCAGAGCTGAGAACAGCTGGACTCCCTCCAAGCCTTTGAGGCACTGGGAGAGGGGGCCCATCTTCCAAGCCCGCTGGTGTCCTTAGATTAGTCTTCCTACAATTGTTTCTGTCTCTCGTGCCCCTGGGCTGGGTAAGATTTTAATATTAGTCAGTGACAAGGTGCTTCCAAACACTTTAAATTTTTGCCCTTAGTTGTAAGAAGAAAGGGACCGTCTCAAGAGCCCTTAGATGGGAAGACTGGGCAGAGATCGGGGACTGCCTCTAGCCAGCCCTGTGATGTGCCCAGTCCTCTTTCTTTGTGTTGCTCATGGCTCTCTTAACTCTTTGTGGACAATGTGGCTTTAGATTCGGGGCCACAAAACCACACCATTCCCTGACCCCCTTCCTCCTGCTCTAGATAGCTGAGAAACAGTTTGTGCCTGCAGAACAGATACAATTACCCAGGATAACATCCTGGCACTTAACTAGGGTGAAAAGTAGAAATACAGATAGATTTCCAGTGCTTGCAGCCATTTCTCATATTATCTCTACTTAATGAGAACTGTGGGCCAATGGGTGCCACCTCCCCATTACACGTACCTTTCTCCTCCTCTGTGGAGGTGGGGGACAGGGTGGCAGGAGTGTTTCTAGAGCAGAAGACCCTTTACCTGGAAACATGAGGTCAGGGAAAATGAGGTCTGCCTACTCCCCAGCCCCCAGCATTCCTGTTTTACTTTAATGAATGTAAGACTATTTATTAGGACTATCATTGGCTAGGTGATGCAAATGGTTAATGTGCTTGGCTGCTAACTAAAAGGTTGGAAGTTTGAGTCCACACAGAGTTACCTCAGAAGAAAGGCATGGAAATCTACTTCCAAAAAAAAAAAAAAAAAAAAATCAGCCATTGGAAACCCTATGGAGTGCAGTTCTACTCTGACACTCATGGGATCACCATGAATTGGAATTGACTCAGCAGTAACTGGTTTGGTTATTACTGGTAAATTCCTGACCTTAGTCCCACAAACTGATCTTTCCATACGGTATAACAGTCTCCAAGAACTGTCCAAAGGTTTATTGTTCAAAAGAGTGTACGTGTGTAGGTACACATACACATTCACGTACACTCACACAGCCTCACAAACTAACACAACAAATACAAATTCCAAGTTTTAAGGCCTCACATGGCTCAGCCTCCCTGCCCATTGCCTTGATCAGTTGGCCTTTGTAACCAGGAAAGAGCTGAGAAGGTTTAGAGGGACATTTGGAAGATAAACACTGATGCCCTTCCCACAAATTCCCATCAACCACCCACTTCCTCTCTGGAGCAAAGCAGCAGCAGGTGAGCCTGGCCTTGGTCCTGTAGGGTGTCGCCTCATCGGGCAGGATGAGAGTTTGGGGACTAGGCACCACGAGTCCTGGGGCAAGAAGAGAGTTTGCGATGGGGATCCTGGACCTCCCAGAGGTAGGTCGCTGATGGCTGAGTAAGAGTGCCTGAGGGAAGGCTATTGGTTTCTTTGCCCCCAAGACCCCGGTGAGTTGACAAGGAGTTTACGACACCTCTATCCCTGAGACTTGTAGAGCAAAAGCCTTCACAGCTGAAAAATTACCAGTTGCTGTTGAGTTGACCTGACCCATGACAACCCCATGTGTGTCAAAGAAGAACTGTGTTCCATAGGGTTTTCAATGGCTGGTTTGCTGGAAGTACATTTCCAGGCCTTTCTTCTGTGGACTTGAACCTCCAACATTCTAGGTAAGTAGCTGAGTGCCTTAATTGTTTGCACCACCCAGGGACTCAACTGAAAAATTCTATTCCTAAATTTTCTAACCACGGTCTAGAGACTGTACTTATATTAACTCATTTAATTGTCACAACAATCTTATGAGGTAGGTTCTATTATGACCCCTTTTTACAAATGAGGGAATTGAGGCACACAGAAGTTAAGTGATTTGCCCAAGTGATTTGCCCATAGCAAGCAAGTGGCAAAGCTGGGATCCCTAGTTAGGCAGTTTGGCTTCTAATCACGATTCCAGGCCGTCCTTCTGGGTTGGTTTATGATTTACTTTTTACATGTTGCTGGCATCACTAACCACTCATCAAACGAAAATAAAGTTAAACCCCTTCCTTATTCCAAATTCAAAATGAATTCATAGATGTATTAAATGTTAAATGTAAAAATAATTAAATAAAAAATTGTTAAAGAAAATTTAAGAGATTATGGTTTATCCTTAGAATGTTGTTATTGTTGGTGCCATTGAGTCAGTTCTGACTCATAGTGACCCCATATACAACAGAACGAAACACTGCCTGGTCCTGCACCATCCTCACAATCGTTGCTATGTCTGAGCCCATCGTTGCCTTCTAGCCTGAGGGGCTCATCTTCTGGCACCATATCAGACAACGTTCTGCTACTATTCATAAGGTTTTCACGGGCCAATTTTTTCCGAAGTAGACCACCAGGTCCTTGTTCCTAGTTTGCCTTAGTCTGGAAGCTCCGCTGAAACCTGTCCACCATGGGTGGCCCTGCTGGCTTTTGAAGTAAGGTGGTGTAGCTTCCAGCATGACCGTAACATGAAAGCTACCACAGAACGACAAACTGACAGACAAGTGGTGGATCCTTATAGTAGGGGAGACTTTTTAAACCAAGACAATAAACCTGGAAGCTATATTAGAAAATACACCTGTATTTCTTTTTATAAAATTTTTCTGAGTGGCAAATTATACCTTAAGGGAAGTTTACATAGTTTCAATGCACATTGAACAATTGTGAAAAAGAGCTTTTAAAAATTTAGAAAAAATTCATAAGCAAGTAGAAAGTTGGACAAAAAGCATAAGTAGGCAATTCATAGAAAAGCAGATTGAAAGGCTGATAAAGATATAAAGGGATGTTGAACTTCATCAGTAGTCAGGAAAATGTGAATTAGAATGATCTGACTTAAAAAATGAAAAAGAGGGATACCCATTAATGACAGGACTTTGGGGAAGTTCTCATATGCTATTGGTGGAAATATGAATTGTATAGCCTTTTAAGAAAGCAATCTAGCAATAGCTATTAAAATAAAAAGATATGAATACCCTTTTCCCCAGCAATACCACTCCTGAGAATCTATTCTAGGAAAATGAAAGCATCAACATGTAAGGATTTATGTATAAAAAGTATTTGTTGTGCCAAAAAACCGGACACAGGACAAAATGCCCATCAGTAGGAGAAGGCTGGAATACATTTAGTTCTTCTACCATTAAAAGCATGAGTTAGACTTCTGCCAGTGACTGGGAAAGACTGTCCCGATGTATTCTTTAAAAACACAAAAACAGAAAACAAAACAAAAAACTTTTTATGTTGAAATAATTGCAGACTTTGTGGAAAGTTATAAAAATAATACAAAGAATTCCTGTATACCTTGTACTCAGACTCCCAATTGTTAGCATTTTACCACCTTTGCTTTAACTCTCTCTCTGAGTAGATACAGAAAATTTTTCATAATGCTTCTCTTTGTCTAAATACTTTAGTATGTGTTTCTTAAAAATGAGGACATTCTCTTACAGAAGGTTGTTATGCCGTTGTATTTGCTAAGGTGGTAGTGTACATATTTACTGAACGGTTTGATTGATTCATATCTTTCAAATAATTCGATATAAAGTGTGTAGGTCTTCTTTGTAATCTTGCCCAAGACCCTGCAATGTGACGGGCAGGCCTTGCTGTCACTGAGGGAACTTCTTTTCCTTGCAGCTTTATAGAGATAAGCCCCCTATTTGCTGGATCCCATGTTTATCCATTAGCTTTTGCTGAATAACAAACCACCCCAAAACTAAATGGTTCAAACAACAAATATTTTGATGATTTCTTATGAATTCATGGATCAGCTGGGATGGCTTTTGTGTCTAGAGCCTGAGCTGGGATGGCTGTGAGGCCTGGGGCCTTTCTTTACGTGGTCTCTCGTACTCCAGCAGGCCAGCCTGGCCTTGTGCGCATGGTGGTGGGAGGCTCGAGAGCAGAAGCTATGAGGTCTTGTGAGTGTAGGCTTGGAAGGTGCATGTCATTTCTGCTGCATTCTGTGGGTCAAAAGAAGTCACAAAGCCAGCCCAGCTTCAAGGGTGGGAAAACGGACAGAAGCTGCAAAGAACTTGTGGTCTTTTTTTTTTTGCAATCTATCACATTATGTCTTCTTTAATTTATTCCGTAGTTCTGTAAGAGCCTAACGGTTGGTGGTTTGAACCCACTAGTCGCTCTGCTAGAGAACGATGTGGCAGTCTGCTTCCATAAAGATTACAACCTTGGAAACCCTATGGGGCAGTTCTCCTCTGTCCTACAGGGTCGCTATGCGTCAGACTCGACTCAATGGCAACTGGTAACAGGCGAAATCACAACTGCCGTTAGCTTCTTCAGAAAGACGCGTGGGAGGTAAATGCCCTTTTATATCTCAAATGAACTCTTTCTACCCTCCCGTTTACCTGATATTTTGAATATAAAAGTATACGATGAAAGTAAATTCCCCTTAGAATTTTGAAGGCACTGATTTCTGGCTTCTAGCGTTTCTGCTGAGAAGCTGGATTACTGATTCTTTATACCTAGGTGTTTTAGTGTCTTCTTTTTATCCCTATTGCTCTACGCTTTGGCAGTAATTTGGATGGGTCTTTATCTTTACTTGTGCTGGTCCTTTGAATGTAGCATCTGTTCTTTACTTCTGGGAAGTTTTTACATATTTCTTTGATAGCCTTCCTGGTTCTCTTTTATTTAAAAGAAAAAAATTTCCTCTCACCACTGCTCTGGAATTCCAATTTGTCAGGTGTGGAACGGATTAGTTAAACAATCAGGAATTGATCATTCACTTGTTTTCTATTCTGCTTCCATCCTTTTTTTTTTTTTTTGTTCCTACTTTCTAGGAGATTTCCTTGGCTTTATGTTCCAACCTTGCTGCTACATTTTAATTTCTTGTCTCCTATTTTTAGTTCCCAAGAGATCATTCTTGTTCTCTAATTGTTCCTTTCTCATAGCACCCTATTCTTATTTCGTGGGCACAATATCGTCTCTTATTTCTCTAAGGACATTCTAGGCTTATTTGTTTGTTTTTCCAGTTCCCTTTTTTTTTCTCTCTTCAGTTTTTTGTTTACTTGTCCTTTTTGGTTCCTCTCTTTCAGGCTGGGAATGTTCCTCAAACGTGCGATGATTCATCACTGTCCATTCATGGTAACAGTGAGGCACCAGATGGCGGATCCGATGCTTGCTGTCCTGTGCAGGCTTTGTTCGCTGGGGCTTCATTAGTGTGATGAGGCGGTTAGCTGGCCTTTCCATTGGAGGACCCCAAATTTGGAGATGCTTTCTCCGGGTGATTTGAGATTGCTAAATGTCTCACAAACCCTTTGACTTCTTGTGGGGGAGGTGATACAGATCTGGCCACGGGAATTCTGGAAGCAGAATTCTGTCTGGGTCAGATAAAAATTCTTCTTACTCTCCTGTTTTTAACTCTGACTTTTCACTGCTCTTGGTATCCTGATGTCTGGAAACTCCATGGTTTGGTTTGTCCAGAGAATATACCTCTGTAATGGTTAAGAGTTTGGCTACTAACCAAAAGGTCGACAGTTCGAATCCACCAGCCACTCCTTGGAAACACTATGGGCCTGTTCTACTCTGTCCTAAAGGGTCACTATGAGTCGTAATCAACTCGATGGCAATGGGTTTTGGTATTGTGGGTTGGGGAGGTGGAGGGGACAGGAGGAGGGGAAAGGGTCATCACCTGGTTGCTTGAGATGGAAGAGGGACCTGTCATTCTTGGTCAGTGGCACTCGATTCAGCCCTTAGACATACTGCCACTTCCTATTTTTCAACGCCTTTTGTCCGTGTTTTGTTTCCTCAACTAGTTTCGTTCAGCTGTTACAGCCACAGATACGGTGTTTATTGGAATGTTTCCAGGTTCCAAGCGTTAGGGTAAGTGTTGGAAAAACCACCCCCTTTTGCCCCTAAAATAAAAAAAGACGAGGTCCCTGCCCTCAAGGAAACTAACATCTTAAAAGAAAAAATAATTTGTATGCAAATAACTACAATGCCAGGTGATATTTCCTAGTCCCTCGGTGGAGAAAAAGGAGCCCTGGTGGCGCAGTGGTTAAGCGCTCGGCTGCTAACTGAGAGGTCGGTGGTTTGAACCCACCAGCTGCTCTGAAAAAAGAGGTGACAGTCTACTTCCATAAAAATTTACAGCCTTGGAAATCCTATGGAACGCTTCTATTCTGTCCTATAGGGTTGCGATGAGTCAGAATCAACTCCACGGCAATGGGTCTGCTTTTTTTTTTTTTTGGTGGGGATGGTGAAAATAGTTAGCAAGCTCAACTACTAACCAAAAGGTTGGAGGTGGAGTCCACCCAAAGGTGCCTTGGAAGAAAGGCCTGATGATCTACTTCTGAAAAATCAGCCGTTGAAAACCCCATGGAGCACAGTTGTACTCTGACCCACATGGGGTCACCAAGAGTTGTAGTTGACTCAACCAAAAAAAAAAAGAAAAAGAAAAGAAACTCAACAGCAACTGAAAAAATAGGAGAGAAACAAATATGAAGCTGGAGGAGTGGCAGAGAGGAGAGAGGGCTTCTAGAATGCAGTGAAGGAAGGCTCCCTGGAGGAAGTGGGATCTGAGCTGAATTGTGAAGGCTGGGTAGGATTTCAATGGGCAAAGGTGGGGCATGGGGCAGGAAAATAAGGAATGGAGAGAGAAAAAGGCCTATATGTATGTATTTTACCACTTGGATTATAAGCTTCTTTTTTGTTGCCATGGTGGGCAGCTCGGTTCTTGGCACATGGTGGGTGAATACGGTATCACTGGAAGGGCTGGAGCAGGCTTGAGGAGAGGCCTGCAGGAAGGACTCCCAGAACGATTCTGCTGAATTGGCCCATCAGGGAGCTGCTACCTCTGGGCCAGGCAGGCAGGTGGGAGATCAGGACACCATCCTGGAACTGTTGACTTAATAGGTGTTGTGGATTGAACTGTGCCCCCTGAAATACGTATTGAATTCCTGGCCCTTGTAGTTGTGGATGTGATCCTATTTGGAAACAGAGTTTTTCTCGCCTTGTGTTTAGTAAGGTCATACCAGTGTAGGGAAGATCCTAAACCTAATCACTTCCGAGTAATAAGAAGACCGGAACAGACACACACAGCACGTAACAGACACCATATGAGGACTGTTTATAAGTCAAGAAACCAAGGAATGCCTGGCCTACCTGCAAGGAAGGACCCTGATCTGGACTTTCAGCTTCCAGAACTTAGAGAAAATACATTTCTGTTCTTTAAAGCTACCTGCTGTGGTGTTTGTGTGACAGCAGCACCAGGTCCCTAAGACAATGGGCTGGTCACGTAGCTGTGCTGTGGAAATTGGGAGGCTGCTGCTGCCCCTACTGCAACCAGCTCTCAGTACCCACAAAGCTGGAGAGTGGCCCCCAGAGTGCTTTTCAGTCTTAGTTACCTAGTGCCTCTATAACAGAAACACCACAGGTGGGTGGCTGTAGCAAACAAATTCATTCTCTCACAGATCAGGAGGCTAGAAGTCCGAATTCAGGGCACCAGGAGGACTTTCTGTCGGCTCTGGGGTAAGGTCCTTGTGTCTTTTTAGCTTCTGTTCCTCAGTTTCTTGGTGATCTATCTTCTCCTATCTGCGCTTCCTTCTGTGCCTAATCTGCTCCTTTTATATCTCAAAAGTGATTGGTTTAAGACACACCCCACTCTGACATGGCCTGATTATCATAACATAGAAACCCCTATTCCAAGAAGGGATTGCATCCACATGTATTAAACAAAACAAAACAAGCAAACCGTTGCCGTGGAGTTGCTTCCCACTCACAGGGACCCTGTATGACAGAGTAAAACTGCCCCATAGGGTTTCCAAGGAGCGGCTGGTGGATTCCAACTGCTGACCTTTTGGTTAGCAGCTGAACTCTTAGCCACTGCACACCAGGGTTCCCACATGTATAGGGGTTAGGATTTACAACACATATTTTTGGGGGACATAATTCATCCATAACGGTTTCTATGACCATTCTTGCCATAGCAACAGCAGAAGCTACTGGACACTGGCTACACCTTCCTCCTAACTTACAAACCATGAAGGAAGGTACCTAATTGCTAAGACCTAGTTTGCATGTAGAACTTCAGCAGCAAAGATTTTTTTTTAATTTCTTTATGGTACTTTAGATGAAGGTTTTCAGAACAAATAGTTTCTCATTAAACTGTCAGTACACATACTGTTTTATGACATTGGTTAATAACCCCACGACATGTCAACACTCTCCCTTCTCGACCTTGATTTTTTGGTGAAAATATACATAGCCAAAGTTACACCATTTTGAAAGTTTCTACATGTACAATTCAGTGACATCGATTACATTCTTCCAGTTGTGCTGCTATTCTCACTATCCTTTTCCAAATTATCCCATCACCATTATCTTCAACTCACTATCCCCTAGGCTTCCCATCAAACCTTTTGAGTTGCTGTAGTCAATTAGATCTCACAAAGATAATTATTATTATTTTTTTGTACCTTAGATGAAGAATTGCAAAATAAATAGTTTCTCATTAAACAGTTAGTACACATATTGCCCTACGGACAATGGTTAACAACCCCATGACATGTCAACACTGTCCCTTCTCAACCTTGGGTTCCCTATCACCAGCTTTCCTGTCCCTTCCTGCCTTCTAGTCCTTGTCCCTGGACTGCTGTGCCTCATTAGTCCTATTTTGTTTTATGAGGCTGTCCAATCCCTGGCTGAATGGTGAGCTTCCGGAGGGGTTTCACCACTGAGCTAAAAAGGTGTCCAGGGGCCATACTCTCGGGGTTTCTCCACTCAGTCAGGCCAGTAAATCTGGTCTTTTTTTGTGAGTTAGGATTCTGTCCTACATCCTTTTCCAGCTCTGTCCAGGACCCTCTATTGTGATCCCGGTCAGAGCAGTCAGTGGTGGTAGCTGGGCACCATCTAGCTGTACTGGACTCAGTCTGGTGGAGGCTGTGGGAGCTGTGGTCCATTAAGCCTTTGGACTAATCTTTTCCTTGTATCTTGTTCTCTTCATTCTCCCTTGCTCCCAAAGGGGTGAGACCAGTGGAGTATCTTAGATGGCTGCTCACAGGCTTTTAAGACCCCAGACGCTACTCACCAAGGTAGAATGTAGAACATTCTCTTTATGAACTCTGTTATGCCAATTGAGCTAGATGTTCCCCAAGTCCATGGTCCCCACGGCCCTCCACCCAGCAATTCAGTCCCTCAGGGAGTTTGGAACTGTCTATGGAGCTTCCATGACCTTTCCTTGTACAAGCTGTGCTGGCTTCCCCAGTAATGTGTACTGTCTTACTCTTCACGAAAGTTACCACTTATCTGTTTAGTTCCCCCCCACTCTTCCCATCCCTCGTAACCAACAAAGATTGTTTCTTTTTGTGTGTAAACTTTTACATGAGTTATACAGTAGAGGTCTCATACAATATTTGTCCTTTTGTGATTGACTTATTTCACTCAGCATGATGTCCTCCAGTTTTGTTCCTCTAACTCTTCTGTGCTGAGTTCCTTTTGTTTGTGGATTTTTTTTCTTTTGTCTTTACTGAGACTTTATGTTTTTTTTCTTTATTTTGATGAGTAGGCTTGTTAACTTTCTTTGTGGTTACCGTGGAATTTACCCTGATCTTCCTAGATTTGAACCAGTCTATTATTACTTGGTATCGCTTGACTTCCTCTCCATTAGAAGGTTCTCTACCTACACAGTTTATTCTCTCTTTTATTGTTCTGATGCTGTTGTCATTTACAGATTAACCTCTCTGGTTCCCTTTTGTAATTCTTTTTGTTTTGCATAGTCCTTAAGAGTTCATTTCCTAGGTTGGTATCTGGCTAGTACAATCTTGTGTCCTATATTCAGCCTGTAGCCTGATATTGTTTGTTCTCACATCGAAGGACTTCCTTTAATAAGTCTTGTAAGTTTGGTTTGGTTTTTACATAGTCTCTTAATTTCTGTTTATCTGGAAATGACTTAATTTCACCATCATATTTGAACGAGAGTTTTGCAGGATATATTATTCTTGGCTGGCGATTTTTTTCTTTCAAAGCTTTATATATGTCATCCCATTGCCTTCTTGCCTGCATGGTTTCTGCTGAATAATCCGAGCTCAGTCTTCTTGTTTTTCCTCTGTATGTGACTTTTTGTTCTTCTTGAGCTGCTCTCAGAATTCTTTGTTGTCTTTGGTTTTAGTGAGTGTGATTATGATATGCCTTGGTGATTTTCTTTTGGGGTCTACCCTGTATGGGGTTTGTTGAGCTTTTTGGATGGTCAGCTTTTCATCTTTCGTGATACTGGGGAAGTTTTCTGTGAGCAATTCTTCAATGATCTTCTCTGTGTCTTCTGTATTCTCCTCCTGTTCTGGAACTCCGATCACTCGTAGGTGTTTGCTTTTGATTGTATCCCACACAATTCTCAGGGTCTCTTCATTTTTCTTCGTTCCTTTTTCTTATTTTTCCTCAAACAGAGCTCTATCCAAGTGTTTGTCTTCAATTCTGCTGATCCTGTCTTTCACCGTTTCAAATCTGCTCCTCAGCCCTTCTATGACACTGTCCATTTCTGAAATCTTGTTGTTTATCTTTTGGATTTCTAATTGTTGT
>NW_004443940.1:29826278-29937319 GCF_000243295.1 Trichechus manatus latirostris | reverse complement strand
CTTCTATGACACTGTCCATTTCTGAAATCTTGTTGTTTATCTTTTGGATTTCTAATTGTTGTCTCTGTGTTATTTCTAGTCGCAATTTATTTTGGCATTTTGTTCCTGCATTATTTTCCTGAATTCTTCCATTTTTTTGTCTGTATTTTCCATGAATTTGTCTGCCTTTTCCATGAATTTGTCTATTTTTTCCTCATTTTTGTCCCCTTTTTGCTTCAACTCTTGGATAATTCTGAGTATTAGACATTTGAATTCCCTATCAGGTAGTTCTAGTGCCTTTTCTTCTACTGGAAACTCATCTGGTGTTTTATTTTGGATGCCTACTGGAACTATCCTGTCCTGTTTTGTAAATGTTTTGATATTTTCTGCTGTCTTCGGGGCATTCAGTAGCTATTTTTCTTGTTTATTGATTGTAGATTTGTTTGTTTTGTCCTTTTTTAAAAAATTTGGCTATGTGTGAGCAGGCAGGCTGTGTATTCTTTGTTGTTTACTCGTCTGTGGGCATGATACTTTTCACTTCCTTCTCCAATAGGCAGGGTCAGTCGCTCGGATATGGTACAGCACAGCAGGTCTAGCTGAAGAGGAGTTGCTGGGATGGCTTGTTTGTGGCACTTACTACATCCACCAGGGCAGGTCGGTGATCAGTGCAGGGCAGGTTCTGGTAAGCCGTGCTTGTGCTGCTTGGTGGTGTGATGTTAAGCGCACGGTGCAGGTAGGCAGGATGGAGTGGGGGAGATTGTGATGTGTGGAGCTAAGATGGGTATGGGAGAGAAGAGAGAGGAACAGGAGCCAAAAACATACAAACAAACAAAAAAGAGTGCTAGGGCAAATTGCCGTTGGAATGGAGAGATGAGAGACTATGAAATGGAAAAAAACAAGAAGGGGAAGAAGAAGAGGAATAAAAAGAAGAAAACAATGAATAAATAAAAATTAGAAAGAAAAAAGAACAGCAAAGCCCCCAGGGATCCCACCGGTGCAGTTAGGAGGTCTGGGGAAGTTGTTCCCGGGTGTTGAAGTACAGCCTGGCTAGAATGCGTAGAGATATTCAGTGCCAGGTATTCAGGGGACAGGAAGAGAAGGAAGGTATAGAGAGATGAGAAACTGAGTAATGAAGAAAAAGAAAAAGGGAAAAGTGGGAAAAGAAAACAAAACAAATTAAAAAAAAAAAAGAACAAGAAAATCCCCCCCAAAACCAGGAAAAAAAAAAAAACCCACGAAAAAAGAAGTGCCCTCAGGGATCCCTCTGAGTGTCACAGCAGCAAAGATTTTTGAATCTTCAGTACAGGAAGGCTAGATAGGGTGCCAAGTGCCATCTTACCATATCTTCCACCCCATCTTAAAAATTATGTGATTGGTCCTGTACATCTGGTATTCCATTAAGTGCATTTCTTCCAACACCACATCAGCTCATAAAGCATCTTCAAAATGATAAACTGGATGACTGGTGGTGGATTTATCTGGGCTGATCCTGAGCAGAGTGCCAAGACCATCTATCTTACCCTTTGGTCACCTTTGGTATTGCAGGGGTCTTGAACAATTGATTATTTCACTGTTGATAGGGAGTAAAAATCTTATCTGCAGGATCTGCTCAGGCACAGGTGGATGGTGCCTCTGGAATTGGCAGCTATATTGGATGCCAGCTTGGTTGGAGGCTGAGGACAGCATGTACTAGTAATGCACCTGGGATACGGCCTCAGGCGCTTTTTTTTGGGTGGGGAATGAACCAACTGCGTGTCAGAGGTTCCTGCAACATGCCATGCTCTATCTTGAACCAAGGCCCTTGTATATTTTCTTTTGCCTAGAACCCCTCCCTTTTTACCTGACTACTTTAAAAAGATCAAATTCCCTGGAAAGACCAAGCATTCCACTAGGAAGGTGAGTCTTTGCAAACCAAACAAGGGTTCACTTGACCCACTGACCCCTTGCTACATGGTCATTTTCCTCCACCACCTACCCTGAGGAAATCCTGGTGGTGTAGTGGTTAAGAGCTCGGCTGCTAACCAAAAGGTTGGCAGTTCAAATCCCCCAGGTGCTCCTTGGAAACCCTATGGGGCAGTTCTACTCTGTCCTATAAGGTCGCTATGAGTCGGAATCAACTTGACGGCGTGGGTTTGGTTTTTGGTTTGTACCTACCCTGAAGGGCCGGAGTTTGATTTTATCAGGGGCAGTGGTGGGTTCCCAAGGGCTGAGGGGGATGTTCTTTCCTGACATGGTCTCCAGTTGACTTAGCCATTGGGAAAGAGCAGAAGTGGGATCACTAGTGTATTCAGGCTGACCGTCTGCCAGCAGCAGCTGACCCTCTCTTACCTACCAGTGTAATCTGGGTCAGGGGGAGACATGGAGCCTGAGGGCCATCCTCCCTCAGGAAGGCAGGCAGGTTTGCAGGATGGTTGAGGTCTCCCAGAGACTTTGAGAGATGGAAGGCCCAGAGCCACTCCAAAATCTTGTCTAAGGTGATCTCATCCATGCCCTTTATTTGCCGGAGGGAGAAATCAAGGCGCAGAGAGGTTAAGACTTATGTCCGAGGTCATTTATTGAGTTCTGCAGAGCAAGAACTAGAACGCCAGCCTTCTGATTCTTACTTCATATTCCCCCTCCTCCGTGCCAGGATTAAAGGCTTCTAGCTGATGAAATTATAAGGGATGTTGTCTTAAAAAAAAAATTGTACAAGCAGATGCCATGACCATCGGCTTTGTATGCTTTGAGATTTTACAGATTCATCCAGAAGCTCCTGAGGATCCTGGCCCCTTGGTATCTTGAAGGAAGATGGGGGCAGGAATTGCTGGCTGTGCCTTTTGCAGGTAGAAGAGGTAAGAGCCCGGAGAGGTTGAGGGTCTTGCCCAAGGATATACAGCGAAAGAAGTAACAGCACTAGCACAGGAGAGTCTTTGAATTGCTGCCTGGTGGCACAATGGTTAACAGCTACAGCCGCTAACCAAAAGGTTGGCAGTTCGAACCCACCAGATGCTCCTTGGAAACCCTATGGGGCAGTTCTACTCTGTCCTATAGAGTTGCTATGAGTCAGAATTGACTCGACGGTAAGGGGTTTGGTTTTTTGGTTTTCTCATTGGTCACATTATCTGCTAACTCATCCTGTGAACACAACACTTCTCGAAAGAGAGCCAGTATTCTCTTTGGAAACCTGGCCTTCATCTCAGTGGAGCCTGTGACCCTACCTCAGAGTCTAAGGGATTGAGGGGCCTCTGGGGCCCAGCGTGGTGCAAATGGCTTGTTTTTGACTACTGACCGTAAGCTTATAGCCAAGAAAGCCTTCTGGAGCCGCGCTACTCTGGAACACACAGGGTTGCCGTGAGCTGGAATCCACTCAAAGGCAATGGGTTTGGTTTTCTTTTGGTTTGGGTCAATGGTAATGTAATAATAGCTGGGCCTAAAGCAACATTTCTCAGACAGCCTCCCATAAGCTTTCCCTGGAGCTGGGAATTAACTGTGGCCACCTGCACTCTGGTTAGCAGCATTTCATAATGTCTTTGTGTTTTGCTTCGAGTAAACCTCACACTGTTTCTCAACAAGGCAGAAAAGCTCTGGTGTGGCTTCTTTGCAAGCAAAATGCTGTTAGGCAACCCCAGTGTTGAAACTCAGTGCAGCTTCTAAAGCCAAACCAGGGGTTCTGGCGTTTGTCCTGAAAGCCTTGGCGTTTCACATAAAATTGCTGCAGCCCGTCCTGATTTTGAATGCTGAGAGACATCAGGTAGAGAAAAGAGACAGGTTATGCCACTTACTGGTGGTGGGGCCTTGGACAAAGGGCCTCCCACTCTTTGGGCCTCAGTTTCCACGTCTTTAAAATGGGACTAGAAACACACAACTTGATGAATGCTAGAAAATCAAAAGAGATAATTCTGTGAAGCTCCAAGCTCAGTGCCTGCTTCCTTTGCAATTTCCCCACCTCAACCCCGGCCCCTACCTCCACAGAACCCCTTTGGGGGTTGAGGAAAGCAACTCATTTATGCTTTAGCAATAGCAAAGCAGAATTAGCCAAGGCCTTCTGCTGGAAGTGAGGGTGCTGGCAGGGGATATTGGGTGGGGGTGGAGGGTGGGAATCATACCCTACAAACCAAAGTCAATTGTGAGCTGAGATTAATCCAGGAGACAATCCACAAGAGGATAATTATTCACACTGCTCATCCCCTCATCCCCTCCCTCCTGTGACCATGTCTATGGTAATGAAGGCATTTGCCTGGGAATTTAGGAGCCCTTCAGGTGAAATGGGAGCCCTGGTGGTGTAGTGGTTAAGAGCTATGGCTGCTAACCAAAAGTTGGCAGTTCGAATCCACCAGGTGCTCTCTGGAAACCCTATGGGGCAGTTCTACCCTGTCCTATATGGTAGCTATGAGTCGGAACCGACTCGATGGCAACAGATTTGGTTTGTTTTTTTCTGAGGTGAAATGAAGGAGCTCTGGTGGCGCAGTAGTTAAGCACTCGGCTGCTAACTGAAAGATCAGTGGTCTGAACCCACCAACTGCTCCATGGGAGAAAGATGGGGCAGTCTGCTTCCGTAAAGATTTACAGCCTTGGAAACCCTATGGGGCAGTTCTACTCTGTCCAATAGGGTTGCTGTGAGTTGGAATCGACTTAAGGGCAATGGATTTGTTTGTTTGTTTTTTGAGGTGAACTACAGACAGCTGGATCTGGAAGGCAGCGACAATCCTATTTCCAGTTCTGGTTCTGCCTTTTGCTAGTTGTGTGACCTTGGCCAGACCTCTTGTATCCACCAGGGTCCCAGTAGGAAACAATTCACCCAGACGTTCTGCATGGAGGGACTTCGCCAAGGTGTGGACAGGTTAGGGGAAAGACATGGGGTGGTTGTTCCGCCTCTGTGGAGGTCAAGGAAAGAATATAGTGTTTCCTGAGGGTATTTGCTTACTAGAGCTGCCGTCACAAAACACTACAACCTGGGTGGCTTATGAGAACAGAAATTTATTCTCTCACAGTTCTGGAGGCTAGGGGTCTGAATGAGGGTGGCGGCAGGGCCAGGCTCTCTCTGAAGGCTTAGAGAAGGCCTCTTCTTGTCTCTCTCACTTCCTGGTAGCCCCAGGCATTCATTCCTTGACCTGTAATATATCTCCACATGGTTGTCCTGCCTGTCTGTCTGTCTCTCTGCATTTCTTCTTTTTTACAAGAATGACACTCAGATGGAATTAGGACCCATCTTACTCCAGTATGACCTCGTGTTAACTGATAACATCCGCAAAGACCTGTTTCCCAACAAGGTCATGTTCACAAGTACCAAAACCAAAAATAACTAAATCCTTTGGCGTTGAGTTGATTCTGACTCCTAGTGACCCTGCAGGACAGGGACAGAGTAGAACTGCCCCACAGAGTTTCCAAGGAGCGCTTGGTGGATTCGAACTGCTGACCTTCAGGTTAGTGGCCGAACTTTTAACCACTGCGCCACCAGGGTTTCCTCCCAAGTACCAGGGGTTAGAATTTCAATATTTCTTTTTTGGGGGGGCACCATTCAATCCATGACTCCGAGCCTGGTGAGCACTGGAGCAGAAAAGGGATGCCTTGTGGTGACTCTAAGTGTGGAGAATCGCCCTTCCTCTCTCCCTGCTGGGGCCTCCTGTGGGCTGAGTGGGAAGCGTGAACTATGCAGTGTGCAGCGGTCAGCCTCACAAAGCCAGGCCGGCTGTGCGTGGTTGCGTGGGTGCGTGTGTGTGTACGTGTGTGTGGGTGATGGAAAACAACAAGCTCATGACTTAACCACTCTGGACCTCACCCAGAAAAAATGGGAAGAAAAACCCTTGTCCTGCCTACATCACTGGGTGGTCTGTCAGCACGCCACTCAAGCTCTTAAACTTTCTGGCTAACGTGCCTCTGCCATGGGTTGAAGGTGGGGAGGCAGAGGGCAGTGCAGAGCCCCAGAAAGACAAGCATGAAATGTGTTTGTTCTCTCCCATTTTAGCTTAGAAATGACATTTTAAATCCTAATCCATAATATAATCTCCATTTGCTTTAACCAAAAAACAAAAAACTGTTGCTGTGGAGTTGATTCCGACTCACAGCGACCCTGTGGGACAGAGCAGAACTGCCCCATGGGGTTTCCAGGGAGCGGCCAGTGGATTCGATCTGCCAACCTTTTGGTTAGCAGCCGAGCTCTTAGCCACTGTGCCACCAGGGCTCCTCCACTTGCTTTATGTAATATTTTAAGTGATGCAAACGATCTCAGCTGCTAAGTGAAAGGTCAGGGGTTCAAGTTCACCCAGAAGCTCCTTGGAAGAAAGACCTGGTGATCTACTTCTGAAAAATCAGTCACTGAAAACCCCGTGGAGCACAACTCTACGCTAACACACATGGGGTAACCATGAGTTGATTTGACAGCAACTGTTTTTCCTTCTGAGGCGCCTCCGGGTGGACTCGAACCCCCACCCTTTAGGTTAGCAGCTGAATCATTTGCACCACCCAGGGGCTCCACTTAGCTAAATAAAGAGTAAAATTGTTTCTGCCTTTGTAAACTCTTTAGCGGATTACTTGAGAAGCATCAGATTCTGGTTTAATGCTTATTTAGCAATAAAACTATTTTCGTCTTCTTCTATGTTTGTGGAGAGGACTTCTGGGTTGCGAATAGATTTTGTTTTTAATTGTATTTCCCCACTAGAGATTCCAAAGGAGATCCCACGACCAACTCGCCCTGCTCTGCAAGTGTGCAAGCCTCCAGGCTGGTCATGCTTGGACCCCCAGTGCTGCAGGCTGAAGCCATCGATGCCTTGTCTGGAGGAGAAGGGAACCCCAAATCTCCCTCCTCCACTAGATACGGTTCCTCACAGAGTCCCAGTGGCACTGCTGCCCTTATTCTTCTGAAGTCTCATTTAAAGTCCAAATAAGCAGCTTACACCACAAAACCAAAAACCAGACCAGGGCCGTGGGGTCTATTCGGATTCATGGTGACCCATGTTTTATACAGTAGAACAGCTCCATGGGGTTTTCTTGGCTGTCATCTTTACAAAAGCGGATCACCAGGCCTTTCTTCCGCTGTGCAGCTGTGTGGATTTGAACTGCCAACCTTTAGGTTAGCAGTCAAGCACAAACTGTTTATGTCACCCAGGGAGCTTCCCAGTGAGATTATAGGCTTGTCGAGGGCAGTTGGCTGTGGTGATTTCTCCTCTTATTTCTGTGTAATGCTTAGCACAGTGATAAATTGACAATCAAATTCTTGTTGAAGAGTTACTAGATCCCTTGGTTCTCTCAGATCTGTGGGACTCTAATAAAAAATATTTTCAATAACAGTAATAACAAAAATTATTAAGAACTTAGTGAGGCACCAAAGCCAAGTACTTTCTATGAATTATCCCCGTTAATCCTTCCAATGATTTATAATGTAGGTACCATGGCTGAGTTTTTGGAAGTAGATCACCAGATCTTTCTTCTGACGTATCTGTGGGTGAACTTGAACCGCCACTTGAGCGAGTTAACCTTTGCATCACCCAGGGACTCCGAACAAATAAATAGCTCCTTGTAAAAATGCAAATGCCATCATAATGGTCCCTACCCTTACTGCCAGCTCCCTCCAAATTACAAGGAGGTAGGCAATATTTCAAAGGCAATAGCATGTATGGTTTGGTTTTATTCCTTTTTTTTGTTTGTTTACTTGTATTTGTGTTTATATTTTTAACCATTTCAAAGAACATTCACCAATACCAGCTAATCTGATCCCCACATCAGCCTGGACTGCTCACTCCTGATATGATAAAAGCAAAATGGAGCCAGACTCCTGCCTTAACGTCCTGAGCTTATCTGCTCTCTTCCACCCCACACTTGCCTTAAACCATTGCGGGGTGAAGGAAGGGGGAGGGGGAGGGTCCTGGGGTCTCTAAGTCTTGGGCCAGGGGCTTAGAGATTGGCAAAAAACCTTCAGTCATCTCACACTTGATAATGGTAATGGTACCTGGAAAACCAAACCAAACTAGTTGCCGTTGAGTCGATCCAGACTCATAGAGACCCTATAGGACATAGCAGACCTGCCCCATAGGTTTCCAAGGACAGGCTGGTGGATTCAAACTGCTGACCTTTTGGTTAGCAGGCTGAGCTCTTAACCACTGCACCACCAGGGCTCCAGATAAAGAAACAAACAAAAAAACTCAAACCCATTGCCATTGAGTTAATTATGACTCATAGTGACCCTGTAGGACAGAGTAGAACTGCCCCATAGGGCTCCAGATAGAGGTGCAGAAATCCAGAAGTGGGATGGGATGGAATTTATATAGTGTATTTTACAAAAATAATGCACACTTTCTATGTTTGTTTGCCAGCTGCACTCTACCCCTGCAAGGTATTTTTGTAAGCACACTATGCTTTTTTTTTTTTTACAGCACCATGTAAAAATAATGGCACAGTGGTGCTTACAAAAATACCTCGCAGGAGGGAGGGGATGGAGTGGTTGGTAAACAAATGTAGAAGGTGTGTGTTATTTGTCTAAATATATGGCAGTTGGTCTTGGGCTCATGAATCTGCCAGGAGGAAAGGCTGAGACAAAGGGATTTTGTGTAGGATGTGGTGGGTAGAAGGTCCCTCGGTGGGGTAAATGGTTTGCGCTTGACTACTAACCTAAGGGTTGGCGGTTCAAACCCACCCAGAAGAACCACAGAAGAAAGGCCTGGCAATCTGATTCCATAAAAATTTTAGCTAAGAAAACCATATGAAGCTGTTTTACCCTGTAGCACATGAGGTCATCATGAGTTGGAATCGACTTGACAGCAACTAACAACAAACACAAACAGGTCTGGGAAGAGGGTGAAGTATGCTGTTATGGACTGAACTGTGTCCCCCAAAAACGTGTATCGACTTGGCTAGGCCATGATTCCCAGTATTGTGAGATAGTCCACCATTTTGTCATCTGATGTGATTTGCCTACGTGTTGTAAATCCTACCTCTATGATGTCAATGAGGCAGGATTAGGTCAGTTACATTAATGAGGCAGGACTCAAGCTACAAGATTAGGATTTTTTGAGATATAAAAGAGAGAAGCAAGCAGAGAGACAGGGAGACCTCATATCACAAAGAAAGCAGTGCCAGGAGCAGAGAGTGCCCTTTAGACCTGGGGTCTCTGCACGGAGAAGCTCCTCCACTGGGAAAGACTGATGACAAGGACCTTCCCCTAGAGCTGACAGAGAGAGAATGCCTTCCCCTGGAGCTGGCACCCTGAATTCGAACTTCTAGCCTCCTAGACTGCGAGGGAATAAATTTCTCTTTGTTAAAGCCATCCACTTGTGGTCTTTCTGTTATACCAGCACGAGATGACTAAGACACATGCCAAGGCTTTTGACCCCTGAGTTGTTTCAGTTCCCAGCAAGAGCAGCACGTCCTCCCTTCCCCAGACTTTGGTGGCAGGCCGGGAACTCACCAGGCTGATCATCTGCACATCATGCACTCTACCTACGAGACAGGATGGTTGGGAAGCGTAGCGTTCTCTTATCCTTGCTGCTGTAAGAGAATGAACGAGGTAATGTTTCTAGGCAGGTCGAGCCTTGGATTTTGAATTCTGGCTTCCCTTGTTGCAGGAGGTAAACAGAATTTTTATAACCGTTCTCAAAAAAAAGGCTTTAGTTGCAGAGAAGCCCCCTTCCCCTTCTTGGGGATATGGACCGGTGGATGAGGATTAAGCTGGATTGATCAGAATGGTGGGGGGAGGGGACAGCAAGGGTGGAGCTTAGTGAGATTTGGGATGTTGCAAAAAAATTTTTGTGTTTCAATAGAAAACTATGCCTTGCCTATAGTGTACCCTTTTGAGTTATTAGAGTCTAACCCCATCCATTGTCTTTGAGCTATTTTGCAACTCGCTGTAAATTGCTGGTAACTGGAAAACTAAAAACCAAACCAGTTTGCTGAATAGATTCTGACTTACGGCAACCCCATGTGTGTCAGAGTAGAACTGTGCTCCACAGGGTTTTCGATGGCTGATTTTTGGGAAATAGATCACCAGGCCTTTCTTCTGAGGAGCCTCTGGTGTGGACTTGAACCTGCAACCTTTTGGTTAGCAGCCAAGTGTGATTTGCACCACCCAGCGACTTGGACTTCTGCCCAGCCCCATGGAGAAACCAGTGCTGTTGTCATCTGCAGTTCATCCAACATTCCTTTTTCCATATAAATCCGTGCTGTGTCGGTTTTCCTTTGAACTGGTTATAACATCGACCTGCATCCCTGATGTAAAATAAAATCTTTAACATGATCATTTTTATATCTGTATGAGAGTCATAATTTTACCCTTTTCTGATGGCTGCAGGGTGCCCCTGGAGGCCAGTACAAAGCACTCTGGCCTTGAGAACTGTCATAGGCTTTGGGACTGGGCTTGTTTGTGGAGAGGGCCTCTTTGTGTGGCTCCTGGGCAGAGAGTAATGATAATGGTAGCCAGGCCCTTCCTGTGGATTCTTGTTTGGCCCTGAGGAAGGAGGGAGAGGTCCCTCCCAAAACTTGACTGAGATTGAATTTCTTACAAGCTCTGGAGAGAATGTGTGTCTATGTGTTACTGGGAGGCGGGCTCAGGGCCAGGTTTTATCTGATATGGAAAAATTAAGAAATGTAAAGTGAATGTAAGATTTTGGAGGTTTGTCTGGACTTGCTTAGAACATTTATGCAGCCTACATCTGCACCACGGCCTCACTACCACTCCAGCTGATTTGAAGACAAGGCAATTTTGGAAGAGTTGGTATGCAAAATACTTCTGAGAGGCATGGAAGGAGATTTTTAAGAATCTTCCTTCAGACTGACTCATATTGACCCTATAGGACAGAATAGAATTGCCCCAGAATTTCCTAGGCTGTAATCTTTAGGGGAGAAGCTCACCAGGTCTTTTCTCCTACAGAGCAGCTGGTGAGTTTGAACCATCGACCTTTTGATTAGCAGCCCAGCACTTAGCCATTGTTGCTACAAGTCAGAACCACCTGGAAGCAAGGTTAAGCATGTGCTTAGGGCATCAACAAAACAGGGGCACCAGTTGTCCAAAGCAAAGACCCATAGATGCCAAGCGGACGGGACACAAGGAAAAGCGAGCGCACAACAACGATTCAAGAAAGACTTGATTCATTGTCCTTATTATGTATGGAAGTAGATATTGTTCAGCAGCTTAATTGTGATGTATCATTGAAGAATTTGTAAGAGCAAAGACTAAAAAGAACTGTTTTTAATTAAATATGTTAGAGAAGAAAGATCCATCTAAAAATAAAATCTAGTAATTTGTAGGAATATTTGTTTTCTGAACATTAAATTTTCTTTTGTGACGTCTTTTCATTTGTTCATTTATTATTATTGCATTTATCACAAAACAAGCATCAAAACTGAAGTATGAGCCGTTTAAAGCAAAACTGGTGAAAGTTTTTCGTTGTGGGAGATCAACAGAATTTTACATTGATTGTGGAAACAACTAAGTTCACTGACTCATTTTCTTTGTTGTAGAATATGTGGACTATTCTTTTTGCAGAAATTGTGGTCTATAGGAAAAATCTTAGTACCCCATATCCACTAAAAGTTTTGTAATCCAGTTCATCTTATTCCACCAAAATGGCATATGCCACTTTTGCGTTCAATCGCTAATATTACTGTTGAATTTAAAAAGAGGAGCCCTGGTGGCACAGTGGTTAAGAGCTCGGCTGCAAACCAAAAGGTCCGCAGTTTAAATCCACCAGCTGCTCCTTGGAAACTCTACCGGGCAGTTCTACTCTGTTCTGTAGGGTCACTATGAGTCTGAATCGACTCGATGGTGACAACTTTTTGCGGGTTATTTAAAAAGAAGTTACATCCTGGATAGCTAACAGACACACACACAGACACACACACACACACATTCAAATATGTGAGTAAGCAGAGGAGGGGGCACCACAGATGATCAGCGTTTAGGGCCCTCACATGCCTTCCTCCGGCCCTGCTCGAAGGCATACAACAACAATTTCAGACCGAATGACTAGAAACAGCAGCAACAAGCACAACACAAAAACAATCCTACCTGTAGAACACACCAAAGCTTCCCAGACCAGAAGCCCTTCCTGGAGGAAGAGGGATGGGCGGAGGTGATGTCGTGAGTGGGGACAGGGAGTGCCTTCCTGCACCAAGCCTGGACATGACTCCTGAGACCTGGGCCAACACTGGGCAGGGGGTGGGCTAGCTGCTCTGTAGATTCGAAAACAGTGAACAATGGAAACTGAGATGCTGCCCTACGGGAAAAGGGTCAGAGCCTGGGCTGGGTGGCTCAGCTGAGATGCTGAGGCAAATGCAGCCCTCTGGGGCCTAGAAATCACATGGTTGAGGAAATAACTGTCCCAGGGCTTTGCCATGTTCTCAGTGTGGACATGCTTCAGTGACTTTGGCTGGGTGACTAAGGACTTGAAAATACACGAAAACATACCTTTGGGCATCTATCAAGAAATGCTTGTTCTAGCTCCTTAAAAATCTACCAGAAGACTCTTGAAAAGTACCCATGTATGGGCTGAGGTTTGTGACTTGGGTTCACTGGGCACTGGAAGGAGGTCTTTGGACTTGAGAGGTGTGGAGCTGACTTGTGAAGAAACCTAGGACAAAGTGGGTAGGGTCCACACGGAGGGGCACCTAACTCAGGGCTGCTCTCAACTTCCCTCAAATCCTGGAATTGGAGAAAGAATGGGAAAATGAGGGTGTGTTGGGAGAAGAGAGGTTGGGGGCAACGTCAGTGGCTCGTTCCTATGTCCCGATGGCAAGGATAGGTGAGGGATTGTCATAAGAGCTGGGAGTCCTGACTCCTGCTTTAGGGAAACTTCTGGAGAGTTTCAGGACCTGTACACCTCTCCATATGCCTCCTGGAAGCCAGCTGCTGAGTCAGGGGTCCCTGGAACCAGGCAAACAGGGAATGACTAGGAGGAGGACCCGGCCCATGAGCTGATGAGAAAGCCAGCCAGGTGTGCACGGGGCTCCAGGGCAGGCGAGGGACTTTTTAACTTAAAAAAATTATTTGGACATGTTTTTAGACTTAGAGAATTATTGCAAGAATCATACAAAATATTTCCACATCATTCACCCAGATTCTTCAAATGTTAACATTTTGCTATATTGGCTTTGCCTTCTCTCAATCTCTCTCTTTGTGTAAATATAAACACACACATACCTACATGTACTTTTTCTTGAGAAAAAGGTAAATTGCAGATATGCTGTTCCTTTCTCCCTAAATACTTTAGACAAAAAAAATACTCTTATACAACCGCAGTGCAATCATCACAATCAGGCAATTAACATGATACAATCGCCTAAACTGGAGTCCCTGGGTGGTGCAAAGGTTTAAGGAGCTGGGCTGTTAACCAAAAGGTTGGCGGTTGAGATCTACCCAGAGATTCCTTGGAAGAAAGCCCTGGGGATCTACTCTTGACAAACTAGCCATTGAAAACTCTATAGAACACATTTCTAACCTGAAACACATGGGGTCACCATGAGTTGGAGGCAACTGGTTTCACTGGTACTATCTAATCTACAGACCTTTTCAGATTTCGCCATTTGCCCCAACAATGTCCTTCAGAGCAAAAGAAAAGCCAAGATCATTTCTTTGCATTTGGTTGTCATCTGTCTTTGTTGTTGTTGTTGTCAGGTGCCGTCAAGTCACTTTCGACTCACAGAGAGCCTGTGTACAACAGAATAAACACTACCCGGTCCTGTGCCATCCTCAATTTTTTTATATGGTGATGTAAAAAAAAAAAAAAATTTATCATAGCGAGCTTACAAAAATACCTTGCTGGGGGGAGGGCGTCGTTGGCAAACAAACGTAGGAGGTTACATGTTATTTGGGTCAAAATACGGTACATCTGAACATAAAGAAAACTAAAATCCTTACAACTGGACCAATAAACAACATCATGATCAATGGCGAATAAATTGAACTTGTCAAGGATTTCATTCTACTTAGACCCACAATCAATGCCCTTGGAAGCAGCAGTCAAGAAATCGAACGATGACATATTGCATTTTGAAGAGCGAAGGCTGGTTATGGTGCAGAAGGTCCCTCACTTTTTTGTCTGCTGTTTGCTCATGATTAGGTTCAAGTTTTGCACCTCTGGCAGGGACCACTAGGCTCTCCTCAGTGTGTCAGGTAACTTCAACCCCTTTGACGTATACATGTGACTTCATGTGTGGTCCTGAGGTTAACCTGCACTCCAGGGGCTGCAAGCCCAGCTGCTAAGAGAACTCAGGCCAAAGGGATCAGCTGGCCTTCTAGAACGAAGCCCATACTCTAGAGAAGGCTTCTGTCAACTGTACCTCCATCAATAACCAAGTGAATGTCAGAGTGGGTTTTTATTGATGATAACAGTGACCTATGAATGAGCATGGTGAAAGTCAGAAACAGACTCTCAACGGTGAGATTAGAGGGATCTGAGATGTGTGGGCTGCCCAAATTATTCCAGAGACCACTCTCCGTTCTTGTAAGAACAAGACGTAAGAATCCCCCTTCTGGATGAAGCCCCTGCCATCCTAGATCCAGCCAATGTCACTGGTGGATTCTGCTTGCCTGATGCTGCCTTAGAGTCCCTGGGTGCTGCAAACGGTTAATGTGTTCGTTTGCTAAGTGAAAAGTTGGAGGTTCGAGTCCACCCAGAGATGCCTCAGAAGAAATGCCTGGCTTCCAAAAAAAAATCAGCCACTGAAAACCCTATGGAGCACAGTTCTACTCTGATACACACGTGGTCACCACGAGTCAGAATCGACTCCACAGCAACTAGAAAACTGGTAATGCTGGCTTGGCATTTGGCGCCAATGAATATTTTAGGTGGTGGTTGGAATACCTATGTAGGAGAGCTGCAACTCTCTTGAACGTACAGAACAGGGTGTAGGAACTATTTTTGCCCTTGCTTACTTGGTGACAGCTGTCAGCTGCTAACTGAAAGTTTGGCAGTTTGAACCCACCAGCCACTCCTCGGGAGAAAGATGTGGCAGTCCGCTTCTATAAAGGCTACAGCCTTGGAAACCTTACGGGGCAGTTCTACTCTGTCCTATAGTCACTATGGGTCAGAATCAACTCGATGGCAGAGGGTTTTGCTAATAAATGTCTAGTTAAGAACTGTCGTAAGTGTGTGAGGCAGAATTTGGTCTTTGACTCGCTTTTACTATAACTTGATGGCAAGGTTGTGGTGGGGGTTGCAGCCCTCACCATCTTCAGACTTGTTCCAGGGCTAATAATACCATTACTGGGTCAGTGTGTAACCGAGGGAAATTCTCTCGGGACTGTCACTGAGAGTTCAAGAAAGTCCAAGAGTCTCTCTTTTAACTCTGCTTGAGGGAAAGTTGGATGTCCCAGGCTGTCCTGTATTTACAACCAGACACATGGCTCGTATTCCAAAAGCTAAGTCTTGCTCAGAGCATAGCACTGTGATTCTTCAATTTAGCTAAACATTGCAATTTGTCTGGGCATCTTTTTTAAAAATCCTGATGCCCAGACCACACTTTAGGGCTATGAAATCAGAATCTCTGTGGGTGAGGCCTGGGCATCGGCATTTGTAAACTCTCCAGGAGATCACCAGGTATAGTCCGGGGTGAGACCCACTGGAAGGACTCTGGTCCCATGGAAGATCAGACTCAGCTGGGACTTAACTCTCCTGCCGCCTCAGACAGCAGGACCCATGAGGGAGCAGAGAGACACTGGAATCACCTTCTAGGGATGGACGCCAGGCTAGCTAAAGAGCTGGTTGTGCCCATGGGTGGCCATCACTTTTGGGTGTCTCCTCTCTGCCTCCTCCCAGCACCTTGGAAGGGTCCGGGTGTAAGCAATGGAAGGAAGAATGTCTCTGAAGAAGAAGGCCAGGTTGGAGATTTGGGGTGGGGCTTGGCCCCTAGCAATGGCCATATTCAGTCCTCATGTTTATCTGCCTCACAAGCAAAAACAGCTGCTCCCTGCCCAGCCACGGCAGGCTGTACCTCCTGGGGAGGAAGGTGCCCATGTGGACTGGACCATATAATGGGTCTCCGGAAGCTCCCTTTTAGGTGGTAAGGTTTTTGCCTCATATTCAGTTTGCATACCCTCTCCTCCCTGCAAGCACAGCACCCCCACCCATGGCTGCTGATCAGGAGGTGACCCTACTTTGGTCCCACTTTCGTGCCTTCCTCAGTGGGGAAGCGCTGGGAGGGGAACAAATTTCTCTACGCAGGAAGCTTATTGAGATCCTGCTTTCTCCCTTGCTCTCAGGGCAGTGGGGGGCTCCTGAAGGAACAAATGCAGAAATGTCCCCTCTCCACCTGTTAAGAGTAGGGCAATACTAATGACTTTGTATTTCAGGGACAAAAACAAATGTTACTGGATGACGTGGGCTGGGAGTGTAGGTCCACCAAGTGATTGCCCTCGGAGAGGAAAGGAGACAACTCTGGGTGCAGGGTGGTGGCTGTGAGCAGCTGAGGCTGGTGTTGGGCTGGAGAGGGATGGGAGCCCAGCAGCACGCCTCTGGGGCCAGAATCTAAGAGCCACGAGTGAACGTCTGTGTCTGAGCCTGTGGTCAGTGGCTAGGCCTGGCCGAGGGCCAGCAGATGGGGTGGTGGAATGTGGTAGCTCTGTGCCTGGGCCTGCATCTTGTAGCTGAAGGTCAACGTGCCGAGTTTGACCACTAAGAAGACCGCTATGGACCCTTCCTCCCCACTGAACTGGAACCAAGTTCTGGTATGATCCTGATCCCTGTGCCAGGTGGGTAGCTGGTGCATTCAGGGGGCCTCGGGAGGCCAAGAGGGGCACTTGGAAGACCAGAAGTGTTGTCAACTCAGGAGGGCCTGCTTTGAATCCCTGAAAGTACAGACCAAGGGGATTCGGATGAGTTGGTTGGAGTGTGTGCCAGCACCTTCTGCCGTGTGCTGATTGCTCTGTGTCCCCAGTTGACACCTTGGAACCCAGGAATTTTTAGAAGCCCTATCGCTGTGACTACTCTGTCCTGGACACCCGAGTGAGCACCTGGTGACTAAGTTTACCACCATGAGAACCAGGGCTCTGAGGACAGCAGAACTGGCCACCCTGGGGAAGGGTGTGATTCCAGAGACAGAGCTGGGGAGGTCCCAGACTGAGACCAAGCCAAATGCTGAGCTCTTGGCACCAGGAAATTGGAGCTAAGGACCCAAGGGGGGTGTGTCTGCCAGGAGAGAAGAACATGCTGTCCTGGGGACCTGGGAGCAGGGAGCAGGATTTCGAGTTCAGAGGCTCACCTGGGCTGGAATCCCGGCTCTGTTCCTTACTAGCCATGTGACTTTTGGGCAGTTACTTAGGCTCTTTGACTTCATTGTCCTTATCTGTTATACAGACTAATGTCCACTCCATGGAGGGTTGGCTCATTAAATGGAATGGTGGATTGAACCCAATTCTTGGAGCATGGAATGATCTTTGTAAACATCAGTTCCTTTTTTCTCCTTTCATGGGAACTGGGGCATGGCACAGTGGTTAAGTGCTTGGCTTCTAACCAAGAGGTTGGCGGTTCGAACCCACCGTCAACTCTACAGGAGAAAGATGTGGCAGTCTGCTTCTGTAAAAATTCCAAAACCAAAACCAGAACTGCCCTATAGGATTCATTGGTTAAGAGCTCAGCTGCTAACCAAAAGGTCGGCAATTCAAATCCACCAGCTGCCCGTGGGAAACCCTATGGGGCACTTGTACCCTGTCCTATAGGGTCGCTATGAGCCGGAGTTGACTCGATGGCAACGGGGTTTGTTTGGTTTTCAGGGATGCAAGGTAGAGCTGGTCGTGCGGAAGAAGTTAAGAGCAGTGTCATCAGAACCAGGGGTCCGTGGGGACTGTGTGCTGCCTTAGGGGCTCCATCCCCTGAGGCCAGGCCCAAGGACCACCATAGCAGGCACCCAGCGATATCTCCAGAAGGGGAAACGGGGCCCGCTTCACCAACTCCGACCTCTCTTTTCCTCCCCATGTGGCCCTGCTGTCTCACTCACCCACCTCACCTTCGATAGATGTCACTACCCGTCAAGCACCTGGACCAGTTTCCAGGCCTCTGATCTCTCATCCTCCTGGTTCCTGGCTCTGAGCTGTCTGCATAGCCCAGAAGGCAGCTCCTGCAGGCCCTGGCCTGACCTGGGGTTGGGGCCTGGGCAAGAACAAGGTCCGAGGCCTGGCACTGAGCCAGTAGCCTGGGGCTCCCTAAATTCCTTCTGACTAGAAATAGGCTGGGTCCTAGCATCTAGGGTAGGGCTGTGCACATGGGTGGGGACTGGACCTCCGGGCTACGGCTGGGAGCAGGGCAGGCCATTACATGGCCCTGGGATAAACAGAGAACTGTGTCTAGGTGGAATTAACCCAGTAACTAAGTCTTTTCTTGTACCTCGAGCCATTATACTTGAAGCTGATTCTTAATGTCCAGTATGCTAATTAGTTGAAGTAAGCTTGAGTAACCACTGACATTTACTGAGTGCTTTCCTGGAGCCCTGGTGGTGCAGTGGTTAAGTGCTCGGCTGCTAACCAAAAGGCGGGCAGTTCAAATCCACCAGTTGCTCCTTGGAAACCCTATGAGGCAGTTCTACTCCGTCCTGTAGGGTCGCTATGACTCGGAATTGACTCGAAGGGTTTGGTTTTTGGGTTTTGGCTACTTTGTGCCTAGTACTTTTCTAAATGCTCATCTGATCCTCAAAACAACCTTGTTGTTCTTGTTAGCTGCCGTGGAGTTGGTTCCCGATTCACGGCGAGCCCACGCACAACAGAACAAAATGCTGTGCCATCCCCATGATCGAATGTGGATCGAACGGTTGTGATCCATAGGGATTTCACTGCCTGATTTCCGGAAGCAGATCACCAGGCCTTTCTTAGTCCATCTTAGTCTGGAAGCTGGATAAGTACTATTATTAACTACATTTTACTGAGGCAAACACAGAGGCACGGAGAATAGGCAACGTGTCCAAGTCCGCTTCCTAGGACTGAGTCCTATTCATCTTTGTACTTTAACTCCTTGAACAGAACACGTGCTTAATAAGCATTTGTTAAGCGGACTGAATTTGTGACTGGCATTGCTTTGTGTGATTTCCTGCCACACATGCTCGCCAACACCTGTGTTTTTAGAGTGGTTCTTCGAGGTCAGGAGTGCACACCTTTGCTCCTGGGGCAGGGTTAGCAGCTGTGCTTCCATTCAGCAGCGTTGGGGCCGGGGCTGTGCGTGGGTCTGGGACCCAGTGTCCACCTCGGTGTGCCGACCAGGCTCAGCCAAGGGCAGGCTTGGAAAGTGTTTTTCACCTGCCTGGCCTGGGAAGGTATTTTGCCTCTGGTCTCATTCCTTTTGGCAGGAAGAGCAAAGTACTTCACTTCTTGATGGAACGTGAGAATCTCACCACCTCACCAGAGTGAAACCTTTGTTATAAAAAAGAACACGGTAAACAAACAAGTCCCGTCTCTGTGGGCCACACGTTGTTCTTGCTCACACTCTTCTGTCACCGCGCGCTGTGGAGTTAGGGGATAGTTCCGGCCTTTGTTGGAAATGTTTGCCATCTCTTTTCACGTCTCTGAATCTTCTGAGCATGTGCACGGTCAACCAATAAAATGCTACCCCCCCCCCCGGTGTCACCACCACCACACGTGGTGAGCGTGCCCCGTGTCCTGGCATGGAGCCGGCAGCTGCAGAGACGAGGCTTGTCACCCTCACATCCACCTTGTGGGACTGCAATGAGGAGCAAGGCGTCTGGGACCAGAGACTTGAATCCCAGCTCCAACATGGACTACCTGGGTTACCTTTGACAAGTGACTTAACCTCTCTGTACCTCAGTTTCTTTATTTGCAAAATGGGGCTGCCACAATGGCACACAACGACAACTGTGTATCACAGCTTGACTACTAACTGAAGGGTTGGCAGTGCGAGCCCCTCCAGAGGTGCCTTGGAAGACAGGCCTGGCGACCCGCTTCTGAAAGTTCACAGCCTTGAAAACTCTGTGGAGCAGTTCTGCTCTGCACACATGGGGTCGTCAGGAGTTGGAATTGACGGTAACTAATAGCAACAACAATACCCTGTAGTACTTACTTCATAGGGCTGTTGAGACGATTAAACAAGCCAATATGTGAATAAGAGCTTGGAACAGGGTTTGGTGCTTAGTAAATGCTGTGTTGGCGAAGACTGTACCATGGACTGGCAGAAGAACAAACAAATCTGTCTTGGAAGAAGTACAGCCAGAATACTCCTTAGAAGCAAGGATGGTAAGACTTCATCTCACATACTTTGGTCATGTTATCAGCAGGGACCAGTCCCTGGAGAAGGACATACCCAGTGGCTGCAACAATGGGCTCAAGCATAACAACAACTATGAGGATGGTGCAGGACCGGGCAGTGTTTTGTTCTGTTGTATGTAGGGTCGCTACGAGCCGGAACCTACTCATGGGTACCTAACAACAACAAATGCTGTGTCAGTGAGATCTATTATGGCCATGAAGCTCTTAACAGTTGGAGAAATGTGGGTTCTGGGAGGCTAAGTCCTTTGTTGAGGGTTTTGCAGCTGGAATAGTAACCTAAGTCTGCCTGAACCCAGAGATGGCTCTTAGCCACTGGGCCAGGCTGCCCCTGAGACCAACATCCACCCCACGGGCTAACCCTGTGCAGCTGAAGGAAGCCGCTGCACCCAGAGAGCACAGAGCCTTGTCTGTAAAACAGTGTTCTCCATCTGGCTTTAAAAAATGTCTCTAAAATCTGCAAGGTTCACACACGCATGGGGGAGTATGGGATGGCTTCAGTCTTTAATATTTGACATGGATTAAATCCCACCACCATATGGTTAAGAAGCTTTGGTGGCACAATAGTTAAGTGCTCGGCTACTAACTGAAAGGTCGGTGGTTTGAACCCACCAGCTGCTCCAAGGGAGAAAGATGTGTCAATTTGCTTCTGTAAAGATCACAACCTTGGAAACCCTATGGGGCATCTCTGCTGTGTCTTGTAGGGTCGTTATGAGCTGAATTGACTTGACGACACACAATAACAACAACCACATGGCTTCCTGGTCTCCAGAGGGAGAGGGGGCCCTAGGATGGTTCCTGAGGCTCTTCCAACTCTGACAGTTTACGGGTCTATGGATCGCTAAGTACAAGAACAAAAGATGATTGTCTGACTCAAACGTTTCTAAGCCCCAGCTAATGTTCTGCTTAATTCAACCAGTACTTGGTTCAAGATGACCAGAAAGCTTGGACAGCTTCTTGGTGATTGTCAGAGTAGCCCTGGCTGGCTGCTTTCTGTCCTAGAGGGTCCATCAGGAGTCAAAGCACTGGGTTGGGGAGCTTATAGGCATCAGCCCTCTGGGCTTCTAAGAGCCCCAGGGGATTACTGATTGGGTTGACTAAATCCTGAAAAGCCCAGCAACATTCCTCCACCCCTCAACCAGGGGTGCAATAAAGTCCCAAGGATGAAATTCCTCAGCACCTCTTCCCAGGATGGATTCTTCTGGGAACAGGCCCAGGATGGCAAGTCAGGTGGGTATGTCTGTTCCTGTGATGTCTTAACATTGTCTTCTTGGTCACCTTGGTCATTGATGGGGTAGGGGAGGGGCTGCTTCCTTGGAGCATTAGGGAAGCGAGCCTCTTTTCTTCATTCAGAAGCTGGAGGAAAGGTGTATTGGCAATATACTGCAGTGCTAACCCCTGGCACCTGTGAAAGGGATAGTGTTTGAGAACAGGGTCTTTGAAGATGTGATTAGTTAACATGAGGCCACACTGGAAAGAAAGACAGAGAGGGACTATGGCCGTGTGAAGCTGTATCCATATGCCAAGGAACAGCCGGGGCGACCAGCAGCCAGAGTCTTCAGAGAGAACATGGCCCTGCTAACACCCTAGATGCACACGACCAGCCTCCAGAACTGTGAGACAATTGATTTCTGATCTTGTAAGCCATCCAGCTTGTGGTACTTGATTATGGCAGACCCGGGAAACTAATATACGTATGAACCCCTGACTCATATATGAGGGCATTGACTGCCTTGATTTTCAGTTATTGCTTCGAGAGTTCGTGAAATATACAAATAAGTAGTGATACATATATATTTAAAGACATACAAATGACCAACTAGCACATGGAAAAGTTCTCACCACCTTTAGGGAAATGCAGATCAACCACAGTGAGAGCCTACTTCACACCCACTAGGATGGCTATTATAAAAAAACACAAAATGAAATCACAGGTGTTGGAGAGGATGTGGAGACATTAGGAACCTCCTACATTGCTAGTGGGAACGTAAAACGGTGCAGCCGCTGTGGAAAATAGTTTGGCAGTTCCTAAAAAAGTCATAGAATTACCATATGACTCAGCAATTCGACTTCTAGGTATATACGCCACAGAGCTGAGAGCAGTGACTCAGAGACTTGTACACCAATGTTCACTGCAGCCTTAGTCACAAGAGCCAAAAGGTGGAAACAACCCAAATGTCTCTCAACAGGTGAATGGCTAACTAAAATGTAGTATATACATCCAGCGGAGTATTATTCAGATCGGAAGAGAAATGAAGTTCTGATACACGCTACGACGTGGACGAAGCTTGAAAACACTATGTGGAGTGAAATAAGCCAGACACAAAAGGATGAATATGGTATAATCGCACTTACATGAAATACCTAGAATAGGCAAGTCCATTGAGACAAAAGATTAGTGGTTACCAGGGGCTGGGGGAGGGGAGAACGGGGAGTTAAAATAAATAAATAAATAAAAGAATGCCCAGGGTCTGGAAGGATCGCCAAAATATACTGTCAAGGGAAAAATCTAAGGTCCATAACTGTGAGCTCACTAGGGTAACATTTACATGTGAAGGGGTGGAGGTGGGGAGTGAGTGTATGTGTGTGTGTGTGTGTGTAAATGTATATAAAACAGTTGGTAGGCTGTCAAGAATACTCTGGAAATGGATCTAGGCTACCAGAGTGCTCTGAATAGAGACACTTAGAACAAGTGATTATGATTTGTTATCAATACATCATCACTTTATGATACATGATTATTTTTCTTAATATGTAATGTTTACACTTGGTAATTTCATTTACGTTTTTTTACTTAGCAGCAATTTTTCATATAAATGGTGTCATGGATTGAACTGTGTCCTCCAGAAATATCTGTCAACTTGGCTAGGTCACGATTCCCGGTATTGTATGATTGTCTACCATTTTGTCATCTGATGTGATTTCCCTATGTGTTGTAAATCCTATCACTATGATGTAATGAGATGGATCAGTGGCAGTTATATTGATGAGATCTACAAGATTAGATAGTGTCTTAAGCCAATCTCTTTTGAGATAAAGAGAGAAGTCAAGCAGAGAGACATGGGGACCTTTTAACCACCAAGAAAGCAGCACCAGGAGCAGAGCGCGTCCTTTGGACCTGACGTTCCTGCACTGAGATACTTGCAGACCATGGGAAAACTGATGACAAGGACCTTCCTCCAGAGCCGACAGAGAAAGCCTCCCTCTGGAGGTGACGCCCTGAATTTGGACTTCTAGCCTACTAGACTGAGAAAGTAAATTTCTCATTGTTAAAGCCATTCCCTGGGGGTATTTCTGTGATAGCAGCACTCGATGACCAAGACAGATGGAATCAGAGTAGATTGCATTATGTTTCCCGCATTGGATGGTGATGCACTAATGAATAACCAACCGGAATTTTTCTTCATTTACTTTCTTCTGTAACAGTGTATTAGAAACTTCCTGTTTGTGTCTCAATGGATTTTATTTTCCTTTGGGATTTTTATAATTTTATTTTTATTTTTATTGTACTTTAGATGAAGGTTTACAGAACAAACTAGCTTCTCATTAAACGATTAGTACGCATATTGTTTTGTGACATTGGTTACCAACCCCATGACTTGTCAACATTCTCCCTTTCTCAACTTTGGGTTCCCTATTACCAGCTTTCCTGTCCTCTCCTGCCTTCTCGTCCTTGCCCCTGGGCTGGTGTGCCCCAATAGGCTCCTTTTGTTTTGTGGGGCTGTCTAATCTTTGGCTGAAGGGTGAAGCTCAGGAGAGACTTCAGTACTGAGCTAAAAGGGTGTCCGGGGGCCATACTCTCGGGGTTTCTCCAGTCTTTGTGAGGCCAGCTAGTCTGGTCTTTTTTGTGTGTGACTCAATGGATTCTGCTGGTCTCTTGTGCACAGTGCACGCTGGCAAGTCCCTCATTTGAATGACTGTCTTCGTCTTGGCTTAGTAAAAATACATTTTGATTAAATTTGAGTCTGGGAATTTTTTCGCCTATGACACATAGAATACTAGCAAAAAGAATGAATGAGCCACTAAGCATGCTGACTCAGACCTTGGTCTTTTGTGAGCTTGGTGTTAGGGATTAGTCAGGCGGTTCTAATGGGTTCCCAGGGTTGAGAACCCAAGCCCCGGGAGTTGTGCCTCTCACACTCTTTTTTTTTTATTGTAGTAACAATATATACAACATTCACCAATTCAACATTTTTTTACAGGTATAATTCAGTACATTAATCATGTTGTGCAACCATCACCAATATCCATTGCCAAATTTTCCATCAGAGATAATAGATACTCAATGCTTCCTAAACAATGACTCCACCTCTCCCTCTCCCCCCTCACCCCCATTCCTGGGAACCACGAATAAACTTTGGTCTCTATGCACTTGCCTATTCTAGCAATTTCATGTAAGTGGGATCATACAATATTTATCCTGTTGTGATTGACTTTTCAAGGTTCATCCATGTTGTAGCATGTATCAGGACTTCATTTCTGTTTATGGCTGCATAATATTCCATTGGATGTATGTCTTAGTCATCTAGTGCTGCTACAACAGAAATATCACAAGTGGATGGCTTTAAAAAACTAAAATTTATTCTCTCACAGTCTAGTAAGCTGCAAGTCCAAATTCAGGGTGTCAGCTCCAGGGGAAGGCTTTCTCTCGCTGTCAAGTCTGGAGGAAGGTCCTTGTCATCAATCTTTCTCTGAACTAGGAGCTTCTCTGCTCAGGAACCTCGGATCCAAAGAATGTGCTCTGCTCCTGGCTCTGCTTTCTTGGTGGTATTAGGTCCCCATGTCTCTCTGCTCGCTTCTGTCTTTTATATCTCAAAAAGAGATTGGCTTAAGACACTATCTAATCTTGTAGATTTCATCAATATAACTGACACTAATCCATCTCATTACGTCATAGTGATAGGATTTACAACAGATAAGGAAATCACATCAGATGACAAAATGGTAGACAATCATACAATACTGGGAATCATGACCTAGTCAAGTTGACAGATATTTTTGGGGGACACAATTCAATCCATGACAATGTATATACCACCTTTTAGTTATCCATTCATCTGTTGATGAGCATTTCCTCTCTAGGGTGTCCCTTGATGACTGCTTATCACGTCAAGGAACGAGTCTGAGAGGAGTGGAATGCTCTTCAGGTCAACTGAGACTCTGGCAGGTTTGAGCAAAGGCAACAGCTTCAGCAGTACCGGGAAAAGTGGATTGAGATGGTGACCACACCAAATGTCATTTCCTGTGAAAATTCCTTTTGTGTGCCAGCCCGTGACAGGACACAAGAGTAACATGGATTCCCCTTTGTGATTAACTTTAGCTGAGCTTCCCATTCCAGCTGCCAATGCCTCTTGAGCTGATGTGTGTGTCCTGCCTGGGGCTGCCTGCCCCTGGACTGGTGAGTGTTCCAAAGGTGACAAATCAAAATGACACTCTGTAGGCAGTTTGTATGACTTTCAGCAGCGCTAGCATGCTAGTGTGCATGGGTGGGGCTTCTGTGAGGCTGTGTTTTACATAACATGATATGAGTTTGAGAAGGCCCTGCAGGGTGATTTAGGCATTCCAGCAGCTTGGGGCTCAGATATCAACTGAATTATGCAAAAGGTTCTAAATGTTTCTGAGATAATATGAGAAGGCAAGGGAAGTCTCATGATTCAAAGAAAGAACTGCCTTGAAGTTGGAAGATATCTCGGGATATAATGGGGTGAGAGTTGTTGATGGGTGGTGTGGGAACGGAGTATAGGTGAGGACGGCCAGAAAGGCCATTTGACCCAAGTCTCTCAGTCACAAAGGGCTGAGGATGATGACTTTTTTTTTTTTTTTTTAATCGTGGTAAAATACACACAACATAAAAATTCACTCTTTTAGCCATTTGGAAGTGTACCATTCAGTGGCATTTAGTGCATTTACAATGTTGTGCAACCCCTACCACTATCTAGTTCCAGAAGATTCTCAGCACCCCAAAAGGAAACCCATACCCATTAAGCAGTCACTCTCCATTCCTCCCTTTTCCCAGCCCCTGCAAATGATGACTTTTGATGTTTTACCTCCAAATGAGGTCTGCAGACTGTCGTTGAGGGTTGTGAGCCTCCTAAAGAGTTTCTTTTCTTTTTAATTCTATTGTGGTAAAACATATATAACAAAAAATTGCTACTTTTACCATTTTTTAGTGTACAGCAGTGGTGTTACAGAGCCCTGGGGCTGCAGTGGTGCAACAAAAGTCGGCAGTTCGAATCCACCCTATGCTCCATGGAAACCCTATGGGGCAGTTCTGGCCCCGAAGGGCAAGGCCAGGGAAGCAGGGGCGTCCTCTGCATACAAACGAGAACAACAACAAACTCGTTTCCGCGCATGGCGACCCCATGTATGTCAGAGTAGAACTGAGCTCTACAGGGTTTTAAAAATTTTTTACAGGCTTCTGTCTTTTTTTTTTCTTTTTTATTGTTGTAAAAATACAGATAATCTGACATTTGCCAATTCAGCACCATTGGTTTTCAATGGCTGTGACTTTTCGGGAGCCCTGGTGGTACAGTGGTTAAGAGCTCAGCTGCTAACCAAAAAAAGTTGGCAGTTCGAATCCACCTGCTGCTCCTTGGAAACTCTATGGGGCAGTTCTACTCTGTCCTATAGGGTTGCTATCAACCTGATGGCAATGGGTGGACCTTTCGAAAGTAGATCGCCAGGCTTTCTTCGGAGGTGCCTCTGGGTGGGCTCAATCACCAGTCTTTCGGTTAGCAGCCAATCACTTCACCATTTGTGCTACAAAAGCTTATACAAGGAAATCAGTGGGCCTCAAATCAGAGTAGAGGAACAGTTCCTGAGGCCCAGGGAAGAGGGAAGGCTTGGTTGTGTGGACGGTGGAGCAGGGGAGTGAGTGAAGAGCCTTGAGGCATTTGGTCTCTGATTGGGCCTGGGGCCATGGGAGGGAGAGTCACCAAGGAAATGGGATGAGCTTCTAGCTCACCTCTCATCCCTCCTCTGGGTCACCTGGGCAGATTGGAGGGAGAGGGGCAGTGGCTACTACTGTTACCATTGATCTTCCTGAGATTCTAATCCCTTTCCTGGTGCCTCTCACTGAAAACTAAGGTGGGGAAAGGGTAGCCAAACAAAAGATTGGAAAGAAAGGCTTTTCCACAACAAAGATTGGATTTTCTCTTAATAGAATAGCAAAATAAATCTCTCCTGCAGGTTTCAAAAGCTCTATCCATACTCTATTAACACTTTCTAGGCAATCCTTAGCCCTTAGGAATGAAGGGAAGTGTGGAGTTCTAATTCATAAGATTATTCATAAATTATGGATAACATTTCGAAGAAACGGAATTCCAGAACACTTAATTGTGCTCATGTGGAACCTGTACATAGACCAAGAGGCAGTCGTTCGACCAGAACAAGGGGATACTGTGTGGTTTAAAATTAGGAAAGGTGTGCGTCAGGGTTGTATCCTCTCACCATACTTATTCAATCTGTATGCTGAGCAAATAATCCGAGAAGCTGGACTATATGAAGAAGAAAGGGGCATCAGGATGGGAGGAAGACTCACTAACAACCTGTGACATGCAGATGACACAACCTTGCTTGCTGAAAGCAAAAAGGACTTGAAGCACTTACTGATGAAGATCAAAGACCACAGCCTTCAGTATGGATTACACCTCACCATAAAGAAAACAAAAAAAATCTTCACAACTGGATCAATAATCAACATCATGATAAATGGAGAAAAGATTGAAGTTGTCAAGGATTTCATTTTACTTGGATTCACAATCAACACCCATGGAAGCAGCAGTCAAGAAATCAAACGACGTATTGCATTGGACAAATCTGATACAAAAGACCTCTTTAATGTGTTAAAGAGAAAAGATGTCACCTTGAGGACTAAGGTGATCCTGACTAAAGCCATATTATTTTCAATTGCCTTATATGCATGTGAAAGCTGGACAATGAATATGGAAGACTGAAGAAGAATCGATGCCTTTGAATTATGGTGTTGGTGAACATGGACTGCCAGAAGAACGAACAAATCTGTCTTGGAAGAAGTACAGATAGGCAACACAACAGAGAGTCCTTGAGCAGGAGAAAAGTGTGGAGCAGAACTCTAATTCTAGTAAAAAGACCAGACTAAATGGTCTGACAGACTGGAGGAACCCTAGGAGACATGGTCCCCGGACTCTCTGTTAACTCAGACCTAAAACCATTCCTGAAGCCAACTCTTCGGACAAAGATTAGACTGGACTGTAAGACATAAAATGATACTCATGAAGAGTGTGCTTCTTAGTTCAAGTAGAAACAAGAGACTAAATGCGCAGCTCCTGTCCGGAGGCGAGATGAGAAGGCAGAAAACGATAGGAACTGGTTAAATGGACACAGGAAATCTGGGGTGGAAAGGAGGAATGTGCGGTCACCTTATAGGCATAGCAACTAGGGTTACATAACAATGTGTGTACAAATTTTTGTTTGAGAAACTAACTTGAGCTGTAAACTTTCACCTAAAGCACAATTAAAAAAAAAAAAAAAGCACAGCCAAAATACTCCTTAGAAGGGAGGATGGTGAGACTTTGTCTCATGTACTTTGGACATGTTATCAGGAGGGACCAGTCCTTGGAGAAGGACATCATGCTTGGTAAAGTAGAGGGTTGATGAAAAAGAGGAAGACCCTCAATGAGAAGGACTGATACAGTGGCTAAAACAATGGGCTCAGACATAGCTACAATTGTGAGGATGGTGCAGGTCTGGGCAGTGTTTCATTCTGTTGTACATAGGGTCGCTGTGAGTTGGAACTGACTGGATGGCACCTATCAACAACAACAACAAATCCATAAGACCTGGCAATCTGTTCCAATAAAGATTACGGCCTAGGGAACCCAATCGGGCAGTTCTACCCTGCCCTATAGGGTCACTATGAGTCAGAAACATCTTGACGGCACACAACAACAACAAATCCATAATTAAGGAGCCCTGGTGGTGCAGTGGATAAGAGCTTGGCTGCTAACCAAAAGGCTGGCAGTTCGAATCCACCAGTCGCTCCTTGGAAACCCTATGGGACAGTTCTACTCTGTCCTATAGGGTCACTATAAGTTGGAACAGACATGACGGCAATAGTTTTTTTTGGTGGCACAAAGGGTTAAGGGCCCAAACCCACCCCACACCTCTGCCGTCAGTAAAGATTATAGCCAAGGAAACCTTATGGTGTGGTTCTACTCCATAACACATGGAGTCGCTATGAGTCTAAATCAACTCGACAGCACCTAACAACAGAAACAACAACAGTCCATAATCAAGCAGACCATTTTTTATGCTTCTGGTTAGAATCATAAAGCACGTACTGAAAGAACTGGAAGGAATCTTAGAGCCTGAGGTAGATTGAGTAATGGTGCCCAGATATATCACTGCGTGCAACAGGAGTGGACAGAGGACATGGCTCCACAGCCACCAGGGCCATAGGGTGTAGGGCCAGGTGGCATAAATGGTTCATTGCTCAGCTGCTAATCAAAAAGTTGGCAGTTCAAACCCACCCAGTGGCTCCAGGGGAGAAAGAACTGGTGATCCGCTCCTGTAAAGACTGAAGTCTAGAAAACCCTATGAGGCAGTTTTACTCTGTCACACAGGGTTGTTAGGAATAGAAAAGGACTCAACAGAACACATCAACAACACGACAGATATATCCACATCCTAATCCCTCCAATCTGTGACCGTTACCTTACGCGGCAGAAGGAATTCTGCAGAAATGATTAAATATTAAGAATCCTGAGACAGTGAGATTATCCTGAATTATCCAAGTGGGCTCTAAACATGATCCCTAAGTTTGTTACAAGAGGGACACAAGAAGGTCAATGGAAGACAAAGTGACGTGATGACGGAAACAGTGGAGAAAGGCGATGTGATGGGAGGCCACAAGCCAAGGTATTGAGGACAGCCTCTAGAATCTGGAAAAGATAAGGAAATGGATTTTTCTCTGGAGCCTCTAGAAAGAACACAGTTCTGCCGACACCCTCATTTTAGCCCAGTGAGATCCGTTTCAGACTTCTGACCTCCAGAACTGTAAGAGAATTAATCTGTGCTGTTCTAAACCACAGAGTTTGTGGCAACTTGTTACTGCAGCAATAGGAAACTAATACAGAGCCCATTTAGCTCAGAAGACTGAAGCCCGTTTGTAGTCAATATTTTCCAAATAGGAAATTTTCCATTTCAGTTTGTTAATTTGTGATTATTTATGGATAGAGACTGGATTTTCTCTTGTCTCTATGAATGAGACATAGAGTTGATATCCCTGGGAGGTGCAAATGGTGCATACGCTCCGCCTACTAACTGAAAGGTTGAAGGTTTCATTCCAAGCAGAAGTGCCTCAGAAGAAAGGTCTAACGATCTACTTCTGAAAAATAAGCCATTGACAACTCTATGGAGCACAGTTCTACTCTGATACACATGGGGTTGCCATGATTCTGAGTTGACTTGATGGTGGCTGGTTTTTTAATTTCTTGCCATTGTCCAGCTGACCAGGATGGGCCTTAGAATTTTCAATTTCATGAGGTCTGATTGCTAACTTTAATTTATGGGTACAATGACTATATTTTCTTGAATTAAAATTAAGGACTCTGATCTGATAAGAACAAGTGAATTTATGGGGATAATATGACAGAATATTTAGAATTGTGGCTGTCCCATAAATCAGGGACACGTAGTTACCATTACAATACATGAAGTAGCAGTCAACACATTCTCCCCTTCTCTCCTCCACCTTCACCCATTGTCCGGTCTCCACATCACAAGGATTTTCAGGGGACGCTGCTGATCTCTGAATGAGAACACACACTGTAGATGAAGAATCATCATTTCAATCCTTGCAATAAGCATCCTGGATGACTTTCACCTCAAACCTCAGAGGATTTCAAGATAGTACAGAACATTCTGTACCTTGTCCATTTCCCATTAGTTGATGGAGAAATTGAGCCCAGCATGCTGTTGATAGTACGAACAGAACAGTGTAAGTCTTGTACCTCATGACCCTAACTAGGCCACGAAAGAAGGGTGAAACAGGAAAAGTAGCTGTTGTTCTTTGAGTATCCACCTTGGACATGGGGACTGACACATGGATGACTGTTGGGTCTGAAGCTTTAGTTCTTGAAAGGACTGTTCAGGCAACTCTTAAGACTCTCTGATTCAGTTTTCCCTTAGAAAGAATTGAGATTATGTAAATTCCTCTTTGTAGATCACGAGATCAGCAGTTACACTTAAGCACGGCTGAGGTCAGATTGCATGATTTCACTTCCTCTCTTGGCTATATTAAACTGTGGGCTGCCTGTGATATTTAGTGAATAGGAGCTTAACAAAGTGAGGTCAGCTGGGAATGATGTGTTTGGTTGACCAAAGAGCCAATGTGGCGAGAAGGACTTGGTTACTGCCATGTCCTTCATCCTGGAATGATGATTGTGTTTGGTGAGATCTTCCTGCTGGGGTGAATTCACAACCTTGAAACTTATACTTGACTCAGACTTATAGCTCACTGTTCAGCCTTGTTGTTGTTACTTGCTGTCAAGTTGGCCCAACCCATAGTGACCCCGTGTACAACAGAAGGAAACATTCAGTCCTGCATTATCATCAAAATCACTGGTATGCCCAAGTCCATTGTTATGGCCGCTGTGTACTTTGAATGCCTTCCAACATAGGGGTTCATCTTCCAGCTCTATACTGGAAAGTATTCCGTTGTGAGGCATAGGATTTTCATTGGCTCTTTTTTGGTAGTAGATCATCAGGCCTTTCTTCCTAGACTGTCTTAGTCTGGAAGCTCTGCTGAAACCTGCCCACCATGGGTAACCCTGATGGTATTTGAAATACCAGTGCATAGCTTCCAGCATCACAGCAACACACAAGCCAGCACAATACTGACAGACAGGTGCTGGTCTTCAGCCTTACCGCGTCCAAATTATTACACAGAAGCAAATACTCTACCCACAACAGGTCCTTGGAATAAAAACATGGCTACAATGTGACATTTCCCCTTTGCCCAACAAACTCCAACTATTGTGAAGTCACATATGCCCTTCAATTAATACAGTTTATTAACCTGCGTTCCCCCTCTGTGCTTGTCTGAAAAGTGCAGGAGAGATCTGAGCATTTCTAAGTTTCTGTGTAGCTTGAACTTTGTATTTTTCTCTGATTTTATCTACCTAATCTGAGTTTTGACCCCCGCCCTGAGAACAAAAGGATAATACTTGGCAAATGGGCCCTCTTGATTGTGTGTTTGTGTGGTAAAATATACATAACACAACATTTGCCATTTCAACAATTTTTGGACAATTCAGTGGCATTAATTATGTTCGCCATGTCATGCAACCATCGCCACTATCCATTTCCCATTTTTTCCTTACCCTGAACAGTAAACAAATACCCCTTAAGCAACGACTCCCGTTTCCCCCTCCCACGGTCCTTCTAATTTCAAGCCATTTGTTCCCTGTATGAAATTCCTAAGATTTATCTAAGAGTTTCTTCACCTGTCAGAACCTGGTTTCAGTGCCAGACTGAGCAGCAAATCAGGCAGAAAATATCATTAAGGTTAATAACATAGATTTTTAAGTCTATTTTGAACACTTGTCTTCTTTTCCATCCACCAACAAGGGGGAACCCAAAGGACACCTTCTCCTAAACCATGCACAGTATACAAGAACAAGGAAGCAGAACACCGAGGGGGAGCACGCAGAATATGGGGACCAGGAGGGTTTGAGTCCAGGCCTCACACCCTTTAAAGAGAAGTGGCCGCCGAGTCCCCTACTCTCTCTGCTTGGCTTCCTCATTCATATCGAGGAGAAGGCAGGCCCACGGGGCCGTTAATGTCTTGTCCAGTGCTGGCAGCAGAGGATTTCAATCGCTGAACTGAAGGTCGCCCTGGACCGCCTGGTGTCGCCGAGGACCAGGTTGGGGTCCAGCGGGCTCAGGTGCCTGGGCTCCATCCTTCTCTAAGTCCGCGGAGGCAGCTTGTTGGGGACAGAAGGGAAAGTCAACAGCACCTTTGGGCTTGTTAGGGAGATTAGGAGACAGAGGTTTTGCACAGACATGACTTAAGGCAGAAGTCCCACTTCCAGACAACAGGTATTCAGTCCGACAAATTCCACAAACTGGAATAAAGAATTGGAAAATCGCCCCCTTTCTTCACTTAGCAACGAAAAAGTCCTCTTTTTCCCTTTAACGGTGTCGGTGCCATTGTCGGGCAAAATACACATCACTTTCAAACCACCTCTCAGCTGGAAACGCATAGTTTTTTAACGAGTCACAAAAAAATAGGGAAACTTACGCAGAGTTTCCTCCGCCACTTCCCCATCTGGGTGATCACTCCCCAGCACTGCAGCCCCAGGGGGGATGCTCCTCTGTGAGGAGGAAAAAGGTGTGTCCACCCCAGCCCAGTCGGAGAAGAGTGACACAGACTGATTAGGAAATCCCTGTGCCAGAAGAATATAAAGCCCCACCTTGATCGCTGAGCTTCCACCGAAGGTGAAAGTCGGGCCTGGCAGCCTTCCCCAGGCAAGAAGCCACAGGGTGAAAGAATGCAGAGCTGCAGGTAAGTGGCTTCTGGGAGAGAGAAAGAGAGAGAGAGATGTGGGGGTCAAGACACCTGAGGTCCACGTCTAGATGGAACCTCAACTTCTTCATCTTTGTGACCTTCTTTACCTGTGTGACTGTCACTGTGTCAGCTTAAGTGATCCTTGAAAATCTCTGGGCCTCAGTTTCTCCATCTAACAAAGGGGCTGGAGCATAGTGTCTCTAAGGTTCTTCTAGGAGTCTAAGAGACAGGCTAAAATGCCATGGAATCCAACAAGAGGAAATCCATTGCTCCAGACGGGTTTCCACCTCCTGAGAGACTGCACACAGGAGACCTAAATGGAATTCAGAGGATTTTTTTCTTGGAAGTCTCACGGAATTTTCTAGTTTGCAATACTTTATTTTTCTTTAATAAGTGTAACTTTTCTACTACCTGGACTCTTGGTGCTGACGCCACCCCAGTGCCTGTGGTTGTCTCTGAGAGGTTGTGGAGTGTGTGGTGAAGTGTGTGGCCCCTGAGGCCAAATGGCCTGTGTTCAAATTCCAGCTTTGCCTCTTACTAGCTATGTGTTTTTAAAACCAAAACCAAGCCTATTGCCGTTGAATCGATTCCAACTCATAGCAACCCCATAGGACAGAGTAGAACTGCTCCATAGGGTTTACAAGGAGCTCCTGGTGGATTCGAACTGCCAACATTTTGGTTAGTAGCTGAGCTCTTACCACTGCACTGCCAGGGCTCCTTGTGTGCTGTTAGGCAATTTAATTCTAGCCGCTCAGTGCCTCAGTTTCCTCATCTGTAAATAGTGATCTTGATGATGCTGCGGATGGTCACTGAGTCGTAAGAAGAGGACATAAATTAGAATAAAGCCCGGCACCACATACGTGTTTGCTGTTACTACTTGAAATGCCCTCTCTTGAATCCCATTACCTTTTGGAGGCTTTTCCTCCTCTTAGAGTCCCAGCCGCCTCGGGGTCCACCCCTCATCCTGAGCTCTGCTTCTAATATGTTGTGTTCTTGGTCAAGACTCTTCATCTCCCTAAGTTTCCTTTCTGTAAACTGGGCAGGTGAGTGCCCTCATCCCTCAACCCCGCTCAGCACTAATGTCCGGAGTGGATGCTGCCGATTTTCTCTCCACAATCCATCCCAGCTCCGTTCCATGCGCCACGACCTCCCACTAAGCTTACATTTTCCCTGGCCCATTTCCTCAGAGCTCCGTCTTCCCAAGAGGTAGTGAGCCTCCGCCAGCTCCGTGTGGTATTCCCACACGCACAGACAGAAGAGAGTGCCTGCCCTTTAATAGCGTTTAAAATCACGTCCGTTTTAATTGTATTTGTGTTTTCTGGTCTTTAGCCCCTGTAGTTATCATAAAATGCAAGAAGGAAGCTCAGGCTACAGACTGGGAGTAGCTGGGAGAGTAATCTTTGTCCCATTTTGTCCTTTCTTGACCTGGGAGCCCCCTTCTAGGCCCTTCCAGCAGACAGTCTCCTCACATCCCTACCCCAACCTCCAGAACTGGACTGTTTGACAACTAAAATCAGTTGTCAAGTCAATTCGGGCTCATGGCGACCCCGTGTGTGTCCGAGTAGAGCTGTGTTCCATTGGTGCTGCAAATGATTGTTTTTACAGGGTATTGTATGAAGTGTCTGCCTTTTGGTCGGAAAAATGGAAATTTGGAAAATACTTATTTGTTATACATATGTACCAATAGACCCCAGTGGGGCTCTGAGGTATGATTAGTGGTACTTCATATGTACCGCGGAACAACTAGGGTGGGCTTGAGGGAGGAGGCAACAACAACGAATTCACACTGCCTCCCAACTACCTACCAGAACTGCAGACACACTCAGTGATTCAGCGCGCTTCCATTAAGGAAAACACGTGGTATCAACAAAAAACTCGAAGAAGAAAATAATTGGGTCACCAAAGGCTTAAACCCAGTGTGGCATAAGAATAATAGTGGCGGAAATGTTGTTGATCCTTTAGCATCTCAGAGTCCCCTGTTCCAATGGCTCTCAGCCCTGGCTGAGCACTAGAATCACCTGGGGAGTCTGAAAAATCCCAATCCCCTCTGACCCCCTGGACCAATTATAGCAGGACTTCTAGGGTGGGGGTCCAGGCATCGGTAGTTATTAAGCTTCCCATGTGATCCCAATGTGCTACCATGGCTGAAAACCACTGTCCTATCCCATTTCGTGGAGGCCTGGCGGCACAGTGGTTAAGCATTTGGCTGCTAACCAAAAGGTTGGCAGTTCAAATCCCCAGCCACTCCATGGAAACCCTACGGGAAAGTTCTAGTCTGTCTTACAGGGTCGCTATGAGTTGGAATTGACTCAATGGCAATGGGTTTGGTTTTTTGGGTTTTATTCCATTTCTTATCCTCCTCACTGCCCCATCCTTTATAAACTACTCAGGGACCTCTTATTTCTCCCTTCAAAACCTATCCTCCAAACCTGTCATTTATCCAATGGTCCTCACCTGGGTTTGGGTATCTGACTCACTAGTAGCATAAATAATAATCATACAGCTTCTCAGACCTTGCCTCAGACCTGCTAAATCGGTCCTCTGGGGAAGAATTTTGGGAATCTGTATTAAACTCCGTTCAGGTGATTCTGATGCATACATTGGTTAAAGACCACTGTTGTATATTAAGCAAAAATAATTTCCTAAACACAAGGAGGCAAATGATTCTGGCCCGAGACTGTAAGTCAGAAGAGCCCAGCTTAAAACCTGGATATTATCCTATTGTGAGACCTTAAAAATATCACTTTATATTTCTGGACATCAGTTTCATCTATTAGATAGAAGAGTTGGATTAAGGAGCAGTGTGGTCCTCTGCCATTTTTAAGGACCCTTGGAAAATATTCATGGCACAGAAAGTTTTCAGGAAATATCAAGAGGAAACTTAAGAATACGTAGATGTGATTGGAGGTTGCAAACTCGAGTGTATTCAGGGGCTGTGCAGTTAAGTCAAATCCCTGTGGCTGTCTAGTAGGGAGTGGTAGGGCCTGTGGCCAATGGAATGAACTTTTCTCTCTGAAAAGACATTCCATTAGAAATAACACCAACACTCCTGGCTGAATAAAGCATATTCACAAGTTGGATTGGTCTGTGACCCCTTCAGTTTGTGAATCCCAGAGTAGCTTTAAAATTTTTTTGACAATATGATCTTAGAACCCCTAAGCTAAAGGGACTATCCTGGTTATCTAGTGCTGTTATAACAGAAATACCACAAGTGGGCGACTTTAACAAACAGAAGTTTATTCTCTCACAGTTTAGGAGGCTAGAAGTCTGAATTCAAGGCACCAGCTCTAGTGGAAGGCTTTCTCTCTCTGTCAGCTCTGGGGGAAGGTCCTTGTCATCAATCTTCCCCTGGTCTAGGAGTTTCTCAGCACAGCGACCCCAGGTGCAAAGTGTGCACTCTGCTTTCTTGGTGGTATGAGGTCCCCCGTCTCTCTGCTCACTTCTATCTTTTATATCTCAAAAGAGATTGACTCAAGATATAACCTAATCCTGTAGATTCAGTCCTGCCTCATTAACATAACTGCCTCTAATCCTGCCTCATTAACATAGAGTTTAGGATTTACCAACACATCAGATGACAAAATGGTGGACAACCACACAATACTGGGAATCATGACTTAGCCAAGCTGACACACATTTTTTGGGGACATAATTCAATCCACGACAGGGATGAAGGTCAAATCCTGGCCCCACCACTTCTATTTGTTTGACCTTGGATAAGTGATTTGGAGTCCCTCGGTGGCACAAAAGGTTAAGTGCTTGGCTATTAACTGAAAGGTTGGCAGTTCGAACACACTCAGAGACACCTTGGAAGAAAGTCCTGGCAGTTTACTTCTGAACGATCACAGCTGTTGAAAGCCCTATGGAGCATCGCTCTACTCTGACATATATGGGGTCACCAAGAGTTGGAATCAACTTGATGGCAACTAGTTTGTTTGTCTTTTGGTTTTGGCCAAGTTATTTAACTTCTGTACACCTTGATTTCTTCATCTATAAAATGAAAATAATAGTATGTAATTCATAAAATGCTGGGAAAATTAAAAGAAATAATGGGTGTCAAGACTTTTCACAGTGCCTGGCACATGACGGGTGTTCAGTCAATGTTAGCAATCATCATTATCATCAACACCATTGTTATAAGATTATAAATTTCAGACTCTAGTCCAAGAGGGCTGGGGTGATCAGGGCCCAATGATTTAATAACTCTGATCTCACACCATGTAGACATCTTCCTACTTTGCTGAAGGATAAAAATGCATTGCTGTTGAGTCTATTCTGACTCATAGTGACCTACAGGACAGAGTAGAGCTGCCCTATAGGGTTTCCGAGGAGCAGGTGGTGGATTCATACTGCTGGCCTTTTGGATAGCAGCCATAGCTCTTAACCACTGTGTCACCAGGGTTCCTTTGCTTAAGGATGAGCCAGTTCTAAAGCTCAATGCTTCTCAAACTCACCTGGGCATCTTGTTTATATTCAGATTCTGATTCAGCATGTCTGAGGTGGGGTCTGAGATTCTGCATTTATCACAAGAGATATTCATGCTGCTGGTTCTTGGACCACACTTACAGTAGCAAGGCTTTAGAAAAACTCTAGAAGAGGTCATCACATTTTGGACCACAGAAGAAATTAATGTAAAGCTTTGGGTTGATCCTAAAGTTTTTGGAGCTAATATTCATCAGAATTTTTAAAAAATGTCTAAAGTAGGCAGAATTTTAAGATGACCCCCACTGACCCATGTCCTTGTATAATCCCCTCCTCTTGAGTGCTGAGCACCTGTGAATATGTTGGGGTATCATTCCCATGATTAGGTAACCTCATCTGGCAAAGATGAAGGAATTTGGCAGATGCAATTGAGGTCCCCAATCAGTTGACTTCAAGTTAATAAAAAGGAAGATTATTCTGGCTAGGTCTAACATATTCAGGTAAGCACTTCAAAAGTGTTGGTGAAGAATATTGAGTATACCATGGACTGCCAGAAGAATGAACAAATCTGTTTTGGAAGAAGTATAATCAGAGTACTGCTTGGAAGCGAGCATGGGGGGACTTTATCTCACGCACTTTGGACATGTTATTAGCAGGGACCACTCCCTGGAGAAGGACATCATGCTTGGTAAAGTAGAGGGTCAGCGAGAAAGAGGAAGACCCTCAACAAGATGGATTGACACAGTGGCCACAATGATGGACTCAAGCATAGCAAAGATTGTGAGGATAGTGCCACACTGGGCAGTGTTTCATTCTGTTGTATGGATTCAACGGCACCTAGCAACAAGACCTTTAAAAGAGGCTCAGAGTCAACACACTAGAGAGATTCAAAGCAGCATCAGATGCTGTCTTGTTGGACTTGAAGGAACAAACTGCTATGTTGTGGAGAAGCCCATGTGGCAGCAGACAGCGAGTAGCCTTTAGGAGCCGAGACCAGCCTCTGGATGACAGCCAGCAAGAAAGCAGGACTCTGAGTTCCAGGAAGGAATGTATCCCAACCCAGATCTTGCAAGACCCTGAGCAGGGCCCAAACATCCGATCTACAGATCTGTGAGCTAATGAATGGGTATTGTTTCAAGTCTCTAAGTTTGTGGTCATTTGTTACACAGCAATAGAAAGCTAATACGATGTCCTAATCCTTCTCCATTGCTGTGTGTACCAGTCCTAGTTATACTATAGAAATAACTTAAAAAAAAATCTCGTAACTTAACACAACATAAGTTCATTTCTCACCCATGCTACATAATCACCATTGCTCAGCTTGGTCAGACTGGGATGACTCATCATAGTCACTCAAGAAACCAGGCCAGTTTCAAAACAGAATTTACAAGTATCATCTACTGGATTCTCATTGTTTTGCTATGAGTCTGAGGGTTCGAGGAATTATTCTTATTTAACCAAAGGAGAAACTGTTGCAGCAGGAACAAGTGAATGGAGCAGTAGATGTGTCTTGACCATCCTATGATGCTGCTGTATACCAACAAGGGTTCTGGGGTCACCATGGCAGGAGAAGAGAGGGCTAGAGAGTAGAGCACCAGCAATTAAACTCTTTGGCCTGGAAGTGACATATGTTCTTTCTGCTCACTTTTCATTGGCTGTACCTTGTCACCATGGTCATTCCTAACTTTAAGGGTGCAGAGATGTGAAATCCTGTGTGTACTCCAAAGTACAAAAGAACCAGATATTGGTATATCTACCACATTGTGGTCATATCAGTTGGAGTGGTGGGGAAAGGAAGTAGGATTTTAGATGGCCAAGTTCACGGAGCTGTTCTCACCACAGGGAATAAACTGGTCTAGCATCTGCAAGCCAAGAGAAGCCAGAGGGGGTGAGTGTGCAAATGGAACACTTGCCCACAGTCCCAGCGTAGAGCAAAGGGTTTCTTGGGGGACTTTCTGGATCTATGGCAAACCCGGTAAGCCTGGGTTGTTTTCAGGCTGAAAGCTGGGCTTTCTTGTGATGAGGGATTTCTCAATATGTTAGTATAGATAACAATGTCTTGGGTTAGAATGAGTTTCACTCATTTTTTCAGGTCGACTTTTATCCGCTCTCATGGATACTCTGGACACAGGACTCAGTAAAGCTGCTGTCCTTTGTGACCCCAGAGAAGGACTCATTCTAGGTGGGCACATCTTCCAGAGAGCAGAAGATGATCTTTCAAAGCATAAAAAGAAAATCCCATCTGTTTTTAAATTTGGAAGGAAATATTTCTAAACTTTATGTACATGGTGAAAATTTATATTCACTACAAACCTATGCCAAAAAAAAAGTATTTTTAATAACTTTTCTAATAAGAATCTCATTTGTCTCCCGAGGTCCCATCTCACTAGGAAAGGTGAATTAAACTGCCAATACACATTATCTCCATCTTGGTGGGGTTAAATCCTCCTCTCCTAGATTTATTCAAGCTCTCCTGGGTAGATGCTCAGTCTTTCAGAGTTTCTCACAAAGCCCCTTCTTTGAGCCAGGAAGGAATCTGAGACTAACAGGAAGATGAAGCATTGCAGGGAATTGTGGGGAGAGTAACTAATTAACACTTGCTGACCTGGGGGTCTTCAATGGCTCCCATGGAGGTATCTTGGACCTGTCTGGTCACTGGGTGTTCTGCTGAATCTACTACTGAGGTTTGTGGTTGGGAAAATCCATGGTCTGGTCCTTCAGCTGAGTCAGAGTCAGAGCTATTACTGACTTGGCCCAACTGTACCTCTCAGGCTTCACAGGTCTTCTGAGTCTTGGCCATGGCCTTGTTTCTCCCCAGCTTAGACTGTCTAACTGTGGATGTGATATTCAAAATATTTAACAACAAGTAGGGCACAAGCACCAACCAATCAGAGCACATGCTGCAGCACTTGTTGCTGGACCATCGGGAAGTCTGGGGGATTTTAGGGGAGCACTGAGACACCTGAGGTAGCTGAGTGCAGTGTTCAGGGGCTTACCCACCAGTAAGGAAGTGTTTCCATAGTTGGCCACACTGCTCTTTGCTGACTGACCATCCTTTAGCCTGGGCTCTAGGTCTCCTTGCCCTTCATCATGGCAGCCCCATGGCAGCCCAGATCTCAGCTTTCCCCTACCCCCTACTGGAAGTATAGGGGACTGATTGGATCCCTTCCCTCTCTGTTAAGAACTGAGACAAGCAAGGACGTGATTGATGTAATTGATATCACTAAACTGTACACCTGAATAATATTGAATTGGCAAACGTTGTGTCATATCTATTTTTACAACAATAAAAACAAAACCAAACAAAAAAAACTGAGGCAAGCAGGGAAGTAACCCTAGCATCCCTTCTACCTAAGCATGCCACACCTTTCTTTCCATTCTTTTGTAGCTTCCCCATTTTGGTAAGCACTCTTTGCAAGGTGGGACCCCTCTAGAAACCCAATTTGGAAGCAGAGCAAAAGTTTTGAACCCAGAATAAGGGGGAGGAGTGTCTACCTGCTTCCTCTTTCAACTTCCCTCCTTTCACCCAGGAACCCAAAGGGCCTTTTTCTTCTACTTCCTCTTCCAACCAAGAAGGAACTTCCTCTATGCCTTTTCCACTTCTCTCCTTTCTGAAGAGGCCTTTGTTCTTCCCCTTTCCTGGGGCTATAGTGGCAGAAGCATCACATTACAAGAAGGGAAACACACTGGGAGACAATGAAAATATTATCCTCATTGCATATACTGTGCATTGTCCTATGCTAGAAAAAGAGGATTCTGAACAAAATTTAAACTTTTCTTTATGACTCAGGGTAATCACTAGGAACATCTACTATTTTGTGCTTTAACATCAACATATCCTCAATAGAGCACAGTGAGGTGGAGAGGACCATTTATGTGTGGTCTTAAAGGCCCAGATGGCTGTACGCTTTGGTTCTCATGTCTGTTTTAGTGGTTTTGCTGTCTCTTCCTTTGTTATTGCTTGTTATGAATTGAATTGTGTTCCCCCAAAATATGTGTTGTAATATATAAAAAGAGATTAAACAAGCAAGCGAGAGAAGCAGAGATGTGGGAAGAGAGATGCAAAGCCACATGAAGATCGCCCAGGAGCAGAAGCTCAAAGAGGCAAGGACCTTCCTCCAAGCCGACAGAGAGAGAAAGCCTTCTCCTAGAGCTGGCACTCTGAATTCAGACTTCTAGCCTCCTAAACTATGAGAAAATAAACTTCTGTTTGTTAAAGCCACCCACTTGTGGTATTTCTGTTATAGCAGCACTAGATAACTGAGACACTGGGCAATCAGTTGACACGTCTTTCTGTATATTTTCTTCCAGAGTCCTCTCCTTTCTAATTTGTTATCTCTAACCCACTTTAGATTGAGGATTCTGGTTGTCTATTGCTATGTAGCAAGCTTCCCCAAAACTTAGTGACTTAAAATAACAACCATTTTATTATAACTCACAAATTTCGTAGGTCAGGAATTTGAGAAGGGCTCAGCTAGGTGATTCTTCTACTTCATGTGGTTTGATATAGTTCTGACAGTGGTACTTAGCTGGTGAATGGACTGATCTGGAGAGTCTAAGATGGTGGCATTCATGTGACTGGCACCATTGAGGGGATTCCTGGAAGGCTAGGCATAGCTGGGACTGTTAACAACAGCCCTTACACATGGCCTCCTTAGCAAGGTGGTCTCAGCATAGTTGGACTGTTTACATGCTGGCTGACTTTCCACAGAGCAAGTATCCCAAGAAAATCAGGTGGAAGCTGCATGACTTTTTCTGACTTGGCCCCAGAAGTCACACAACATCACTCCTGCTGCATTCTATTGGTTACATGAGAGTCACAAGGCCAGCCCAGATGCAAGGGAGGTGAATTGGACTCCACCTCTTGATGGCAAAGTGGTATAGTCATATTGTAAAAGACCATGTGGGATGGAGGATATTGTCATGGCTATCTTTGGAAAATACAGCCTGCCACTCTGAGAAACAAATAGCCACGCTCCTACTGATAAAGAGAAAAACGGTTCTAAACGAGGGCTTGAGATCTTCTTCTGTGAGTAAAAAATATACGCTTTTGTGCCGGGATCCTATGGCTATTTTTCAGCTCTTCAGATCTTTTTGCCCTTGTTTCTTCTGTCTGAGTTATGTTTTAGATGGACAAGTTTTCTGGATGACTGATTATTCAGATATTTGAAGTACTTGCTATACTCATATTAGAAGAGAAATTTGGAGAATGAAAGCATCACTTGGTTTAAAACGTGTGCGTCTGCTCACAACCAACCCCTGTCCCATGCCAGCACAGACCATCCAGTTACTAATTCACACTACCCAGTGAATGTCCCGGTAGAGCTAGAACTCCAATACCCAGGAGAATTCAGAAGTCCTGAGTTTTGGCTCTGCCATTTGCTGGCTATGGGACCTTAAGCAAGTGAGTTGACCCAGTTCAGTGGTTGTCTGATGAAGTCCCCTGACTTGATGCTTTACAATTTGAAACAGTATCCAGGACCGAAGCCTAAGCTCAAATCCAGATTGACTTAGAATCCTAGGGTTTTACACTTGGGAGGGACATGGTTGCTCTCACCAGCCTAACCCTTGCATTTTAGAGATGAAGAAACTGTAACCAGATTGATTAAATGGCTTGCCTAAGATCACATAGCTAGTTAATGGTAGAGTGAAGACGAACCCAACTTCAATCTCCAGTTCCATGTGCTTAAAGACTCTACCACCAAGATGTCAATCTGAGTGAAAGCATTGGCAACCTTAGAATGTATGTGTGCATTTATGATTGTGTATTTATATTTTAAACACATTTCCATAATACGGATTTATGCGCAAGCGTTTGTTGATACCATTATATAAAGTTGCACATAGAGTAACTGTTGTTAGCGAAGTTACTGACTAAGCCACTAAAAAGTTTTCAGGCTGTGGGATGGACCTGTAGCAAGAATCAGGCAGAATGCAAAGAGAGTGGAAGATCTGACTTCTTATTTAGGTTCTGCCCACTGTGTGATCTTGAGCAAGTTACTTACCTCTCTGAGTTTCTGGTTCTGCTTCTGTGAAACGCTGACAAGAGCCACCCTTGTTGAGTGCTTTCTCTTTGCGAACACAGTTCTAACCTTTTCGTATTGTATATCATCTAATCCCACTTTGATGCCAATCAGGTGATATTCATTTTAGCTCCAGATGAGAAGATTGAGCCTCATAGAGGTAGGGTAACCTGCCACAACCATCCAGCCGGCAAGGAAGAAAGGCAGGATTCACATTCAGTCTGTCAGACTCTCAAGTCCATATGCTTTCCTCTCTTCTCCTCTGTACATACTTCCCTAGCTCACAAACCTTTTGGAAGGTCCTGACATTCTTCTTCTGAGCTGCCCCAGAGGGTAGAATCTGACCAATGGGTGGAGGTTAGAGGGAGGCAAAAGTGGGCTCGAATGACAGAGAAATTTTTGATCTTGGGACTTTTCCAAGACTGGAGGCATCCATCAAGCGAAGTGCTGAGCTTGGTCGTCTATGGGGAATTCCGGATTTGGGGTGTACTGTTTGAGTAGGCATCTGAACTTAATGCCTTCTGAAACCCCCTTTAGCTCCACTTTTTTTTTTTAAATTGTGCTTTAGATGAAGATTTACAGAGAGAATTAGTTTCTTATTAAACAATTAATACCCATATTATTTTGTGACATTGGTTGCCAACCCTACGATGTGTCAACACTCTCCCCTTCTCGAACTTGGGTTCCCCATTTCCACTCATCCAGCTTTCCTCTCCTCTCCTGTCTTCTCATCCTTGCCCCTGGGCTGGTGTGCCCATTTAGTCTCGTATACATGGTTGATCTAGCTCCAGGTTTTGATGTTTCTACAGAGCAAAGAAAGAGTACCAAGACTGAGGATCGTGTAGGCTTGTGTTTATATCCTACGTTATCATCTCATTAGCTCTGTGGCCTTGGGCAAGTTACTTAACGTATCTGAGTCTGTCTCTATTGCTTCATGTTTATAATGGGGATGATGTAGTCTACCAGCCTCACGAGCTTTGTCCTCTGAGTGGTACAGACCAGGGAACCCGTCTTACACAAGTGTCACGATGGGAGTGTTTGAAGCCTGGTTGATTCACACTGTAAGTGCACGGGGCCTCACAGATAGTTTCCTCATCAGTCACTTTGCAGGAGGATGTTGACTATTCTGGGGCTAAGGGAATAGTCTCGTAAGGTGTCAGCCTGTGGGAGAACTTGTTGCCTGACATAGGCGGAAGGGGAAGGAAACCTCTCTCAGCTGATGACCCAGCCTCCTGGGGGCTCGCAATGACTCAGCCTTACTGGGAGTGGAAATTGTGAATAGAATATTTGAATGAATGGGAAGATGAATTGCTTTATTGAAGTGTCTCTTAGTCAGTGATTCTTGGGACAGAAGATGATCAAGTTCAAATATTTGATGGGGAAAGAGTGGATTTAGTGAAAAGGGTTTTTTGTTGGCAAAAAGTGATATATAAAGAGAGTGTGTAGCCCTTGGTGGAGCCACATTTTAGTCTCTTTAGGTTTGCCCCTCTGAGATTCAACCCAACGTGGCCCAGAGCCATGGCCTTCCAGTAAACAGATCCATTTTCCTGGCCCCACCAGGGAGTGAGGAACTGGTATAAAGAACATCAAAAAAAAAAAAAAAAAAAAAAATTGTCATAGAGTCAATTCCAAGTCATGGCAGTCCCATGTGTTACAGAGTACAACTGAGGTCCATAGGGTTTTCTTGGCTGTAATCTTTATGGAAACAGATTGCAAGGCCTTTCTTCCATGGTATTGCTGGGTGGGTTTGCGTCACCAATCTTTAGGTTAGTAGTAGAGCACAAAGCACTTGCACTACTCAGGAACCTTGTAAAGGACACCACGGGGCTGTAATTCCAACGTGGCCAAGCAGATCAGAAGCAATTCCACTATGCTGCTTGGAGACTGAATTCTCTTAATTCTGGAAAAAAATAAAATTAGTTTTTCTCTTTTCTGTAGAACAAATATAATCTGTGGACAACCATCAGTGCTTCTGCTTTGAGCCAGAATATTTTCCACAAAAGCTGCCTCAGACATGGTCATATATCTGCACCTTGACGATCTTCTCTACCCCCTAAACTCTTAAAATTCTGTGCTTCCAGAGGCTTAGTTCAAAAATACTTTTTATATTAGTTCAGCTTTGACTTTAAAAAAAATTTCCAATACTAATTTTGATATAAATGTTTATTTTCCCATGGGTTTGAGAAGAGTTTTATACCATGCACATGAAGCAATATGCTTGGACTTTTAGGAATTTATTTTCCAAACCGAGGATGAGTAAATTATATGTGTATGGCATGATAGCTATTTGACTTTGTTAATATTCAAAACCTGCCAGCTTGTTTTTATTTTCTGGAGGCGTGTGCCACTTGACTCAGAGAGATTGGACAGTTGCTTAAAAACTCCTTGGAATGAAGTGAGTGCAGACATAAAGAAAAATCGATCTTTTGGGTAAATTAAGTATGTTGTTTATTATTAGGTGCTGTCTAGTCGTATATATATATATGGAGCCCTGGTAGCGTAGTGGTTCAAGAGTTTGGCTGTACACTCAAAGGTCAGCTGTTTGAATCCACCAGCCACTCCTTGGAAACCCGATAGAGCAGCTGTAGTCTCTCCTATAGGGTCGCTATGAGGTGGAATCTACTCGATGGCAATGGGTTTGGTTTGGTTTTATATATACATATATAGATGTAGTTATTGTTGTCGTTGTTAGTGTTGTCAAGTCATTTGTAACTCATTGCAACCTTATGTACAACAGAACGAAACACTGCCCGGTCCTGTGCCATCCTCACAATAATTGCTGTGTTTGAGTCCATTGTTGTAGCCCTGTGTCAATCTATCTCATTGAGGGTCTTCCTCTTTTTTCACTGACTCTCTATTTTACCAAGCATGACGTCCTTCTCCAGGAACTGGTCCCTCCTCATAACATGTCCAAAGTATATGAGATGAAGCCTTGCCATCCTCACTTCTAAGGAGGATTCTGGCTGTACGTCTTCCAGGACAGATTCGTTTGTTCTTCTGGAAGTCCATGGTATATTCAATATTCTTTGCCACCACCACTATTCAAAGCCATCAATTCTTCTTTGGTCTTTCTTCTTCATATAGTCTAGCTGCTGAGATTATTTGCTCAGCATACAGGTTGAATAAGTATAGTGAAAGTATACAACCCTGATGCAGACCTTTACTGACTTTAAACCACACAGTATCCCTTTGTTCTGTTCGAACGACTGCCTCTTGGTCTATGTATAGGTCTCACATGAGCACAGTTATGTGTTCTGGAATTCCCATCCTTCACAATGTTATCCATACTTTGCTACGTCCACACAGTCGAACGCCTTTGCATAGCCAACAAAACACAGGTAAACATCTTTCTGATATTCTCTGCTTTCAGCCAAGATCCATCTGACATCGGCAATGATATCCCTTGTTCCACATCCTCTTCTGAATCTGGCTTGAATTTCTGGAAAGGGGAGAGAGAGAGAGAGAATGAAGAAGAGAGGAGAGCAGTGGAGAAAAAGAGAGAAGGAGAGAGAGAGAGAATTAAAATTAGAATAAGACAAATTCCAAAAAAGGTGAACCATTAGTTGGTGAATCTAGGTGAGAGATATACTGATGTTCATTGCATTATTCTTTCCAGTTTTCAAAATTAAATTGAAAGGTGCAGTAAACGCCGGTGCACTCTGAGAAAACCCAGTTTCTGGGTTGACTCCAACTCGTGGCAACTTCATGTTTGTCAGAGTAGAACCTTACTCTGTAGGGTTTTCAATGGCTGATTTTTCAAAAGTAGATTGCCAGACCTTTCTTCCAAGGAGCCCCTGGGTAGACTAGATCCTCCAGCCCTTCAGTTAGTACCCTAGTGAATTAACTATTTGCACCACCAAGGGATTTAGTCTATATATATTTTCCATAAGCAGAAGCCTGGGGCAAGAGGCTGACACCTGAGGATCAAAGGCAGGTAACGGTGATCTGAGGCCCTAGTGAGTGCTGCCCGGGTCTGCTGTGTGCCCACTGCCACTGTCTGGCCTGGTGCCACGGGTCAGTTCCTCTCTCCCTCACTGTATTCTTTCTTGCTTTCCTCAAATCTTCACACGTACCCCGCCCACCCCACCCCCCCGCCGCCATTTTCTTGTGTCTGGCCCGGCTTTTCATACTGTCTCTCTGTTTTTTTATATTCAAACCAGAACATCCAAACCCATTTCCATTAAGCCAATTCCAACTCATAGCGACCCCATAGGGTTGTAATCTTTACGAAAGCAGATTGCCACATCTTTCTCCTGCGAGTGGCTGGTGGGTTCGAACTGTTGACCTTTTAGTTAGCAGCTGAGAGCTTAACCACTGTGTGAGTCAGGTAAAACTTGGTTCGATGACCCCCCAAAAAAACAAAAACAAACACCTCTAACTCAAATATTTGAAACGAGCTGCTGCTGACATTTCATTCTTCCAGTAGGCAGGTCAATTCAGCAGAAATTTTAAGTTGTCTGTGTTTTAAAAATGCATTTCCAGAAAGTAAGGCAGGAGAATCGTGTTTTGCTACAAAACTCTGTAAAACTAATTCTTTTTCCCCTATGCCTGCCAAGGACTTTCTATTTCCTACAACATGGCAACTTTCGTTCCAGCCTTTTTCTGAGGTTTTGATTATTGAAAATTATCACTACTATGTGTTTGTGGTTTAATTGCCTGAAGCCACTTCCTGGAAAGGTCCCAATAAAGTAGTTATTTTATCAAAGTCCACAGAGTGGAAACCAGGACAATTCCTTTTGGTTGGGGAGGTGAGAGGGTAGGGAATAGGGGTTTATTTGACGAGTAAAACATTTTTAGGATTTTGTCCCACTGGAACAGAGTCCTTGCTGAGATGATCTCTCACTTCTCACCCTGATCAGCCCTGTGATTTTTAGAAGAAGCTTAACTTCAGATATACTTTCGCCTGTAACAGGAAGGTTTGGACTGGATTTCTCTAAGACTCCGTCCAGCTTTGTAGCTCTGTGACGCTTCAGGCAGCAAGTGCACCTGAGTGGATACAGTCTGACTTTCTGGTATTCAAGTAATTTCATCATGGTTTACAGACCTTTCACATAGTCGAGGCTAATGTCAGTCGTTACATATTTCACACAGCCTGAACCTAGAGAACGTCAGGCCTTGGGGGGTGTTTTCATCTGAGGGGAGGCCGCACAGCTCATCCTTCCAGTGAGTTGAAGTGCCTTTTTAGAGTCAGTCAACAGAAACAGAGTATTTGAATCCAGTTAAGAAAAAGGATGAGGGCTGGTGAGAACCCAGCACCTGCCAGAACCAGCAGCGTTCCTATCTCAGGTCCTCTTCATAAATTCTGGAAAGGCAATATATTGGGATTAGCTTTGGCTGTGAATAACAAACCTAAACGTGTAAAAGAAGGAAGTCCAGGGTGGTGAGGCAGTTTCACAAAGCCAGCGAGGGCTCAGGTTCCTTCTCTCTTGTTGCCCCGCCACTTGTAGCAAGATGGTCCATGAAGGCTGCTATAATCCAACCAAGATATCCACACTGAATCAGCAGGAAGGAAGACTACAAGGAAAAGCCTTCTCTTAGACCTAGGGAGGATCACACGCTTGCACTTACATTTCATTGGTCAAAATGTTGTCACATGCAAGGGAGGATGGGAAATGTAGTCATTATTTGGGGTGGTCATGTGCTCAGTTAAAAGCCAAGGGTTGTATTGTTGGAGAAGCAGGGAGGATAGATACTGTGGGAGGAAACTAGCAGCCGTAGATAGTATACTTGAGAAGAGCAAGGGTTTTGAATTACTAGTTCTTGGTTTAAATTTCCACTCCTGCTTACCAGCTGTAAGGTCTTGGCCAGGCTACTTAACCCCTGTGGTCTTCTCTATTTTGTCATCTGTAAAATTAGCATAATATGTCATGAGAACGAAAAGAAAGAACAAATGTTCAGTATTTAGCACAGCAGCCATTACCCTTGTACCAGGTCCTACATCAGCATCCTTGACTTCATTTATTTATTCGGCTATGGGGTATTGGTTATAAATGGTATGTTTAACTCCTACTTCTTTCATATCCTTACTAGAGAACTAGTAAATCTGGTTGGGACCAGTACAGCTGGGGACATGATAAGCTAACGCATGCCCAATCAATCTGATAGTTTATGTGACCTGCGTGCCAACCATGTGGCCTGACAAACCCGAGGGTGAGGTTAGAGGTGAAGTTACAGGAATATTTGCACTTCAGAAATGTGTGAAGGGTAAAGACCGTGCAGAAGTAGGAGGAGTTTAGGGGAAAATCTCACCCAGCTAAGAGGAAAATCTCAGGTTCTTCACTTCCTCGCCCATGACTCCTTGTCACCAGAAGGGGGAGCTCAGACCAAAACTCTGACCCTACAGGTTCTGATGGTTCCTGATTGACAGGAGATGCTTTCCAGAGTGCAGTTCCTCAGTTTGCCAGCCTTGCTCTGGCCAGTAAGAACTACCCAGGATTCCTGCAAACCATTCAGAATGATGTCTGTTCCAGGAGCTGAGGACAACTCAACCTCCTTCAAGAAAAGTGGGGATGGTGGTTGGATTCCCTCACCAGCAGCAACTCTCTGAAAGACTTTCAGTCATAAATATTTCCTCGGCACTTTCTGGGACCAGGCACTAGGTCAGCAATGTGGACCATGGACAAGACTGGACCTCTGACTTCAAGGCTCTCACCAACGATAGGGGAGCCACACAAGAAACAGGATTGCATGACAGTTCCCACTTTTTCACCCCTCCTGGTGTCACTTTGGAGCCCTGGTGGCACAGTGGCTAAGAGCTCAGCTGCTAACCAAAAAGTAGGCAGTTCTAATCCACCAGCTGCTCCTTGGAAACCCTATGGGGCAGTTCTACTGTGTCCTATAAGGTCGCTAAGAGTCAGAATAGACTCAATGGCAATGAGTTTGGTTTTTTTTTTGGTGTCACTTTGCACTACTTCCCACCAGAGGTGAGGTGTGTTTTTCTGCCCCATTGATGGTAGGTTTGGCCACCTGACATGTTTTGTCGAATGGAATGTGGGTAAACAAGAGTTCTGAGCAAGGCTTATGTGTTTTTGCTCATACCATTTGTGCTTCTACCATTACATGAGAAGATCATCTTTCTGGAAGCTCACTGGTCCAAGGAGGATGAGAGACAGGAGGAGCTGACTTGGACACCACCTGAAGCTTGAAACCAGGTCTATCCCAAGCCTAGTCTAGATTAGCCAGCCTCCATCTGACCTGGAGATTTGGGAACAAAAGAAATGACTGTTGTTTTATGCTTCTCAGTTTTGGGACAGTTTGTTAGGCAGCATTGTTGTGGCAATGGTTAGCTGATCAACAGGCAACTGTGATTTAGTCTGAGAAAGACTGTAGAGAGACACAGAAGGCATCTACTCCAGTCTTGGGGAGGTTTGCAGGGAGGAACGCTTCATGACCTTGTATACATGATTCATTTTTGAACCTTATTTTGCTTTTGTCCCCGGGGTGCTTTAAACCTGAGAGTTAGCAGTATATAGAATCCCTCAGGGTATGTCAGAATTGTATGTAAAATAAGATTTAATCCATAGAGATTAGAGGAAAGGGTATCTGATGAGTAAAATATGAGGATGTTTTGATTTCTGGTCATTCATTCACTCATTTGCTCATTCACCGAGTTGGAGTTGGGGACATAACTGTGAACAAAACAGACTAGGATTCTCACGCACGTGGAGCTTATGTTGTAGAGAGAGGAGACGTGGTTGATGATGAATGCCATAGAGAATAGTAGAGCAATAAAGGATAATATGAGTTCTAGGGTGGACGGGCGGTGCAGGGAAGCCCTCACCAGGTGGGTGATATTTCAGCAAAGACTGAGGGAGGAGAGGGAATGAGCAGTGGCCTCACCTGAGGAAAGAGTGTCCCAGCAGAGGGAGCAGGAGTGCCAAGGCCACTTCTGGAGAAAAATGTAGATGAAACCCCTTTACCAAGAGTCTAAGAGCTCCAGGGATTTGACTATTGGCTCGTTAGTGAATATATCATAGGTGAGCAAACCTGAAAAATTTGAGTTTTCTTGTAAAAAAAAACAACAACAAAAACAAAAAAAACAGGCAAGAAGGTTTCTATCATTGGGTGAAGTCTTCATACCCTGACCCTGGGACGGCCTTCAAGGGTTCTCTCTTTGGGAGCCTTTGGTTCTTGGTGACCCCTCTGTCTTTTCCTCTAGGCTACTGGGTGCTGGACCTCAACTTTCCACCTTCTGTGTCCTCCAGAAGTTGTCTGGAACAATGTTCATCTTGTGCATGGTGATCATGGGCGCTTCTGCCTTCACCGTTCAGCCTGAGCAGCACACAGGTAAGAAGTCAAGCTGTCAGGTGGTAGATGGCTTGTCTGTGGCTTCTCTGTGGAAGGCAATTGTTTATCTAGTTCTCAGAAAATCAAAGTACGGGTAGTTGTGCCTGATCAATGACCAGTGCTTCTCTTCACCCACCTCTCCTCAGCACCACAAGAGCTGTGGGAGTGGTCACCCCATCAGAGGAGTGAGCCAGAGGAAGAGGTGCACTAGCGGGAGCCCCTAAAATGTGCCTTTGGATTTTAACCACACATCCTGTCATGACCAACCTCTTCTTCTGTCTGAGCTCGGATCTACTTTTAGTGACAAGGGGTCAAAAAATGAAAAATAGGGCCAGATTTTTAAATAATTTTTTTCTTACTGTGTGAACCTGATTTAAATTTTCCTTCAAAATGTAAATCGAAATTGATAGCAGCCCTAAGCTTATTATTTGAAAAATTGAAGTCATATATAACAGGGTGGTTAATGGGCCTCAGGGTGCAGGTCCTCACTGTGCCTGATGTTCCCCTGACAGAACAAGCCCAGGTCTGCAGGTTCAGGAGATTTTGTGATTTGGACAGGTTTGGGAAAAACATCAGTCTCTGGATGGCACAAACAATTTACACTTGACTACTATGGTGCAGTGGTTAAAGTGATCGACTGCTGACCAAAAGTTCAGTGGTTCGAAACCACCACCAGCTCTGCCGGAGAAAGATGTGAGAGTCTACTTCCATAGAGATTTGCAGCCTTGGAAGCCCTATGGGGTCATTATGAGTTCGAATCGACTTGATGGCAGTGGGTTTGGACTAACCTAAAGGCTGGTGGTTTGAACCCACCTGGAGGCTCTTTGGAAGAAGGCCTGGTGATCTGCTTCCATAAAGATTACAACCAAGAAAACCCTATGGAGCAGTTCCACACTGTAACACATGGGGTTGCTATGAGTCAGAATCCATTGGCAGCAAAGGGTTTGGTTTTGTTTTGGGACCAAAAGCCTGATTGCGGTCTCCCTGTTCTTCAGTGGCTGCAAGGAACTGCCAATTCCGTGGCAAGCATTTCAAAAAGTATTACCGGGTGGAAGGAGAGCCAGTGGTCCTGAGGTGTCCCCAGGCACGGTCTTGGTTGCAGACCTCGGCCAGCTCCCACTTCAACACGACCTGGCATAAAAACGACTCTGGTAGGATGGTCCCAGGAGAAGAAGAGAAGCGACTATGGGTCCAGGACGGGGCCCTGTGGATTTTGCCAGCCTTGCAGAGGGATTCTGGCGCCTATGTCTGCACTGTCAGGTAAGCCCCTCTGGGGTGTAGGTAGGGGGTGGGCTCCCTCGAAGAATGGACTCTTGCTCAGTCCTCTAGAGATGACCTGAATTTCAAAATTCAATGTACAGGTGAGAATCCAAATTGTGTCCACCTCGCTGTCCATGAAATACCTGAGTGCCGTGGACCCTCCCCAGATGTTGTCTCGGGTCCCCTCCTCTTCATTTAAGTTTTTGCTCAAACATCACCTGTTTGGAAAGGACTTCCCTAGCCACTTTATCTAAAACAGCACTGTCACGGATTGAATTGTGTCCCCCAAAATATCCGTCAACTTGGCTAGGCCATAATTTCCAGTATTGTGTGATTGTCCACCATTTTGCCATCTGATGTGATTTTCCTATGTGTTGTAAATCCTACTTCTATGATGTCAGTGAGGCAGGGTTAGAGGTAGTTATGTTAATGAGGCAGGACTCAATCTACAAGATTAAGTTGTGTCTTAAGTCAATCTCTTTTGAGATATAAAAGAAAGAAGCAAGCAGAGAGACAGGGGGACCTCATACTACCAAGAAAGCAGCACCGGGAGCAGAGTGTGTCCTTTGGACCTGGAGGTCCTGTGAGGAGAAGCTCCTAGACCAAGGGAAGATTGATAACAAGGAAGCTTCCCACAGAGCCGACAGAGAGAAAGCCTTCCCCTGGAGCTGACACCCTGAATTCGGACGTCTAGTCTCCTAGACTGTGAGAGATTAAGTTTCTGTTTGTTAAAGCCATCCACTTGTGGTATTTCTGTTATAGCAGCACGAGATGACTAAGACAAGTACTCATGCCACTCTGTAACAAAATACCCTGCTGTGACAAAATACCACAAAGTTGTTAGCTTTAAACAACAGAAATGTATTGTCTCAGACTTTCAGAGGCTAGGAGTACAAGATCAGGGAGCTGGCAGGATCATGCTCTTTCTGCCCATTCTAGGGGAAGGTCCTTCTTTGTTTCTTCCAGTTTCTGGTAACCTCAGGCATTCCTTGTTGTTCCTTGTCTTGTAGATGCATCTTCACGTGGCGGGCTCTTCTCTGTCTGTCTGTGTCTGTTCTCCTGTTTTATAAAGACACCACTCAGAAGGGATTAGGACCCTCCCTACTCTTAATTTAGCTGATTTTTTTTTTTTTTTTGCAGGTAAAAGCAAAAGGTCATTTTTAATTTGTGAAACAAAACTAATCTTAACATCTTTCATACCCTGTTTCAAAACAAGGTCGCGTACACAGGTATGGGGATAGGACTTCAATGCATCTTTTTTTGGGGAATACAATTCAATTCATAATCTCTGCTTTTAATCTTCATAGCTCTTGTGTGTGTGTGTGTATGCTCATGTGTTTAACATTCGTCAACCTCATTAGAACGTAAACTCCATGAGACAAGGAACTTTGGCTACTTTGTCCACTGCTGAATCCAAATGACAGACACAAGAAATATATGAATAGAATTTTAGACCTGGATGAGACTTTAGGAATGAATTAATCTAACTGTGTGGTGTACGGATGAGGGAACCAAGCTCCAGAGAAGTTAAATTACTTATAAAGATCCCCCAGGTGGTTGGTGGTGGAGCGGAAACTGGAACTGGGACTTGTATCTCCTGACACTTAGTCCTGCTGCCTGTTGAATGAGAGAGACATAGGCCTAGTGTTGGCCATTTTACAATTTCCCTGTAGAGTTCCTGGGTGGTGAAATGGTTAATGTGCTTTAGCTGCTAACTGAAAGGTTGGTAGTTTAAGCCCACCCAGAGGGGCCTTGGAAGAAAGACCTGGTGATCTGCGTCCAAAAAAGCAGCCACTGAAAATTCTAGGGAGCACAGTTCGACTCGGACACACATGGGGTCCCCTTGAGTCAAAATCGACTCAAGGATAACTGCTATTTTTTCTTTTTTCTTTTTTTTGGTCTTAGTTCTGAACGGATTGGGGCAGACCCTTGCTCTGATTATGAAATAGCATTCCTGGCCTTCTCTCCATAGATGTGGGCTCTATCCTCTTCAAGCCTCTTCTTGTTCCTTCCACCAGCCAGCTGTAGAGTCCCTCCATATTTCACCAACTTATTTGATGTAAACAGAGACTGTGCCCAGGAATATTTACATTTAAAAAGAGAACCAAAGAAAGTGACGTTCTTATCACAAGGGAATTACTGGCTAATGGCAGAATTTCAGACAACGTCACCCCAGTCCTAGGCAGGTTGTGTTGTGTGTGACTTTGAGAATTTTTTCAAATCATACAAACCTTGGCACACACCCTTTCTACTATTCTATATGGCTAGTCCCCACTATGAGCAACTTAGGGACATGTTCAGTCCCGTCAATGAGCCCTCCCTAGGAAGCAGGCAAGCAATCTCCTATTTCCACCTACAGAGAAACAGCTAGAAATGCAAGGTTCTTCTTTCCTTTTCAATGTAAAAATTTAAATTTTCTCCAAGGAACGCTGCTAGGAAAACTTAGGAGTGCAGTAGGGAAAAAAAGACAGAATTTGGATCAGAAAGACATAGGTTGGAGTCTTTGCCCTCCCCCTTTCTATGGGGTGGGACCTTGGCCTCATTGCTTGATCTTTATGGGCCTCAGTTGTGCCCCCTGTAAAGAGGCTTGTTGGGAGGGTTACCTGAAATCACAGCATGGGATGCGTCTGGCAAAGAGAGTGTCATGATAGGGGGGTCAGTATACCCTGGGAATGCCCTCTGCGTCCCCAAAGGCAGAACTTACAGACCAATGAAGGGATAAATATGCAAAGGTCAGGGAGGCTTGAGCTGGATCATGTTTGTCTTAAAGTTCATTTTTATACTTAATTAAGAAAATTATACTTAACACTCTTTTTTTTTTTTATTCTTGTAGAAAAAAGAGGTCTGAGTTTAAAGAGGGAGTAGAAATCCCAATGTGTTCTGAACTTTCTAGCATGCAAGAGCGTTCACCTGGATGACCTCTCAGACCCTCTTCCCACTCTAAGCTTGGGGCTCTAGTAGAGGGAGAATCACCAGAAGTTACCGTAAAGCTCTTTGGTGTTTACAGTTGTAGGGAATGACATTGTCCATTTCCTGTGACTGTTACGATTTTGTGGTCTAGAACCTGTGTCAGTTACCCACATGTCCTTTCTTCAGGCAGGGTAGGCAAGGTTATGCTGCTATAATAAACATCCTCTAAATCTCGATGGCTTTAAACAACAAAGGCTTACTCTTCACACGTGCTAATGTCCATGATGGGTCAGCAGGCTCTCAGGGACCCAGGCTGAAGGAACAGTCATGATCTCAAATGTTGTTAGTCACTGCACCAGAAGGAAATGGGATCTGGAGGGTTTCTCGTGGCCGCTAAAGCTTTGGTATAGAAGTGACACACGGACAACTCATTGAACACAAAGAGTCATATAACTGTGCCCACCCGCAGCGGGGCCATCACGTGGAATCCCACTGTGCACTCAGAAAGGTGGACAACTGGAAACACTGGGTGGACAGCACTAATGACAATCACACTTTGGTCATGGGCTGCCACACTACATGGGGCTGTGGCTGACCATCACTTTACCCTCCTGACTCATCCTTTTTCTGAGTTATTTTCATGGAGTGTCTTGCCCAAAAGGAATTACTAGATCAATTATGTGAACAGGCTTGTGACTCTTGATGTGTGTAATCAGCTGGGTTTCCAGCGATAATGCCTTATTTCATGGATTTTCCTGGAGTCCTACTAGGCTTCCAACTTCATCTCAACCTCCTACTAGCTATACAGCCTTAGGCAATTACTTAACTTCTGCACACCTCATTGTCCTCACTGAAAATGACAGAACAATACTTCCTACCTCATTGTGTAGGAGAATCCATGAGATAATGTCTAGAAAGCACTAAGCACAGGGCCTGGCACACACGTGTACACTCTGAGCCAGCTGCTGGGATTGCTGTTTTTCAGGTGTGCACTGTTCTTAGACTTGTCTTTGCATTTCTTCACCTTGCAATGAGATTGTGCATTTTTCAAGGTGATAGTTAACTTGATGCATTTCTCTGCACATAAAATATATGTTCATCTTTTTTTTGTTTTAAACCAGGTATGGGATACAGTGCAGGAATTGAATGGCCTTATATATTTGAGTGAAGTATTTTTACTTTTGGATAGTAAGCTCTTACCAATCATTTCTGTTTCATTTTTTTGCCCCACGTTTTGTTGCCTCTTTGGATATAAATTGTATTCTATTTTGCAATTTTTTCTCCTATTTTTTCTCTCTCCTGTATTTAATACACATCTTCCTTGAGTAGGAACTTAGCTGTGATAATTATATTTTCATGTTTTTCTTCCTTAAAATATTTTTTATTATTATCTTCCCTCTTTCCCCCACTTCCCTGTGTGTTTCCAGGCTGGTTTTGACTCTGCCCCTTTTTCTAGTTTTGAGGTCTTTATAGAATTATGATATTGAGATTATGGTTAGCCCAGCTCAACAACGAAAACGACAACAAGCTTACCAAGTTCATTTCCTCCAAGCAGTACTGCAAAATCTTTGGCAGAACTTACACTAAGTTTTCTACAGCTTTCTGCAATTAGACTTCAGTTGATGAATGATTCCCAGGAGCTGTAAAGGCAATTTTCTTTATATGGAAAGTGTGGCTCTTACAAAACAGTCTCTCCCCTTGGATATACTTCCCTGAGCCAGGCATTGGGCATACGTTGGGGCTGGACTTCCGGAATCCCAGAACCAGAGAGGTTTAGGCCCCATCAGAGAAGACTGGGGAATTTCTTAGTGGTCCTAGATGGCCATGAAATCAGGCTGGTGGGAAGTCCTTTGGGAAAAATGCAGAATACATCACTGTTTCTACGCAGCAATTATAATGTTGGGTTTTTTTGTCCTCCAAGAATTCAAATGGAGCAGAGACAGAAGTATCGCAAAGTGAGTCAAGAAAACGCAGAATGTAGAATTTAATGGAGTTGGGGAAATTATTCTTAATTTCATTTATTTTTATTTTGTCTTGCTATCTATTACGTTTCTTTTTTTAATCAGAAATGCCTCCTACTGTGATGAAATGTCTATTGAGCTCAGCGTTCTTGAGAATACAGAAGCTTCTCTGCCGTTCACCTCTTACCTGCAAATTGTAACCCTGTCAACCCTGGGGTTATTATCTTGCCCTGAGCTGAGTGAATTCACCCGTAACAAAACTGGCTTGAATGTTCAATGGTACAAGGTACATCTTTATAAATTGCCACTTTGTTAAAATGTGTTTTGCTAGCCATGCTGTTGTTAGGTGTCGACTCATAGCGACCCCGTGTACAACAGAAAGAAACACTGCCCGGTCTTGTGCCATCCTCACAATCGTTGTTATGCTTGAGCCCATTATTGCACTGTGTCAATCCATCTCGTTGAGGGTCTTCCTCTCTTTTGCCGACCCTCTACAAGCCATAGGAAAGTATAAAATACCTATTTCAGAAGATAACACATTTCCTTTCGTATTTCTGGCTGTTAAAAAGCACTAAATTAAAAAAGAGCCATGATTAGTATATTCTATTAGCCCTTATGTGGCTTGGGTTAGAATTTCGATTTGAGAGGAGAGAATATAAAATGAATCCACAGTAAATGACAGCTGAAAGAAATAGGTTTTTCCTCTGCCCTTTGTCTATAAAAATTTAAGAAAAAACTGTTAGTTCATATAACAACTTTGTACACATAATGGAGTCCCCGGGTGGTGCGAACGTTTAAGCGCTCCACTACTACTGAAAGGTTGGCAGTTCAAACCTATCCAGAGGCACCTCAGAAGACAGCCTGACAATCTGCTTCTGAAAGGTCACAGCATTGAAAACCTTCTGGAGCAGTTCTACTCTGCACACGTGGGTCGCCGTGAGTTGGAATCAACCTGAAATTTAAAGAAATAAATTTTTCTCTATGTTGACTCCTAAAATTAAAATGATTTAAAAGTAGTCATTGCAACGTTATCTCTCCTGAAGAGAACAGTGATTTGTCGTCCAAATCACTATGACTACATAATAGCGTTCTTCCCTGGCTGTTTCCTAAGCCCTATTTAAAGGGTATATATATATATATATTTCAAAGCAGAGCCTTGGTGGCACAGTGGTTAAGGCCTCGCCTGCTAACCAAAAGGTCGGCAGTTCAAATCCACCAGCTGCTCCTTGGAAACCCCCTGGGCAGTTCTACTTTCTCCTATGGGATCACACCATGAGTCAGAATCGATGGCAACGGGTTTGGTGGGTTTTCTTTTTTTTTGGTTGTTGTTGTTATTTTTAAAGCATATGGTAATTAACCTTTGGTTTAAAGGAGTAAATATAAACACAATTTAGTCCCTCACCTGGCTGAATAAATACTATAGGGTTTTTTAGTGGCTTCTGATGAGAACATCAGATATTATTTACACTGACCAGAAGTCAGCAGTCAGCCTGTGGGCAACACTGAGCCTCCCACCGGTTTTTGCACGATCCTTAAGCTAAGGATAGCTTTTATATTTTTAAATGGCTAAAAAATTTTAAAATAAGAATAATGTTTTATGACATGTAAAAACTATATAACATTCAAACTTCAGTGTCCATCAGTAAAGTTTTACTGAAACACGGCTATGCTCCTTCATTTTCCTAGCATCCTTGGCTGCTTTCACAGAACAACAGCAGATTTCAGAAGCTGTGATAGAGACCGTAGGACCTGCAAAGCCTGATTTACTGTCTGACCCCTTAGAGAAAGTTTGCTGACCCTTGATATAGACTGTAGATTAAAACTGAAAAATAAAGTTATTTCTTTAATCATTGATAAGAGCTATGGCTGCTAACCAAAAGGTCGGCAGTTCGAATCCAGCAGGTGCTCCTTGGAAACCCTGTGGGGCAGTTCTACTCTGTCCTGTAGGGTGACTATGAGTCAGAATCGACTCAACAGCAATGTTCTGTTTTGTTTTTTAATCCTTTAGTCAATAGTAATTTAACCAGATGACTAGTATTGTAACTACAGATATATATATCAGTTTAACATTGGAAACTTTTGAATAATTTTATAAAGGTAAAGTAGCCAGCTCCTATGAGTTAGCTGGCCCAGCTGTACAATGCGTCTGTTCTTGGATTAGGATGATCCTAATGAGGACAAGTGTAGGCTTTCACCCACCTGGCTTTGAAACCCTGCTCCATCATTTACGTGTTGTGCAGCTTTGGGCCAGTTACTTCACCTCTCCAGCCTGTTTCCTCTCTAAAATGGCCACTAATAATTCCCACTGTCTGTGGTGCAAGTGCTTTGTGATCAACTGCTAACCTAAAGGATGACAGTTCAAACTCACCCGGCGGCTCCACAGAAGAAAGGCCGGGTGACTTGCTTTTGTGGAGATTACAACCAAGAAAACCATATAGGTCAGTTGTGCTCTCTAATACACAGGGTCACCATGAGTCCAAATGGACTAGATGACGATGAGTTTGCTGATCGTTTTGATGATTTAATGAAATAATGTACATCAAGCCCCTATGAAGACCTCCATGGTAGAGGATCTCAATAAATATGGAGGGTCAAGGAGGTCACAATGGCGCTTAATAATGTTTGCTCCTTCATAATAATGCTAATCTTTATTCAGCAAGTACTGTGTACAAGGCTGTTCTGAACTCTCTGACACATAACTCAAAGAAGTAGGAAGTGTTAATATCTCCATTTGGTAGATGAGGAAACGGAGACACAGGTGTAAGATACTTGTACAAGGTCACCCAGCTGGTAGATGGTGAAGCCAAAACTCTACCCCAGGCAGTCGAGCTCCACACACAGCTGCTACACAGGCTAATCCTGGTGGCTTGTGGCCTTAGAATAACTTCCATGCTGGGACCAGTTTGGCTTTTTTTATATTTGACCATGCCTGTTAGAAACAATGAAATTTTTTTGCTTTTAATCACATATATTGTAAAGTCAGACTTTATGAGTCATGTTGCTAACAGATTGCTCCGATGATGTCTGTGTTGCCATTTAGAGTAAGATTATGAAATGACTCAGGTTATACTTGACTAATGCAAGCTTTCAATCATCGTGGTTTTGAAAGAAATGTTCCTGAGAACATTTTGTGCTCATTAGGATGTCTTATCAAACCTTATTTGGCTTTTTAGAATTTATCGGAAGCCATGCTCTTGAGGGTTCTGTACTTCAGGAAACCCACAATACCCTTCGGCCATTGGAAAAAAGTAGCCTCATTTCCCCCATTTCGTTTTTCCTATAATTTTTTCTCTATCTCTACTGACTCCTAAAATGAAAATGATTTAAAAATAATTTTACTGCAATGTCGTCTCTTCTGAACATTGTCATCCAAGTCCCTGTGACTACATAGTACTTCCCTTCCATGGACGTTTCCTGAGGCCTATAGGCAGCTGTTAGGCCATAAACATATTGAGTTTTAAGTGGCCTATTTTGTCCAAGAAGAGGTCATCTTTCTCATCCATTGTGCTATTTAAACTAATCCAGTGATTCTATTTGTTCTATATGCTAATAAATTTCCCTTTTCTAAAAATGTAGTTAGAAGTATGCCCAAAGTACAACTTTGCAAAGTAAACACCAGGGCAATTCTTGGGTTGCAAATTCAATATTGGTTGGTCACAATAATGCTATTATCCACAGCTTTTGAGATATGCATAGATATATCAAAAAAAAAAAAAAAAAAAAAAAAAAACCCCACCCAAACCTGTTGCCGTTGAGTCTACTCTGACTCATAAAGACCCTATAGGACAGAGTAGAACTGCCCCATAAGGTTTCCAAGGAGCACCTGGTGGATTCGAACTGCCGAACACTTGGTTAGCAGCGATAGCTCTTAACCACTATGCCACCAGAGTTTCCAAACTGATATATGGTATAACTTAAAAACAACTTTTTTTTTAGTATAACTTAAAAACAACATTTTTCTTTAAGGATTCTGTTCTTCTGGATCAAGACAATAGAAAGTTTCTAAGTTTGAGGGGAACCACTCGCTTATTCATATACAACGTGTCTGTAGAGGATGCAGGCTACTACAGCTGTGGGCTGCCATTTTCCCACAATGGCACGCGATACAACATCACACGGAACATTAAAGTGCGAGTTAACCGTAAGTACTTGCCGTCAACGTAGCTTTCCATCGTGGTTCAATAACAAACATGCAAAGAACAATCAAGGTTCACACAGAGTTCCCTGAATGTCTTTGATATGGAGGGCAAAGGAAAACAGTCAACGCTCCAAAAGCTTCAGGCTAATAAGACATCTGTGTGACCCTCTGAAAGGTAGGAAGCTGGCTGGGTGTTGTTACGAGGAAAGGAGAGTTCCTTGGGAGTTGTGATAGGGTTCCAAGTCGGATAATAAAACACATCACTAAAGGGAATGAAAGTCCCCTTTGGAAAGCCCCATCTGGAAGGTGCACACCTAAAGGACCAGAACACAGTTGTCATAACTTCGTGTATAATTCTAGGATGCTAGGATTTTATCTGACTTTCCAGTCAGAGGCTGTGCATTGGCAAATCCAGTGGAAATCACCCTCTCTGTCTTCCCTAAGACCTGTCTTTGATATCAGGATAGCATAGTGAGAGCTCTCGTTGGTTTAAATGACTGATACTTGAAAGCAATGTTGTGAACAGGGTTGGATAGCATTTTAAAGCCTGTTCAGCATTTACTCTGTATCTCCTACCTGCCAGGCGTTGAGCTAGGTGCAAGGGGCATAAAAGTGTTTCAGCCTCGGACTCTGCCTGGAAAAGTGTGCTGCATTTCTTGATTAAACATATTCTTGAGCGTGAATACCTAACACAATTGGAGTCTTTTAAGGGGATTTCAGAGAGCCTTGAAAACACATTGCTAAGGTTTAATAACTGGTTTATGAGGGGAAAAGTCTAAGCTTTTTCTCACAGACAATCCAGGAAAATCATGCCTTCTGTGAACTGAAGTCTCTAGGTACTTTCACTTTACTGTCCTGTGGGGATTCATTCATATCAACTCCCTGCGCCCCCTACAGGGCAGTGCCTAAGACTTCCTCTACCTTGAACGCCCCATAATTATCCTGTTAGTTCGATACTGCACAGCAACAGTAGGGGGCAGCCAACTTACATATTATCCTGTGTTGCAGAGATGATGCATTTCAGCGGCTCTCAAACGGCCAGCTGCCTTGTCAGACTTGCAAAATCTTGGGCTTTATCCCAGACCTACTGAGTCATTAACTCTGGGATGGGGAGAAGGGGAGAGGGGGCGGCAATCTGTTTTTAACAAACCTTCCAGGAGATTCTGGTGCAAGCCCAGGCTTGAGAGCCACTCATGTCTCTAGTCCTTGAGGCTCCTTGTCTCCCAGGAAAACCGTGAGCTGTTCCTTTTGGCTGGGGATGGCTGCAAAGTGACCGAGGTTTCTGGTCAAGGGCAAGAAGCTATGTGCTTCTTGGTTACACTGTCATTTGCTTAACGTTTACTCATGTTAGGGTTTCACAATGCTCTTTAGTGGAAGAAGTGAGGAGATGAGGAGTTATGGAGATGGACAGCCTTTTACTCACCCCAAGCCTTCTTTTTTGCTCCATTTCAAGGTCCCGGTTTCTTCAAGCTGCTGGGAGCCCTGCCTCCTGGGGATCTGGGTTCTAATCCCTTGGAGATCCACCTCTACCTCCTAAAAGAGTTTCTGTAATTGATTAACAAAGACATAAGTGGTCAATACTATATTTATTGGCGCTCTGGTGGCACAGTGGTTAAGCGCTTGGCTGCTAACCAAGAGGTCAGCAATTCAAATCCATCAACCACTCCTTGGAAACCCTATGGGGGCAGTTCTACTCTGTCCTATAGGGTCGCTATGAGTCGGAATCAACTCGACAGCAATGGGTTTGTTTTTTTTTTTTTGGTTACTGTATTTATCATCCAGTGTGGAGTTAGCTTTACAAACTGGTGGTTTTTGAGGCCCTGTGCCTTTTTTTTTTCTAGAAGGAAATCTCCAGCAGGCATCTGGGAGTGGGAGGATATTTTAGGGCAAGTCGACCTTTGGGTAAAACCTATCCTGTGGATATTGTGAATGTTGCTATTATGAATGCACTCAGGAAGCCTGGGAGGGGATGGTTAATTGCTTATCACTGAGCAAAGAATGTCTGTCGGGGGACCATGTGTTTATTTGTGGCCTTCCTGTAATTTCTCTGCTGGGAAGGGCATTGGCCAGAGATGCTCAAAGACCTTTGCCAAAGGCCGGTTCTCGCAATGACTGGCCACACTGTCAGGGTAACTAATAAGCTCAACAATGGAACTTGAACATCACCTTGAAATCAGGGCTTTTCTAATCGAGTCCCTTTTCCTTCCATCTTTCTCAGAAAAAGAAGAAGAGCCAATTCCGGTGATTGTGTCTCCCCACCAGACCATACTAGCTTCGCTGGGTAAGGCCTGCAAGGACTGTGTGACCTACATGGCCTGTGTGGGTGACTGAAACCACAAAGCTTGTGGGTCTCGGGGGGCCTTGTCTCTGCTAACTGCCTCCTTGGTGTGCGTTGTGTCTGAGTGGAGGCCCTTGAAACCCAATGTGTAAAGTGGAAATATCAAATGCAAGGGAACATTCTCTTTGTCACATGTTGTTGGACATGGCACTGTTTTAAGACAGGCACACTTTGCTTCAAGAAAAGCCCTACATGCAAGAAAAGTAGAGTGTATACTTACATGCTTCTGTATATACAGACTCTTTCCGGAAGAATAAGGAAACCATTAGCTGGGATTGCTTTTGGAAAGGAGAACTGGGAGTTTGAAGTGGGAAGGAAACTAAATTCAATGAATGTACTTCGGTGACATTTGAATGTTTTTTATGTGCATTTTAAATTTTTCAATAAAAACTAGACAATTTTTTTTAAAAGCCCTACATAAAAGTATCTAAATGTAAAAAACTGAACATTTTAGGAGCAATTATTTCACCTCATGATTCCTTTACCTCATAGTTCCTTCATGTAGTTAGCACCTTTGGTATACAGACAATCCCTGGGTTAGGAACGAGATCCGTTCCTGAATCTTTTTTTAAAATTTTTTTATTGTGATTTAGGTGAAAGTTTACAGAGCAAATTAGTTTCTCATTAAAGACGAATTAATACACAAATTGTTTTGTGACACTGGTTGCCAACCCTGCGATATGTCAACACTCTCCCTTCTCCACCCCAGGTTCCCTGTTTCCATTCGTCCAGTTTTCCTGTCCTTCTTGCTTTCTCGGCTTTGCTTTTGGGCTGGTGTGCCCATTAGTGTCATATACATGATTGAAGTATGAAGCATGTCCCGCATGTGCTATTGTTGACCCTATAGACCTGTCTAATCTTTGGCTGAAGGGTGAACTTCAGGAGTGACTTCAGTAACCCAGTTAAAAGGGTGTCCGGGGGCCATACTCTTGGGATTTCTCCAGTGTCTGTCAGATCAGCCAGCGGGATCTTTTTGTGTGTGTGTGTGAATTTGAATTTTGTTCTACATTTTTCTCCTGCTCTTTCCGGGACACTGTATTATAATCTCTGCCAGAGCCGTGGGTGGTGGTAACTGGGCACCATCTGGTTGTTCTGGGCTCAGTCTGGTAGAGGTTGTGGTAGTTGTGGTCCGTTAGTCCTTTGGACTAATCTTTCCCTTGTATCTTTGGTCTTCTTCATTCTCCTTTTCTCCAGCCAGGATGGTACCAGTAGATTTATCTTAGATGGCCGCTTGAAGGCTTTTAAGACCCCAGTCACTACTCACCACAGTCGGATGTAGAACATTTTCTTCATAGACGATATTATGCCAATTGAGCTAGATGTCCCCTGAGACCATGGTCCCCTCCCTAAGTCTGTCTTTAAGTCGAATTTGTAGGTAAGTCGGAACAGGTACATATGATTCTTATTTAGCGTCAGTTAGTCAAATGTTTATCTTAGCATGTAGCATATACTTTACCTTTCAATGCATATTAAACCCTTAAGAAACACTTCCAAACCTCGCAGTGTTTTCATGAGCATCACAAAGTAGTGAGTGCATTTGTTATTATGAACCACTGTACATATTTAACTCAAAATTTTAATATAAAGAAGGTATGGAAGGAGGGATATCATTGCTGATGTCAGATGGATCTTGACTGAAAGCAGAGAATACCAGAAAGATATTTACCTGTGTTTTATTGACTATGCAAAGGCATTCAACTGTGTGGATCATAACAAATTCTGGATAACATTACAAGGAACGGTGTTATGGATTGAATTGTGGCCCCCCTAAAATGTGCAACAACTTGGCTAGGCCATGATTCCCAGTATTGTGTGATTGTCATCCCTTTTGTGATCTGATTTGGTTATCCTATATGTTATAAATTCTAACCTCTATGATGTTAATGAGGCAGGATTAGAGGCAGCTATGTTAATGGCACAGGGCTCAGTCTACAGGATTAAGTTGTATTTTGAGTCCATGTCTTTTGAGACATAAAATAGAGGATCCAGCAGAGAGGAGTAGGCTCTTATTACCATCGAGGAAAAAGCGCTGGAAGTGGAGTGCATCCTTTGGACCTGGGGTCCCTGCCCTGAGAAACTGGACCCAAGGGAAGACTGATGACGAGGACCTTCCCCCAGAGAGGAAAGATTTGTCCTAGAGATGATGACCTGAATTTAGACTTCTAGCATCCTAAACTGTGAGAGAATACATTTCTCTTTGTTAAAGCCATTCACTTGTGGTATTTCTGTTATAGCAGCACAAGATAACTAAGAAACAACAATTCCAGAACACTTGTGTTCATGTGGAACCTGTACATAGGCCAAGAGGTAGTAGTTCAAATGGAACAAGGGGATACTACAGGGTTTAAAATCAGGAAAAGTGTGTGTCAGGGTTGTATCCTTTCACCATACTTATTCAATCTGTACGCTGAGCAAATAATCTGAGAAGGTGGACTACATGAAGAAGAACTTGGCATCAGGATTGGAGGAAGACTCGTGAACAACCTGTGGTATGCAGATGACACAACCTTGGTTGTTGAAAGTGAAGAGAACTTGAAGAACTTACTGATGAAGATCAAAGACTACAGCCTTCAGTATGGATTCCACTTCACTATAAAAACAAACAAAAAATCCTCACAATTGGACCAATAAGCAACATTATGATAAATGGAGAAAAGATGAAGTTGTCAAGGATTTCATTTTACTTGGACCCACAATCAACATCCATAGAAGCAACAGTCAAGAAATCAAATGACTTATTGCATTGGGTAAATCTGCTGCAAAAGACCTCTTTCAAGTGTTAAAAAGCAAAGACGTCACTTTGAGGACTAAGGTGCACCTGACCCAAACCATGGTATTTTCAATTGCCTCATATGCATGTGTAAGCTGGACAATCAGTAAGGAAGATCGAAGAAGAATTGATGCTTTTGAATTATGGTGTTGGCAAAAAATATTGAATATACTGTGGAACGCCAGAAGAATGAACAAATCTGTCTCAGAAGAAGTACAGCCAGAATGCTCCTTAGAAACAAGGATGGCAAGACTTCATCTCACATACTTTGGACACGTTACGAGGAGGGACTAGTCCCAGGAGAAGGATGTCGTGCTTGGTAAAGTAGAAGGCCAGCAGAAATGAGGAAGACCCTCAATGAGATGGACTGATACAGTGGCTGCAACAATGGGCTCAAGCATAACAACAATTGTGAGGATGGTGCAGGACCGAGCAGTGTTTCATTCTGTTGTAGACAGGGTCACTATGAGTCAGAACCAACTCCATGGCTCTTAACAGCAACAACAATCTTTATGGGAGCAGATAGCCAGGTCCTTTCTCCCATGGAGTGGATGTTGAGTTTGAACAGCTGACCTTTGGGTTAGCAGCTGAGCTCTTAACCATTGCGCCACCAGGGCTTCTTTTAAGTCTAGCTGGTTTATAGTGTTATTCAGGTCATCTGTTTCTTTATTAATCTTCTTTCTAGATGTTCTATTATTGAAAGTGGTGTACTGAAGTCTCCCACTATTATTGTAGAAATATTTCCCCCTTCAATTCTACCAGGATTTACTTTATGTATTTAGGGGCTCTGATGTTAGATGTATATATATTTATAATTGTTATATCTTCTTGATGATTTTACCCCTTTATCATTATATAATGCCTTTCTTTATGTCTTCTAACAGATTTTGATTTAAAGTCTATTTTTATCTGATATTAAAATTGCTACTCAGCTCTCTTTTGTTATTATTTGCATGGAATATTTTTTCCATCCTTCCACTTTCAACTTATCTGTGTCCTTGGGTGTAAGATACGTCTCGTGTAGATAGCACACAGTTGAATCATGTTTTCTTAAATCCATTCTGCCACTCTGTACCTTTTAATGGGAGCATTTAGTCCCTTTACATTCATTGTAATAATCAGTAAGGAAGGTCTTACTTTTTTCAATTTGTTTATTTGTGTGTCTTGTACTTTCTTTATTCTTTATTTTCTTTAATATTGCCAATTTTTGTGTTTTGTTGTTTTTTTTGTAGTAAGCCATTTTGATTCCCTCCTCCTTCCTTTTGTATGTATTTTTAAGATATTTTCTTTGTGGTTACCATGAATATTACATTTAACATCATGCATTCATAACAACCTGGATTACACTGATACCAGGATAACTTCAGTAATATACTAAAACTCTATGCCGATACCATTCCTCCCATCCCCACTCCCTTGATTATTTTGTTATCACCAATTATGTCTTTATACATCATGTGCCCTATAACATAAATTTATACTTATTTTGTATGCTTTGTCATTATAAAGCATGAAGGACGTAACAATTAGAATTATTAAGCAAAAGTATCTTAAAACTTACCCTTGTAATTACGTTTAATGTAGATCTTTCTGCACATGGCTTCAACTTACTTTCTAGTGTCCATCTGAAGGACTCCTTTTTACATTTTTTGTAGGTCTGGTGTGGTGGATATAAACTGTCTCAGCTTTTGTTTTTCTTGGAATGTCTTGATTTTGCCCTCATTCTTGAAGGACAGTTTTGCTGGGTATAATATTCATAGTATTCTTGGTTGACAGTTATTTTCTTTCTGCAGTTTAAATATGTTATTCCATTACTTTATAGCCTTCGAGGAGTCTAAGAAGTCATCTCTTAATCTTATTTGGAAACTTATATGTGACTGTTAGTTTCTCTCTCCCTGCTTTTAGGATTGTCTCTTTGTCTTTAGTATTTGAGAACTTTGTTATAATATGTCTTGGTGTGGATCTCTTTGGGTTTATCTTACTGGAGTTTATTGAGCTTCTTGGATTTGTAGGCTTGAGTCCTTGGCCAGATTTGGAAAATTGTCTGCCATTATTTCTTTAAATATTCTTTTTGTCCCTTTCTCTCTTGTCTCTTTCTGGAATTTCCATGATGTGTATGTTAGTTTGCTTCGTGTTGCTCCATAATTCCATTAAACTGTGCTCAGCCATCTTGAGACTCCTTCCTTACTGCTCTTCAGCCTCCACAATTTTGACTACCTTATCCTCTAGGGAACTCATTCTTTCTTCTGCTTGATTGATTCTGTTGTTGAATCTTTCTGATGTGTTTCTCATTTCAGTTTTTGTCTCTTTCTGTTTCAGTGTCTCTGTTTGGTTTCTTTTTATAGTCTCTTTCTGTATTTTTTTATTCTCATTTTGTTCATGGATCATTTTTCTGATTTCCTTAGTTCTTTGTGTTTTCATTTAGTTCTCTGAGCTTACTTAATATTGTTATATTCTTCTAACCTGTTTGTGATTTGGGTTGCCATAGGATTTCTTTCTCTTTGTCTTGTTCATTTGGATAAGCCATCATTTTCTTTTCTTGTTTTTGGTATGTATTGTTATTTTTATTTGTTTCTTTTTTGAAACCAGGACATTAGAATTTTACAGGGTGTTAACTTTCTCAATTCTCCCTAGTGTTTGGTATTTTTAACAGCAGTTCTTCTTGTGAGAAACTCTTAGTTGGCAGAGCCTTCAGAACTTGCTTACCGTCTCTACCCCCTCTGTGTGGTAGCTCCCTTTCACTCACTGTTTTAACTAGGAGTTGAAAAGATCAGATTGTGGTGTCTGACTTTCAGTGTCTCCCAGACAGAACAGAGAACATACACTAATAAATATGTCCACCAGGGGCATGGCTAAACAGAACAGAGATCACATACTAATCATTCTTTCTACCACGTGTGCAGTCTTCTTTCTTTGGTTATCACTCCCTCTCCTGTTCTGTGTGGGCTGCATTTCTGTGACCACGTTTTCAGTAAAAAGCCCACATGGAATGGGGTTTGGTGGGGCTGTGTGATGCCCTCCTTTCTTACATGAGGCTCCCTTCCCCATTTAGTGAAGGCTCACTTCTCTCAGAAATGGAGATCTAGGCAAGCACAATCAGGCTTTCCACCCCACTGGGAAGGGTAGGGGTGAGCTCACCCAAATGGATTCCCAGGGAGATCTGTCTTGTTAATTTCAAAGCCTGAGCTCTGGGTCTTTCGCTGTGCACAGGCAGCCATTGTGTTGGCTGGAGGAGCAAACTCCACTGCAGGCACTACTTCCAGAGTTCACAGCAGCTGAAGGTCCACTCAGAGCTGGAAGGGGTGGGGACAGGGAGAGTGGGAGAAGCCATGTTCCTATCATATGAAACTTGTCATTGACTCATGACTCATGTCCGTCTGCAGCTCCCTGCTGCTGTCCTCTGCTCACTGATTTGGAGTGCCTCAGGGTCGAGCACAGATGTCATGCTGTACTTCTTGGCGTATATGTTGGAGGGTCAGAACCTAGATCTGCTCACACTGCCATCTGCCTAGAATTCTTTCACTTGTTTGCTTTCAGTAAACTGAAGTACACATTACAGTCACACAATCTCTGATTTAATGGATTGCTTTTACCTGAGGGAAGTGTTTGAGGCTTGAAGTGTGTTGAACAAAGGAAAAGACCTGACATTCTGAGTCTGAAGAGGGGTCAGGTTCATTAAAAACCATTTCACAGGGAGAGGTATGAGAAAGAAAAGAGTGGGAAGGATTTCCACTTTTTTTCCCCCTCCTTTCCTTTGGTGACTTAGAAAGAAAAATCACTTATAGTGATTGGAGCAGTGGATCCAGTCTCATAGTATTGCACAACTGAACAGGGCACCATTCAGTTATGATACAGTGGCTTTTTAAAGGGTTAATCTTAAATGAGAGCCATCTGGAAAGGGAGAGTTCCTCTATTTTTATTTATTTATTTTTTTTGTGGAACCCAGGGGAAAATTTAGCACTGAGACCAGCAGTGGTAAGAAAGAAAGAATCTAGATGTTAATTTGGATTTTTGAGGTAAATGGAGTAAACTCTGGAAGAAGTCAGCCCTTGAATTCAGAATGTCCTGCATGAGACAAGTGTCCTTCAGGATGTCATTTCACTTCACATGTCCCCAGGTTTTTATCTGCCATCAGACCAGTTGACAGAACTGGAGGGCACTTGATAAATATTAAACCTCTGTGTGGCTGGGATCATTTGAGGAAACTACATTTCCTCGTAAGAAAAGAATTGACTGGTGAGGGATATCTGACAGGAGGAGGAGGAGTCCACAGCTCAGGTTTGCTGGTGGACATAAGGAGCTCCTTTTCTGTGCTGAGTTTGACTGTTTATGCATGTGCCTTGCTGTATACAGGGTCAAGACTGACAATCCCATGTAAGGTGTTCCTGGGAGTCGGCATAAAATCAACCTCCACTGTGTGGTGGACGGCCAATGACACTATCATAGACAGTGCCTACCCAGGAGGCCGAGTGACTGAGGGGCTGGAAAAGTAAGTGGGCTCCTCTTCTTTGTCATCTTAGAAGACTCTTCTGGACAGAAATCTTGTATGACCTCTGAAGACCTCACTCTTCCTTTTGAAGACAAAGCCATGTCAAACTTATAAATATGACACACATATTGCATCAAACATAATGTTTTGGGTTCTACAGTTATGGATTTCTAGAATCTAAAAAACTGAGTTTTGCTAAGAATCATCAATTGTTCTTATGAATCCCATGTTATATACTACCATAGAAGAGGTGAGTTACAGTTAACTGGTTGATATTGATGCTGCATTTTCTAAGAGTGTAATTAAACATTTAGCACTTGATTTTTGTACTTTACTTTTTGCATTTTGAAATTAATACATTTCCATCCCCTACACTGCAACCTGAGCCTCAGAAATTTTCAGAAATCCTTGAAAAGACTCGGGGACATAGCCACAGTATCTACACTGCCTCCTCTGCTTCACAGGGAACTGTGGGGGCCTCAGACTCTAAGGAAGGTTGTGTTAAAGGATAAAAACTATTCTCATAATCATTCATTTCTAGAAAATGTTTTCTCACTCTGAAACTAGAACAATCGGATCTCATGAGCGGGAACCATTTGGGTATGAGAAAGGGAGACATTAAACATTCCAAATATTAAGTAATTTTTTAATTACAGTTTTAGTACTTTGAACTAACATATACTTTTGCTGCCAGCCATTATTTTTTTAAAAAGTCTTTCTAGATGCAGTGTATTGGATAGAAATTATGTGTGGTTAGCATAATTGTTTGCTTGCAAGTCTTTATTGTGAAAAGAAAGACTTGGCCACAACTCACATGCCCCTATCAGCTTACTCATACTTTCCCTTTACTTAAGGGATCATATTTTTTTTCCCCATAGATAAAACACAAATACCTCAGTGGATCTACAACAAGAATGTTTTTAATTCATACTTATAGCTAGAAGAGAAGTGTGTGCAAGTCTTCAGATTTTTATAACACCATGAAAGTCAGTTATACTGACTGGAGCCGTTCCCCTGGTCTGTCTGCAGACCTCCTATCAAAAGCTGAGTTTCCAGAACAAGTCAGTAATGGAGAGGGGAAGGGGATTGTTGAGGGACTGGAGTTCTGGAAACTCCCTACTCTTAAATATGCAAATGTCTTATTGGCCACGCAGAAGGTTTCCCAAAACTAGACATTTCTATTCCCACTACTGGTTCTTATTTGGCTGTTTGTCAAAGGTCTTAAAAAATGGATTTTCCATTATCCAAACAAAACTGGTTACTCTAAGTTCTTACTGTAACACATCTCCTACTACAGTAATCAGCATCTTCTATGACACTCTTGCCTTCAGGATAGGTTTAAAAATTCTCCCAGGAAGTAACAAATATGCTAGTATTTGCTCCCAACTTGATGCATCTTGAAATAGATTTAAGCACAAAGGATGCTGCTGCTTCTTCTTCTTTTAATAATAATATTTTATCATGTTCTTGGTGAAAGTTTACACAGAAAATCAGGTTCCCATTTGACAATTTCTATACAAATTGTTCAGTGACAATAGGTGTATTTTTTCACAATGTGTCAACATTCTCTTTAATTGTGTTCTGGTTGTTTCATTTCCAGTGCTCTAGTTTCCCATCTTCTCATCTTTACTTTAGAGTAATTGTTGACCTTTTGGTCTCATGTAGATCGTTTTTCTAATGAAGCCCCGAACTCACGGATAATATCCTTTATTTTGTGTGTCAATCTGTTATTTCACTAAAAGACGACCTCAGGGGATAGTTCTGGTTCAAAGTTTGAAGAGTATCTCAGGGTGGTAGTCTCGCGGAGACTTCTAGTCTCAGCTAGTCCAGTAAGTCTGGATGTTTTAAGAATTTGAGTTCTGTTCCGCATTTTCCAACTGTTCGATCAGGGTCCATCTACTGTGGCCCAGGTCAGAACAGTCTGTAGTGGTAGCCAGGCACCGTCTAGTTCTTCTTGTCAAAGGATACTTCTAACTGAGAATATTTGGATGTCTAAGTTATAAGACAAGCTTGCATTGGATACATCATGTTTAAGTAAATGTTTTCTCACTCAGGGAATATTCAGAAAATAATGAGAACTACATCGAAGTGCCATTGGTTTTCGATCCAGTCATAAAGGAGGATTTGAAAACAGACTTTAAATGCATTGTCACTAATAGAATGAGTTTGCAGACACTACGTACCACAGTCAAAGAAGGTAAGTATTTGGGGACACTGAAGTGAAAAATGACATGTCTAATGTTCTAGGGATGATTGGCAAAGCTACTAGTTCTCCAAATGATTGCTTGGAAAGTCCTTTGCATTTCCTGTAGTAGAGCACAGAAAGAAAATCTCTGATTCTTGAATATTTTTATGGAAGGGTGGAGGCTGGACCTGGAAGATTTTACTCAAATAAAAAATTTACTAGCAAGCTGATTTTTGGAAAATAAAGATAAAATTACAATGTGATAAAGTTTTATACACCCTTGTGCCCACAATGGGTTCTGACCTGGACCACCAGGATCAGCTGTCCTCACACGGCCTCTAGAGGTGGAAGAAGCATTCTTCATCCTGAAGTTCAGAATCATCGACTTCCAAGAGTGGGGGATTGGGAGACACCCAGGGTTCAGGGCAGCTTTCGAGTAGAAGTCCTTCATCAACAGGAAATAACACAGTGGTCTACAGCCAACTCACTCAATGACCATTAAAGGACCTTAAAAAAAGAAGAAAAGAAAAACTCAAATTATCATTTTTGACCAAATTTATTTGTCTGAATGTTTAAGTATTGAGCAGGACAGGGAAACCAATTAATTTAGTCTCTGTCGACAGGCAGATCAATTGACAACAGACAAGCCAAAGTGATCCCAGCTGGAATCTCACTTAGGCCTCCAGGCAATCTGCTTCCATCACATAAAGTCAAATTGCTGCACAACTCCATGTTGTGCAGACATTCTTTACATTGAAAACCTGATGATTTGGTCAAGCCTTGGGGCAGAGAATGACAATCCAATACAACCTTTCTCCAAATACGATCTGTGGACCACCAACATCAGGCTACCTGAGCCACTAAATTAACAATACAGATCCCTGGCTTATCCCAGATTACTGAGTCAAACTCTCCTGGGGTTTGGCCAAAGGCAACTTAGCAAGCTTCCTGTCATATTAAAGCTTGACAACCATTGACACCTAGGACAGATACACCAAAGATGGTGTTTCAGAACTTCACATGACACTCTTGGTGAGAAAATGTGAGGGCTGCTCAGACTGACCTTGGAAGATCCAACAAAAGCAGAATCCAACTGCTGGGATTCAGACCAGCACACAAGGGAGCACTGTGGTTTGTCTGGTGATGACACTGGGAGCCTGTCATTAGCTGGCCTGGCCATGACTGATCCCAGAGAGCACCTTCACCAGGACTGCAATGTGCATCCAATGGCTGCTCAGAAATTACAGCTTCACTTATTCTTCCCCCCGCCACCACTCCCTTGGGATTTTAAGGTATAAAAATCATCTGGGAAATTGAGCAAAGATTGTGTTGGTTCCTGGAGGCCTAAACAGACTATGGCAAATAATATTTAAAAAATGTCTAATTCAGGCCTCATCACCAATAAAGTCCATGTTCTTTACTTTCCCTCTCAGTTTCCTTCTATATTTTTGTAACACAATGATATCAAGGAATACAGTACAAAATAGCAAGATCTAAACAATCACATGCCTGGCGCCTAGAGCTCCTCTATTCAAAGCTAGTTTTCTTTTCCTTTGTTGCTTTGTTTAATCCTCATGACACCCAGGCTCACTGGAACAGGGAAACCGTACCATGACCATGTCACAGTTGGCTGATGGAAGCCTAAACACATGACATCCTAAATGTCCACTTTCCAACTGGGGGAACAGGGTTAGACCCTTGAGGCTTGCCTTCCTCCTCCGCATTCTTTCTTTCTAGTGGATTTTGTCCTTTCCTGCTTGTTTCTCTAATGCCACAGACACCATCCTCAAATATCTCTGATCATAGTTTCTGAAAATCAACCCACATATGTCAGGAAAAACTAACAAACTCCCATTCCTTTCTCCCTGTAAACCTGCCCTCACTTTCCAATATGGCGGTGAGAGACTGTCCCCCTGATGTGACTCTGTTCTCCCCACAGCCTCCACCTTCTCCTGGGGGATTGCGCTGGCTCCCCTCTCGCTGGTCTTCTTGGTTTTGGGAGGAATCTACATGTACAGATGGTGTAAACACAGACCTGAAAAAGGATATAGTCTGACCACGGTAAAGACCGACCATGAAGATTTTTAATCCCATCCAACAAAATAGAGGAAAGAGAATAACTCAAGTACAAACCATGTCCTTTTCTATGGAAATGGTTCTTCCTTTTGGAGGAACTCTGTTCATTTCTCAACTGTTAACAAAGCCACTGTGTTTATAGTGGACTTGTAATAAAGCACTGAAGTACTATGTACCTTGTATCTGAAACTGAATGAGTGGAGTGTGTGTAGAGGGTGTGCATGTGAGTTTGTATGGATGGGGGTGAGTAGTTCTACCATTTGTGACCTATTTAGGATTTAGTAAGAGTTGAAAATATCTAAATGAGTTTTGAACTCATTCATTTATTTTTTCTACAAAAATGTATTAAAAATCTATTTTGGCAAGGCTTTATGGGAGGTGTCGTAGATACAAAGATAGAAGACGGAGTTTGAGCATTATGCTCTTTTAAAATCTATCTATATGGGATCAAACTGACAACAGCAACTGAAAGACTAGATAGAAAGCTTAGGGGGCAGTGTGTTTATGCTAATGGGAGAGGAACAACTCGGAAAAGGAGGGTGAGAATGGTTGTGCAACTTGAAGAATGTAATCAATGTCACTGAATTGTAAAAGTAGAAACTGTTGAATTGGTGAATGTTTTGCTGTGTATGTTCTCAGCAACAACAACAATGACAAAATAAAACAAATTATTTAAAAAATAGGACTTCAATTTTGGGACTGGAAAGGATGATTTGGAAATGCTAAAGAAGAAAAATCAGCAAGAATTGGTGAATTTTTTGGAAACAGTCATCTAAAAAAGAACAATTAAAATAGAGTGGACTCTCAGAAAAATACGCGAGTTGGAACATACTAGTGAATGATGAAATTGACCCAAAGTAATAGTAATAATTCTCCTGAAAACAGAGGAGAAAGAAAGGGTATTGAGATAACTGCATACTAATTGGAAAAATAATTCAGAGCCTTTTTTTTGCAACATACACCAGAACATTCCAGATAAATTAATGAGTTAAAATATAAAAATTAAATTAGAGGAAAATAAGCATGACTGCCTCCTATACCTCTTCAGTTCTTTGTTTAAATGTGACCTTTTCAGAGGTTGTTCAAAAATAGTACTTCCTTCTGTCCCTTCCTGTCCCCTAACCCTCTCCTGTGTTTCATCACAGCCCTTATCACCACCAGATCTTACGTTATATAATTGCTTGTTCATTTTTTACTTTTTTGTCATATGTCTTAGTTATCTAGTGCTGCTATAACAGAAATACAAGTGGATGGCTTTAACATGGACAAATTTGTTCTCTCACAGTTTAGGAGGCCAGAAGTCCAAATTCAGGGTGCCAGCTCCAGAGAAAGGCCTTCTCTCTTTTATCAGTTCTGGGGGAAAGTCCATGTCATCAATCGTCCTCGGGTCTAGGAGTGTCTCAATGCAGGGACTCCGGGTCCAAAGGATGGGTGCCACTCCCAGCTCTGCTTTCTTGGTGGTAGATGATCCCCCTGTGTCTCTGCTCCCTTCTCCTTTTATATCTCAAAAGAAATCGACCCAAGACACAATCTAATCTTATAGTTTGAGTCCTGCCTTAGTAACATAACTGCCTCTAATCCTGCCTCATTAACATTACAGAGGTAGGATTTACAACATACAGGAAAATCACATCAGATCACAAAATGGATGACAATCACACAATACTGGGAATCATGGTCTAGCCAAGTTGACACACATGTTTTGGGGGACAAAATTCAATCCATAACATGGTACAATATATATAACAAAACGATGCCTTTTTAACCAGTTCTAAGTGGATAACTCAGCAACATTATTTACATTCACAATGTTGAGTAACCATCACCACTATCTAGTTCCAAAACTCTTTCATTATCCCGCACAGAAACTCTGGACCGATTAAGCAAAACTGCTCGTTCTCTCCCCACTCCCTCACCTCTAATCTACTTTCTGTCTTTAAGCATTTGTCAGTTCTTTGTGTTTCATGTAATTGGGATCATACAACATTCATCTTTTGGGACTGATTCATTTTCACCCAGCATGATGTTTTCAAGGCTCATCCGTATAGTAGCATGTATCAGGCTTCATTTCTTTTTATGGCTGAATAATACTCTATTCCATGTAGATACCGCATTTTGTGTATCTATTCATTTGTTGATGGATATTACTGTATTCTGTCTGCTTTCTATACCCGATGAGAGATGCGTTAGGGCAAAGATGTAATTGTGGTCACGGATGTGTCCCCATTCCCTCAAATCATGCCTAGCACACAGTGGGTTTTTAATATGTATTTGTAGAATAAATAAAATCGGATGGAATCTCCTGTTCTCACTACCAATAGAAGAATCACAAGAGTAAAGACTTACAGAGTTGATTACGTTACAATTTCTGCACCATAAAAAATAAAAGTAAAATTTATAGGAAATCTTGACAAACAAGGTCAAGGAATTAAAAGCGACAATATATAGAGTTCTTCAAAGCTTTAAGAAAAGCATAATAACCCTCATAGACAAAAGGGTAAAGAATATGGATAGGACACTTGTAGAAGAAACACATAAAGTATCACATGGAAAAATGATCAGTTTTAGTAATAATCAGATATGTAAATTAAAGCAACTTTGAGAAACCAATGCTCTCACACACTTGTTGTTTTTAGGTGCCATCTAGTCAGTTCTGACTCATAGTGACTCTATGTACAACAGAACGAAACACTGCCTGGTCCTGCACCATCCTCACAATCATTGCTGTGTTTGAACCCATTGTTGCAGCCACCATGTCAATCCATCTTGTTGAGCGTCTTCCTCTTTTTCACTGACCCTCTGTTTTACCAAGCATGGTGTCCTTCTCCAGGGTCCCTCCTGATAACATGTCCAAAGTACGTGAGACAAAGTCTTGCCATCCTCCCTTCTAAGGAGCTTTCTGGCTGTACTTCTTCCAAAACAGATGTGTTCCTTCTTTCGGCAGTCCATGGTATATTCAGTATTCTTCACCAACACCATAATTCAAATGCATCAATTCTTCTTTGGTCTTCTTATTCATTGTCCAGCTTTCACATGCATATGAGGCTATTGAAAATACTATGGTTTGGGTCAGAAGCACCTTAGTTCTCAAGGTGATATCTTTGCTTTTTAACACTTGAAAGAGGTCTTTTGCAGCATATTTGCCCAATGTAATATGTCATTTGATTTCTTGACTGCTGCTTCCATGGACATCGATTGTGGATCCAAGTAAAATGAAATCCTTGACAACTTCAGTCTTTTCTCTGTTTATCATGATTTGCTTATTGGTTGAGTTGTGAGGATTTTTGTTTTCTTTATGTTGAAGTGTAATCCATACTGAAGGCTGTAGTGTTTGATCTTCATCAGTAAGTGCTTCAAGTCCTCTTCACTTTCAGCAAGCAAGGTTGTGTCATCTGCATAGTACAGGTTGTTAATGAGTCTGCCTCCAATCCTGATGCCCCATTCTTCTTCATATAGTCCAGCTGCTCAGATCATTTTCTCAACATATAGCTTGAATAAGTATGGTGAAAGGATACAACACTGAAGCACACCTTTCCTAATTTTAAACTATGCAGTAACCCCTTGGTCCACATACAGGCTCTGCATGAGCACAATTATGTGTTCTGAAATTCCTATTCTTCTTAACGATATCCATAATTTGTTATGATCCACATAGTCGAATGCTTTTGCATAGTCAATAAAATGCAGGTAAACGTCTTTCTGATATTCTCTGCTTTCAGCCAGGATCTATCCAACATTAGCAATGATATCCCTCATTTCAGATTCTCTTCTGGCAGTTCCTTGTCGGTGTACTGCTGCAACCATTTTTGAATTATCTTCTGCAAAATTTTACTTGTGTGTGATATTAATGATATTGTTCAATAATTTTTGCATTCTGCTGGATCACCTTTCTTTGGTATGGGCACAAATACATATCTCCTCCAGTTGGTTGTCCAGGTAGCTGTCTTCCAAATTTCTCGGCATACAACAGTGAGCACCTCCAGTGCTGCATCCCTTTGTTGAAACGCCTCAATTGGTATCTTGTCAATTCCTGGAGTCTTGCTTTTCACCAATGCCTTTGGGCAGCTTGGACTTCTTCCTTCAATACCATTGATTCTTGACCATACGCTACTTCCTGAAATGGTCGAACATCGACTAATTCTTTTTGGTACAGTTACTCCGTGTATTCCTTCCATCTTCTTTTGATACTTTCTACATCATTCAATATTTTACCCATAGAATCCTTCAATATTGCAACCCAAGATTTGAATTTTTTCTCAGTTATTTCAGCTTGAGTGTTGCCAAGCATGTTTTTCCCTTTTGGTTTTCTAACTCCAGGTCTTTGCACATTTCATTACAATACTTTGTCTTCTTCAGCCACCGTTTGAAATCTCCTGTTCAGCTCTTTTACTTCATCATTTCTTCCATTTGCTTTAGGTATTGTACATTCAAGAGCAAGTTTCAGAGTCTCTTCTGACATCCATTTTGGTCTTTTCTTTCTTTCTTGTCTTTTTAATGACTTGCTTTCTTCATGTGTGATGTCTGTGATGTCATTCCACAACTCACCTGTCTTCAGTCATTAGTGTTCAATGTGTCAAATCTTGAGATGGTCTCTAAATTCAGTTAGGATATACTCAAGGTTGTACTTTGGCTCTCATGGACTTGTTTTAATTTTCTTCAGCTTCCACTTGAACTTGCATATGAGCAACTGCTGATCTGTTTTGCAGTCGTCCCCGGGCATTGTTCTGACTAATGATATTGAGCTTCTCCAGCGTATTGTCGCACACTATCAGATGTGATACTAAGGCTGTTATGAAACAGTCACTCTCACACCTGCAATACCATCTGTAATTTAGTACTGGGAGGTAAAAAGGCAACATGTATCCAGCCAGTAGGAGTCCCTGGGTGGGGCAAATGGCTAGGTGCATAGCTACTAACCGAAAGGTTGTTGATTTGAATCTACCCAGTAACACCTTATTATTTGAAAGAAAGACCTGGTGACTTACTTCTGAAAGATCATAGCCATTGAAAACCCTATGGAGCACTCTTCTACTCTGAAACACACACAGGGTTGCCATGAATCAGAATCAACTCAATGGTAACTGGCTTGGTTTGGTTTATCCAGCCAGTGGGGTGAGGGACCAGTTGCACCTACTTGCAGGACCTGAGTGCGCACATCTCTCTCCAGCTCCGTTCTGTGATGCCATGTTGGTAGCTTGAAATCAGCCACTGTGGGAGGATTTACACCATAGAGCTTGGCAAATGCCACGATTCCGCTTGTTGCAACCATTTACCAGCACGTTACCACATGAGTCAGAGAGATACTTGCAGTGCTACCCCTGAGGATTTATGAAATAATTCAGTAAAATAAAATGATTAGATATATGAAATTCTTTTGCGAAACTGCTTAATCTGTTGATACAAAATTATGCAGCAATTATAAATGACAATGATCAAGATTGTGAGACTGAAATATTTAATAGTGTGGAGGAAGAATTATGAATGGTTTTGTACTAGTTATGATTAAAACATTATTAAGATTTGTTTTCATATAGAGAAATATTAAATAGTGGAAACAGGTCTGAGATGGAGGTGAGGGTGGTATAAATTGCTGCTCTGGGTGCTTCTGCCTGTTCTGCATCCTCAAGCTTGGGTACCACCTCCCTGAGCATCCCTCCTCCTTGCTGGGATGTCCCCTCCAGTGCCCTGTGGAGGTCCACACCTTCAGATTTTGGCAACTTCAGCAGTGACCTAGAAAAACAGCTGACTGCAGCCAGAAGGAACTGCCTAGGGCTTTTTAGACTCCGTCTTGACTGCACAGTGTTCGGTATTCCAAAGTGGGGTCCACTGTCAGAAGAAGCATGAAAAAATCAAGAATTTTGAATACTGGATGTATGATAATATTAAGGAATAAGTGTGATGTTAGGATTATAAGATTTTAAAAAATTCGTTATCTTTCTAAGAGACATACTAAAATATTTATGGATGGTAGGATATATTGGAGATTTGCTTTAAAATAATACAGTGTTTGATGGATGCTTAGATAAGAGATACTTTAGCAAAATTTTGTTGAGTGGAAAGACTGAGTTCCAGAAATGTTTATTTATAGCATGGTGACCTTTCATTTAAAAAGAAAAACAACTAAAACTAAACTCTCTTTGTCTTTCCTTCTCCCTCTGTCTCTCTCTATATACACATTAATTTTTAAGAGCACATCTGGATGTGAAAAACTTGCCCCACCAGGGACTCCTACTGGCTGGATGCATGTTGCATGTTGCTTTTTCAAGAAAGCAAGAGAATGACAAACTCAACGGTCAGGGTAGTGATGACCTCGGGTGAGAGGCGGGGGTGGGATGGGTTAGGAAGTTGTGAGTTCCATCAAGTGGAACAGTTTGGTGGTGGATTATTAGCGTTTAATTTACTATCAAACAAACATACTTAAAAGCAGGCTAATCATGGGCCAAAGAGTGAAGAGAGTGTGTCTTGAACCAAAAATTATGACTAATCTAATTTTGTGTCCCTGGAGCCATGATGGTGTAACGGTTAAGAGCCTGGCTGCTAACCAAAAGGTCGGCAGTTCAAATCCACCAGCCACTCTTTAGAAACCCTATGGGCAGTTCTACTCTGTCCTGTAGGGTTGCTATGACCAAAGATTATGACTAATCTAATTCTATGTCCCTGGACCCATGGTGGCTTAGTGGTTAAGAGCTTGGCTGCTAACCAAAAGTCGGCAGTTCAAATCCACCAGCCACTCCTTAGAAACCCTAGGGGGCAGTTCTACTCTGTCCTGCAGGGTTGCTATGAGTCAGAATCAACTTGATGGCAACAGGTTTGGTTTTGGTTTTTGAGCCCAAATTAGACCAAAAAAAAAAAAAAGAAAGAAAATAAGGTAACTCTCTGTACTTTGTAAATTTTTTGTAAAACCTAAAACTGCTCTAAAAATAAAGTCTATTTTTTAAAAAAATGAAATAAGAGGGTTTCCTTCCTTAATGTGGCTGACCTGATTATTTTATGTTGATTCTACTGGCTTAACTGGCTGAATGCGAGTTTTTCATCTCTCCCTACAAAATCTGGGAAGGAGAGGGCAGTAAGTAGTTTTTGGAAACCTCATAAACCTCTGAGGACCTGCAGAAAACAAAATAAAAAGCAAGTTTTATACCTTAAAATACTATCACCCCAAGAACTGACTGAGGGGACAATGGTCACCAGTGTCAGTCACCACAAATAAAGTATGCACTAAAAAATAAATTTCGTACCCCAGGTATTTCACAGGCTATGGGAATATCTAGGAACTTTCGAGAAAGGGCGGATGGTATTTCCTGTAAGATCCTCAAGAGCAGGGGCATTCTCACTCCCTGATGTATCCCCAGCCCTGGCAGTGCCCTGCCACATAGTAGGTTCTTCAGAAGTATCTGCCGCATGGGCGGACACACTGTGTGTTACTGGGTTTTCCCAGGACAGCCAGCCTGTGGGAGCTAGCAGATTCTCATCAGCAGGACTCCCTCCAGTCTCCCTGCTCCTGCCCCGACTGCCAAGCTCTCTGGTTATTTCCATGACCTCTTGGCAACAGCTCACCTCTTGTTTTTGTTGCTATTTTACTGTCCTTGTCCGCCCCACCCTTTGACATCCGCAGCCCCTGTCATCTCTTCAGGGCTCCTTATGACTGCCTGTGGCCCCCCACAGAGGGCACCGCCCCTCGCTGTCCAGAGCACAAGCATCCAGCTGCCATACTGGACCACATCCTCCGCCACACCAGAGCTCCCCTGTGCTCTCTCTGAGCCCCCTCCTCCCCCATGACTCACGAGGTCAGTGAGACCCCAGAGCGGGTGCCTGGGCCCTGGCCTTCTTTCAGGATTGGGCCTGCATCTCTCTCCTCAGGGCTCAGCCACAAGTCTGCCCTCCTCCTCCCGGGCCTGCCTGCAAAACCACTTCCTCATTCTTCTTCAGACAGAGCAGAGGCAAACACATCCTGTGAAAAGAAGCTCCCAGAAGGGCTGCCCACCAGTTCTCCAGAAAGGCCCAGCCTACAGCCACCAGGCCCTGAGGGAGGCCCAGGAGTCAGGATGTGTGGGGACAGGAGCTAGTCAGCCCACAGCAAGGAAGAGGGGAGAGAAGACTTTAGGAAGATTAAAGGAGGTTTTAGAGGAAAACGGTGGGAGAAAAAGCAGGAATGAAGAAGGTGAAACCAACCTTTAAATGTCTGTGATGTGGCAGATTCTACATGTTACCTAATTTATCCTCAAAAACAAGCACTATAAGGCACACTGTGACCCTATCTCAGATTTGAGAAAACTGCGGTTCACGAAGTTTATATATTGCATCATAGAGAATGTGGCTTAGATGTGAAGCAACACTGAATCCCAGAACTTGACGCAGCTGGAGAACAGCTGGCCCTGGGGTGGGGAGACTTGTCACATTACAGCAAGAAGGAGCAGAGAAAATATTGGTCTCCTGTGGGTGGCCTGGAGAGCCGAAGAAGGGAAGAGAAGCTGAGCTGAGGTAATATGTCCAGTTACTCCCGAAACTCACCTGATAATAAGTTGGGAATGCCCTGGTGGTGCAGTGGTTAAGAACTTGGCTGCTAACCAAAAGGTCGGCGGTTCAAATCCACCAGCTGCTCCTTGGAAACCCTGTAGGGCAGTCCTACACTGTCCTATGAGTTGGAATCAACTTGATGGCAATGTGTTTGGTTTTCGGTTTGGCGTGAGAGGTAAGAGAGTCCCCCTCGTGGAAGGAAGCATCAAGAATGGTAACCACGTGTCCCTCCCTCAATAATACTCCCCAATTTTTTTGTTCCCTTAACCTGAGAACTTCCCGACCAGTCTGCAGATGGCTGGGGTGTTGGTGTGTGTGGCAGGATGGATGTGAGCAGCCCCTGGGAACGGCCTGTGCAGCCTTCTTGAGGCCACTCCCCCATAAGTGCAGGGACACAGTCCTGGATCCATCAGAGCCTGCTGGTGGGTGGTGGAGAGTTAGCCCTGGAAAGCTCAGAAATTGATAAGGCCAGTATGTGAATTAAATTAGCTCCCAAACCATGCTCAACCCAATGCTAAAAATCCACCCTATTCTGTGTCCCAAATTATGTCCATCCCTCTTGTCTGCTGCAGAGCATCAGAAGTTCTGACAGGACATTAAATGCCCAGGAGTCAAAAGCCAACAAAATTAGTACATATCCATTTTATTTTATTTGTACAAGGAGAACACCATATATGCATCCTAAGCACAGGCAAGCAGCCGCAATAAAGCCTCACAGGCACCAGCAAAGGGTTCCTGCTGACACAAGGCAGCCTTATGTTGGCAGCCTTGGAATATCCAAAAGGCTGGAGAATAATACTCTGTGGACCAAATTAAATTTAAAACCCTTTCCTATTATCAAGTTCTAGGGAGAAACTAAAGTTCAAAGATGACATTATTTTGTCATTGTAAGTTAAAGAAACCAAATTTCAATAATTTTGAAATTAAAGTCTGGTTTTCTCTCCACAATTCCTTTTTGCTCAGGCCCAGCGGGAAGGCCTCCCCTTCGGGAGAGACACTGCCGCCACACACACATCCACACTCCCCAGTGCCAGCTATACTGAACCGCTTGCATTTCTCTCAAGTCTTCATTCTCTCTGGTTGAGGATGTTGGCATGTGTTGTTTCCTGGGTCTGGAAAACTCATTCTATTCTGTTCAATCGGCTGACTCCTCCTTACTGTTGAGGTCTTACCTGGGAAGCCTTTCCTGCCCCCAAACTTGGGAGAGATGCCAGAGCACCAGGCAGCCATCACCATTGAAATGGTTACCATTTGTTGAGCCAATAATAATTTTTCCAACACTATTTCATTCATTCCCCTCAACCTATGAGGTAGCAACTAATAATATCCTTAATTTACATATGGGAAAACTGAGGCTTGGAAGGCTTGAGTAACTTGCCCCCGTCTCAAAGTAGTAAGGGGTACAGGTAGGATTTGAACCCTTATTATCTATCTCTAGATGGCACATTCTTAACCCCTGCTATCTCCGAGGGCACTGAAGTCGCCTGCATCCTTCTCTGTCTTTTTCAACGGAGTGTAAGCCCCTTGAGGGTTGATCTTTATCTAATACACTGTTGGTTTTGTCACTGGTGACTAGCACAGTGCTTGGCATGCATTAAGCACTCAGTAGATACTTGGTGAATGAATGAATGAATGAGAAAACAGCAGTGTTAAGCTCTGAGCATACAATGACAAGGAAGGCAAAGTACCCGTCCCCACGGCCATGTCCATCCCGGAAGCTCACCACAGCCTTTTCCTCTAATGGCCCATTCAACTATCCACACGTGTCGCTGGAGCGCATGCATGAACCCGTGCTGTAAGTGCTGTGTGGAAAGTAGAGGCTACAGATTTCCCAATGTCAAAGACACATGAAATGAATGAGTGAATGGACTATGCTGACTACTTGGTATTCGTCTGAGGTGGAATGTTCTGAGGGCTAGCAAGGAGGTGTCCTTTGTAATCAAAAAGAGAAGATCTGAGTCCTATTCCAGGAATCACTCCCTCCCGCTCTCAGAGATCAGAGTTCTCGCTCTGTCACCCCTGATGCTGCCAGGCACTGTCTGTGGCACCTTCCGCCTGGAACTCCTTTATCTCATCCTGAGAAGAACTCAGAACCACCCCCCCCCGCCTTTACTGTAGACTTACCGCATCTGCCAGTGAAGTAGGGGAAACCTGGGAGGGTCAAGTGAGTGTGGGAGTTGAGGCAACAGGGAAGGTAAGTCTCATGAGTCATTGGCAGGGCTCTAAATGTTTTCTGTTCTCTGAGCTCCGGGTTTCCTGTTTAAATGTCTGAAAGAATACCGCTGTTGGGCAGAGTACTTGCTGAGCTCTGACTAAATGTAAGACCTTGGTGAAATTATTCCAGACTCTAATAAAAATGTTTTTAGAGTAAAACCCTTTGGAAGTAATGCAAGATAATGAGTACAATTTTTTTTGGTAAACGCTTGTATTTGTCATGTCTTTTTGAGACAGCTTTTACTCAGCAATGTTCATCTCGAGGAAATTCCGGAAACATCTTCAAAGTCAAAGCCTGGATTGGTTTCAGAAACCTCCTGAAAATACAAGATCCTGATAAGATATATCTCAGACTGGGCAGTGGTTTTTGTTTTAGCATATTTTTTCTTCCTGTCCTTCATTTAACTCTTTACATAGAAATGTTCTTTTACACACTTGAAATTGCAATCTTTCGAAAGTAATTTTATGAAAGGCTATCTGCTGTTTCCCTTTCTCTATCCCACCATCCCCCAAGTACAATATGCTTGGTGGTGGAGTCGGGGGTGAGAGTTGGGGCTCATTTCCTGACACCCATATTTCTTAAATCATTTTCCCCCAATAGCCCAAAGTAGATTCTCTATTTCTTCCAGCTTAAAAGCAGATAAGTAAAAAATATGTATCTATTAAACACCCACCACGAGTGAGAAGCTGTACTTGGAGAAAGTTTGGCAGGAGAGATACCAGTAAATTATGCAGCATTTTCTTGCTCGCAGGAGCTCATGGGACCAGAATGGGCAAGACGTTTTCGTAGATGATATGTGTTTTCTCCAGCCACACCAGCTTGTGGGTGCCCCTGAAGCACAGGGCCGTAAAAATGGTAACTAAAAGTTTTCTTTAGCTGTATTTCTTTATCAATTAGGGATGTATTTAGCTGCAGGTAATAGAAAATCCAACTGAGAAGAGGTTACATATTTTCCTCACATTCCCAGAAGTATGGAGGTTCAGCAGCTTGACAATCTCAGGCTCTCCTCATGGTCACAAGAGGGCTGTTGGAGTGCCAGACCTAGTGTCTCCATTCAAGGCAGGAAGAAGAGGAAAGGGAAAAAACAGCCATGTCTTGACTTTCATCTGGAAACCCTTCCCAGAGTTCCCTGAAGGCTTCTGCTCATGTCTCATTGGTCAAAACTGCCCCATGGGCGTTTCAGTTCCCACAAGAGTCTGGGAAAACCATATCCCAGTCTTATGCACTCAATTTCCTACTGTACAGTAGTACTGCCCTTTCATTAGGCTTTCTTTCTTTCCTATTACTGCCCAGTTTCCTAGGAACTTGTCCAAATGTTTCCGTGGGCTGGATCAGAAGACAGCTGGTGTGTCAATGCACGGTGGCGCCTTCAGGCTTGTCCCTCCACTCTGACCCCTCAACAAGTATCCCTCAACCTGGCTCCCATGCCTGACCTTTTTCCCTTGGGAAACTTCCTTACACAAAGGGAACATTGTTCTGGAAGTTAAGGGACAGGCAGTGCTCCCTGATTTTGGGGGGGGCGGGGGGAGTCAGGGGGAGTGTGGAGCCCTGGTGGTACAGTGGTTGAAAGCTCTGGCTGCTAACCAAGGGTCAGCATTTTGAATCCACCTTGGAAAGCCTATGGGGCAGTTCTACTCTATCCTATAGTGTCGCTATGAGTTGGAATTGACTCAATACCAATGGGTTTGTTTTTTTTTTGTTTTTAGGGGGAGTGTGGATCTGGGGTAAGGTGAGCTGTCTCCCTACATGCAGTGCAGGGAGCTTATACAGACAATACCCAGGCTGGACAGACAAATCTCCTTACACAGACTGCCTGAGTTCCCCATGAGCACACAGCTCAGGCCTTTATACTGGGACTCTCACCAAACAAACAAACAAACAAAAAGGATACCCTACTGAGCTACAGAAGGACTCTGAGAAGTTCCTGGGGTACCCCACAGAGCATGTGTCTCATGAATCCAGAGGCATAACAGAATACTTGGAAATCAACAGCATGGTGCCGAACGACTACGTTGACAACCACAACAGGGCAGATGCCAGTGAGGATGGTGCTGAGAGAAGAGAAGGATAAGGGGAAGCAGAGAACCTTGAACTAAGTTTAAACCCTTAAGTGACCCTATTTAAAGTTGACAGGATCCAAGCTACCTTAAACTGGAAAGCCTGAATGTTTCTGCCATCAATGGAAGTGGGGACTCATGAGCTAAGTAAAGTTCAGTTATTAAAAAAAAAAAAAAAAAAGAGTTACATTCTTGTCTAATTGTGACTGAATGCTATACCTGCTATCCTCACATTGGCCCCCACAACCCCTGGGTGGCCACCTATTCCAGTTTTCCCAGGACTGTCCCCGGTTTTGGCACTGAAAATCTTTCAACTTGAGAAATTCCTGTCCTGAGAAAACCAGAAAGATTGATCACCCTACCTGGCACAAATGCTCTGCCTATCCCAGTTTGATTTCAAGTGGAATGAGGCAGGGATTGTGTGATATTCAGACTACGTTCATTTAATCAGCAAAGGGGAATAAAGCTGTCTCTTGAAATGAAATCTGAAGGGGAGAATGACTCTTAAATAATTAAAACATGGTGTGATAGGGGAAATGTAAATTAACACAGTGAAATATAACACCTACCAAAATGGCTAAAATTAAAAAGATTGACAATAACAAATGTAGACAAAGATATGGAGCAACTGGAACTCTCATATACTGCTGATGGGAATGTAAAATGTAACAACCATTTTATGAAGAACTCTGGCACTTTCTTATGAAACTAACCATACCCCTACCCTTTGGCTCACCAATTTCATCCTTAGATATTTACACAAGAAAGTACTTTGCCAAAAAGACCTATACTACATAGCAGCCTTAGTCATAATAGCCCCAAACTGGGAAAAGCCCAGGTGCAGGAAAACTGGTAAACGAACCGTGGTGTATCCATTCACTGGAATGGTATTCATCAAGAAAAGGAACGAACTGCTGGTACACACAAAGACAGGGACGAATCCCAAAAACATTATGCTGAGTGAAAGAAGCTAGACACAAAAGAGCACACACTGTATGATTCCATTTATATGAAACTCTAGGAAAGACAAATCTAATCTAAAATGATAGAGATAAGATCAGTATCAGGCTTCATAAGGTTGAAGTGAGGAGCATTGACTAAGAAGAGTCACAAGGAAACCTTTACGGGATGTCGGAAATGTTCTGTATTTTGCCTGTGGTGGTAGTTACATGGCTGTATACAATTGTCAAAACTCACTGTACAAGTCATTGTACATCACACTGTATAATTAAAATGTCTGCATTTTATTGTTTGAAGTAACACCTAAATAAAGTGATTAAAAAAAATTAGGACCAGAAAATAAAATACAACCTGGTAGGTGTTATAGCAAAAGTACATACAAGTGCCTAGCAGGGTGAAGGAAGCTCTCCTGCTAGCCTGGGACAGAAAAGGTAGAAGGGATTGTGCACATAGAGAAGAAGAGGAAGTGCCTTCTAGGCAGAGACCAACAGCATGTGCAAGATGTACAAGAATGAAAGCGGAAGATGGACTCCCAGAATGGCGCGAGAAGAAGGGGAAGGTAGAAGCAAGTGTAAACAAATGAGAACTTAAAGGTAGGGCTGAGAGAGTTTGTGGAAGGCCTAGAGTATTCTGCAAAGGACATTGGACTCTACATCTGGGCTTGTGTTGCTCAACCAGGATGTCCTGACACATGGTGAGAGCAGTCAGAGAGTGTGGAGCAAGTAATGTGCTACTAATTAGGATATGGTCAGGGTTGTCCTTGTAAAGTCCCTATCTGTCATGTGCAGACTGCTGTGGTTTCATAGCTGGGAGAAAGAGGAAGGGTTAGGAGTCCAGGCAGCCCATGGGAGGTGCTGCTTTCTGGGTGAGATCTCGCCATGGGCTATAGGGCCACAGAGATCAAGGATCACTGCCATTGAGAACGTGGTTTCTCCCACCCGAGAGTCTGTCAGAGAGAGGTCTGTGCTTCAGAAAGATGCCCTGTCTACAGAGGACAGGGAGGAGAAAGTGGGTGAGACTAGAAGCAGAGAGACCAGTTAAGTGACTGGGACAATGTTCCACGTAAAGCATGATGGGTTCTGGGTTAAGGTAGTGGCTGTGAAGGGAAGAATGCGAAGTTAACATATATTTTAAAAAGCAGATTCAATGGGACTTGGTAAGATTGAGAGCCACTACGAAGTTGGGATAAACTGTGAAGTTTTTACCTGGTGAGTGGCCAGATCTTCACTCATGACAAGATAGAGAGGAGGGAAGGCAGCCAGGGGAGCTGGTGGTCTTGGCTCGATGCTACCAGCAGTGCCCCAGGTTCATTATCTTCTCTGTTCTTTATGAAGCTTACAATATGGCTCCCCTTTGGGGTCTCTGCATGGCATGTTTGTGTAGCAGATTTCCTGGAAACAGCTGTCTTAGGCTGAGTTCTCTAGAGAAGCAAAACCAGTAAAGCATATAAATATATATAGAGAGAAATTTATATCAAAGAAACAGCTCATGCGATTGTAGAGGCTGGAATGTCCCAAGTCCGTGGATTAGGATAGAGGCTTCTCCTGATCCACATAGCTGCAGGGGATGGCAAACCCAGGATCGGCAGTTCAGAAAGGGGGGTTCTTGCTCCCAGGCTGTGAATATCGACTAATCCCAAGATTAACAGGCAAGACCACAAGGATTCTCCTGATTCACGTAGCTGCAGGGGCTGGTGAACCCAAGATCAGCAGGTCAGAGAGCAGGGCTCTTGCTCACAGGCTGTGAAGATTGACGAATCCCAAGATCAGCAGGTAAGCTGATAGCTCCAGTCCCAAGAACCAGAGGTCAGACAAGCAGGAGGCAGTCACAAGATCCAAAGTGAATAAAAAAGTCAGAACGTCTGCTTATATTCAGATGCAGGCCACACCCCCGAGGGAACTCCCTTGAAAACCTGATTGGCTACTCACAGCAGATTCCATCATGGGAGTGATCACATATAAACACCGAGAATCATGGCCCAGCCAAGTTGACACACAATCTTAACCATCACAAAAACCTTCTCCCAAGCCCACTGGTCTCCCTACCCTTGACATCCAGACCAAGAAACAAGAATATCAGACCAGGTGGAGAGGTGCCAGTGGGACAGGAGAGTCCTCGACTGTCTTGAAATCACAACACCCACTCTCTTCACATATTAGATCGTCCCTAAATTACTCAGTTCACAATGTGCTGCATTAAAAAAAAAAAGAAAGAAAAGAAAAAAAGCACCAAATTAGTTCCTGTCGAGTTCATCTCAACTCATGGCAACGCCATGCGTGTCAGAGTAGAACTGTGCTTTCTAGGGTATTCAATGCCTGGTTTTTTGATTTTTCTTTCCATGAGACTTGAACCTCCCCTTTTGGTTAGCAGTGAAGTGTGTTGACTGTTTGCGCCACCCAGGGGCTCCCTGTGTTGCACAGACCCAGGTTAATGCCTCCTTGTAACCCCCCCTTGTCCCCAAAAAAGGTCCACGCTCAGTGACCAGCCATCAGTCCAAACAATTAGAAAGACGCAGCCATATGGCTTTCAGTTAATGGTTTATGTAAATAAAACATGGCACCCAGGGGAGTGATGGAATCAGATCCTCCCCGCTCAGAATTTCCTGGAAGTGAGTTCAGAGTGCAAACAGCTCTATGTCTCGTTCCCCATCACTGTTAGCCAGCTCTCTCCTGGAGATGTTCAGAGCTGATGCACTATTCTGGGATGCCGACCATAAATGACTTTAGTGGGACATTTGCAACAAAATAAATGTCTTTACCTGAGAGCAAAGGGCAAAGCTGGGTAGGGACACAAATGCAAACACAGGTCAGAGTCACAGCCCAGAGATGTCTAGAATGAGCCTGGTGTGCTCAGGCCTTACTGCAGTGTATCTGTTAGGAGGTGGGTCAGCAGCACACGCCCCTGATGAATAATTCCCTGAGAAGAGGGAAAGAAGATAAAAAGGGGGCTGCTTCTCCGGCCCTGAAATCCAGGTCAGGCAGTGCTGCAAGCAAAGAAATGCCAAGCCTTGCTGGCAGAGACCAGAAACTAGAAGAGGCCCACAGAAGGAATCAACAAGGACTAGACCTTGGTTTGGAGTTTCCACTTCCAGAACTGTGAGAGAATATATTTCTGTCCTTTAAAGTCACCCATTTGTGGACTTTTTTGTTATGGTACCATTAGGTAACTAAAACAGGAAGATTATGAGACACTGTGGTGATTGCTTTCCCCAAGAGCAACCTCAAAAGGTTAAGGATGTTCCTGACAGTTCCCGAGCTCATTTCACTAAGACGTCATCTCACTAAGATGCTACTTCTTTTATATCCTTGGCAAAAGCCTCTTTCAATTTGTGCCACCTCTTGGGGCAACATGTTCCATGAGGCTACTCCCAGCTTTGCAAAGTCTTACATCATTTTCAAATCTTTCACACATCAAGGGGTGTTCCCTGCTTCTGCTGCTCTAAAAACAGTACCTTAAGATATGTTTTGTATTAATGATACATATTTTTGTTCTACCGTCTCTTTCTAGCTTATAGAGTGCTAACCACTGGGACCTTGTACGTCTTCACTGATGTGTTCTGTTCATAAAAACCACCATTTATTTGCAACCAGTAACTGAAATTATTGCAATCAAGGCATGTGTCTGTGTGACACACATCAATGTGTGCTGCGAGAAGGGCTGTGCCAACAGAGGGCCTTCAGGCCTGGCAGAATGTAAGGAAGTTCATTCTGAGAGATGATGGGAATGGCAGCTCTCCAGAAATCTGAGCCATCAACCAACAAACTGAGAAACCAGTCTATCCCCAAAACTCCCTGATCCTAGGTCTCATAGAGACCTAGAAATTATCAAATGTCATCTAATAATAGCTATAATTTAGGAAGCATTGACTCTGTGACTGACACAGTATATTATCTTATTTAATTTAATCCTCAAAGCAACCTAATACAATACGTATCATCCTCTGTTTTGTAGAGAATTTAAGGAAACTGTCCATTGTCACACAGAGAGTGAGTGGCTGAACTGGGATTTGAACTCGGGCTGACCTGACTATGAAACATTCTGTACTTTATTAAACCCTGTATTGGTACGTCTCGTGTTTGCTGTGATGTATTCTGGAGGGGGGCAGGAAGGAGGTGGGACAGCTGGAGGACAGGAGCAGGCAGTTAGCAATCTAGACAGGGAATCTGGATACCAAAATCAAAATTCAAGATAAATTAATACTTCTGTTTTTGTTGTTAGGTGTCGTCGAGTCGGTTCCGACTCATAACAATCTTATGTACAACAGAAAAAAACACTGCCCGTCCTCCACCGTCCTCACAGTTGTTGTTATGATTGAGCTCATTGTTGCAGCTACTGTGTCATTCCATCTTGTTGAGGGTCTTCCTCTCTTTGGCTGTACTCTACTTTACCAAGCATGATGTCCTTCTCCAGGGACTGATCCCTCCTGATAACATGTCCAAAGTATGTGAGATGAAGTCTTGCCATCCTCGCTTCCAAGGAGCACTCTGGCTATACTTCTTCCTTCTAGATGGTCTGAAATGAGGGTGGACACAGAGAAATCTCTAACTTTGCAGATGACACTTTATCTTCTGAACAATAAAATGGTAAGCTGATAAACTTCAAGAAGATATAATGAAGTGATGAGTAGTAGACAGAAAACTGTAGTTGTACTGAGTATTTTCTGATGAGAGTTTTCCTTAAAATTATTCCCACAAAAGTTACCTATACTATCAGGAAAACACAAAAATCTCCAATCTATCCATGATAGCCCTGGAAAGAGACTTAGGGGTCACTGTGGCTGTTTCCTGGCAACTCTCACCCATGGTCCCACCCAAGTCAAAAGGTCGACGGCTGTCAAAACATAAACCATCATCCTGTGTTTACACAAGACTGAGGTTAAGTGATGTTTTGAAAATTGTAAGAATGCTTGGTTACCCCTTCTTAAAAAAGATATAATAAGGCTCAAGGAATTTCGCAGAAACACAAATGATGGATTGTGAAGATGTATTCATGGTGGGTGAGGTTGAAATCTCAGCAAGGCCACTGACTGTGTTGGAGACCATAGGCTCATCCTCTCTTCTCTTCCAGAGTTGAGGTGAGCGTATTAGGGAACAAGTGAGAAGGTATTTAATGATGGTGGGTACATAGTAGGGGCTCAATAAAAGTCTTTTTTCCCCCTCTTTTATATTAGGACATAATAATGAAAGAATGATCTAGAAAGAGCCAGAGAGACCTGCACACTGCCACGGACACAAAATCCACTTGGAAGGTTTTCTCTTGTAAAAGGTATCTAAGATAGGGAATAGGACTGCTTTTCCCCCTCTTTTAATGGAATGTATGCATGGGTAGGTAGTTGTGATGGTTAAGATTGTGTGTCAACTTGGCTGGGCCATGATTCTCAGTGTTTATATGTGATCACTCCCATGATGGAGTCTGCTGTGAGTAGCCACTCAGTTTTTCAAGGGAGTTTCCTTGAGGGTGTGGCCTGCATTTGAATATAAGCAGATGTTCCAGCTTTTTTGTTCACTCTGGATCCTGTGACTGCCTCCTGCTCTTCTGACCTCTGGTTCTTGGGACTGGAGCTATCAGCTTACCTGCCGATCTTGGGATTCATCGATCTTCACAGCCTGTGAGCAAGAGCCCTGCTTTCTGACCTGCCGATCTTGGGTTTGCCAGCTCCTGGGCTATGTGAATCATGAGAAGCCTCTATCCTAATCCACAGACTTGGGACATTCCAGCCTCTAAAATTGCTTGAGCTGTTTCCTTGATATAAATATCTCTCTATATATATTTCTATGCTTTACTGGTTTTACTTCTGCAGAGAACACAGCCTAAGACAGTAGTTTAAAATGTGGAGGATTTTTCAGCTGGAAAAGATCAAGGCTTGGGGCATATGAACATTATCATAAAAATCAGGGTATAATGGTAAAACAGTGAAAAAATATAACATATATAGAAAGAAGAAATGACAAAGCAAACAGCAAAATCTTTAATAAATTCACGTCTTTGTTTCTAAGGTGTGTCTCTTGTAGACAGCATACTGATGGATCCTGTTTTCTTATCCATTCTGTCACTCTCCGTCTCTTTATGGGTGCATTGAGTCCATTTACATTCAGTGTAATTATTGATAGATGTAAGTTTATTGCTGTCATTTTGTAGTGCTTTTTTTTGTGGTGCTGATGTTTTCTTTGTTCTTCTTACTCTCCTGTGCCGAATTCCTTTTGTTTGTGGATTTTTTTTTTCATTTCTTTTGTTTTTGTAGGTTTTATTTTTACTGAGACTTTATGTTTTTCGTCTTTATTTTTATGTTTGTTAACTTTCTTTGTGGTTACCATGAAATTTACCCTTATCTTTCTAAGTTCAAAGCAGTCTATTATTACTTGGTAGCACCTTGCCTTCCTCTCCATTAGAAGGTTCTATACCTACACCGTTTATTCCCTCTTTTATTGTTCTGATGTTGTTGTCACTTACAGATTAACTGCTCTGATTCCCTGTTGTATTTCTTTTGGTTTTGGAGAGTCCTTGAGAGTTCATTTCCTAGATTGGTATCTGGTTGGTACGATCCTTTGTCCTAGATTCAGCCTGTGAGCTGAAGTTGTTTGTTCTCAGATAGAAGAACTCCCTTTAGTAATTCTTGTAAGTTTGGTTTGGTCTGGTTTTTATATATTCCCTTAATTTCTGTTTATCTGGAAATGACCTAATTCCACCATCATATTTGAATGAGAGTTTTGCAGAATGTATTATTCTTGGCTGGCAATTTTTTTCTTTCAAGGTTTTCTATCTATCATCCCGTTGCCTTCTTGCCTGCATGGTTTCTGCCGAATAATCTTAGCTGTATGTGACTTCTTGTTTTTCACGAGCTGCTCTCAGGATTCTTTGTCTTTGGTTTTGTCGAGTGTGATTATGATATGCCTTGGTGATTTTCTTTTGGGGTCTATCCTATGTGGGGTTCTTGAGCTTCTTGGGTGGCCAGCTTTTCATCTTTCATGATATTGGGGAAGTTTTCTGTCAGCAGTTCTTCAATGATCCTCTCTGTGTTTTCTGTTTTCTCCCCGTTCTGGAACTCCTATCACTTGCAGATTTTTGCTTTTGATTGTATCCCACACAATTTTCAGGGTCTCTTCAGTTTTCTTTGTTCTTTTTTCTGAGTTTTCCTTTAACAGAGTTGTATCCAAGTGTTTGCCTTCAATTCCGCTGATCCTGTCTTCCACCATTTCAAATTTGCTCCTCAGCTCTTCTATGACACTGTCCATTTCTGAAATCTTGTTGTTTATTTTTTGGATTTCTAACTGTTGTTTCTGTATAATTTCTAGGTGGGAACTTATTTTGGCATTTTGTTTCTGCATTATTTTCCTGAATTCTTCCATTTTTTTGTCTGTATTTTCCATGAATTTGTCTACTTTTTCCATGAATTTGTCTATTTTTTCATCATTTTTGTCTGCTTTTTGCTTCAACTCTTGGATAATTCTGAGTATTAGAGATTTGAATTCCCTATCAGGTAGTTCTAGTGCCTTTTCTTCCACTGGAAAGTCACCTGGTATTTTATTTTGGATGCCTACTGGAGCCATTGTGTCTTGTTTTTGTAAATGTTTTGATATTGTCTGCTGTCTTTTGGGCATTCAGTTGTTATTTTTCTCCTTTATTGATTGTAGATTTGTTTGTTTTGTCCTTTTTTTAAACTTGGCTATGTCTGAGCAGGTGGGCTGTGTGTTCTTTGTTATTTGCTCATCTGTGGGCACGATACTTTTCACTTCCTTCTCCAATTGGCAGGGTCAGTCACTCAGATATGGTATAGCAGGGTAGGTCTAGCTGAAGAGGAGTTGCTGGGATAGCTTGTTTGTGGCACTTACTACATCCACCAGGGCAGGTCGGTGATCAGTGTAGGGCAGGTTCTGGTAAGCCATGCTTGTGCTGCTTGGTGTTGTGATGTTAAGCGCACAGTGCAGGCAGGCAGGATGGAGGGGGTAGATTGTGATGTGTGGAGCTAAGATAGGTATGGGAGAGAGGAGAGAGGAACAGGAGCCAAAAACATACAAACAAACAAAAAAGAGTGCTAGGGGAGCTTGCCATTGGAGTGGAGAGATGAGAGACTGTGAAATGGAGAAAAACAAAAAGGTGAAGAAGAAGGAAAAAAAAGAAAAGAATGAATAAATAAAAATTAGAAAGAAAAAAGACCAGCAAAGCTCCCAGGGATCCCACCAGTGTGGCTATGAGGTTTGGGGAAGTTGTTCCCAGGTGTTGAAGTACAGCCTGGCTAGAAGGCATAGAGGTATTCAGCACCAGGTATTCAGGGGACAGGAAGAGAAGGAAGGTATAGAGAGACGAGAAACTGAGTAGTGAAGAAAGACAAAAAGGGAAAAAGAGGGAAAAGAAAACAAAACAAATTAAAAAAAAGAACAAGAAAATCCCCCCAAAAAACAAAAAAAGGAAAAAAACATGAAAAAAGAAATGCCCTCAGGAATCCCTCTGCACGTCTGCGCAAGCCAAGGGGGTGGTCCCAAGCCGGGTAGCACTGACTGGCCAGAACAGGCTCCCAACTTGAGAAAAGAAAAAGAAAACAAACAAACAATTCAAAGCAAACAAACAAAAAGCCCTGGGATCCCACCAGCATGGCAGCAGAGACCAGGAAGCAGTTCCACACTCAAACGGAGCTCCACAGCCCCTTAGGAAGAAGCAAAGATGGTGCATGGAGCCAGGTATTTGAGTGAAAGGAGGGAAAGGTGGTGAGAGGTAAGGAAGAAATCAAAAGAAGCAGAAAAAAGCAATACCAGCTGCCAACAAATGGCATTCAGGGACTCGGCCAGTGTGGATGGGTGGAATCCAAGCAGACAGTACCTCCCAGCCAAGAGACTGTGGCCATGGGAGGCAGAGGAGGCCGAGTATAGGTGAAGAAGGGTGGGGGGTGGGAAAGTGTATATCGCTTTCTTGTACCCCCTATTTGCTGGTCTCTGATAGGGGTCCAAGAAGGTGGATCCACACTGCGTTAGCTGATAGGGGACCTCTGCATGAATCTCTCTTTGCTCTCCATTCTCTGTCAGTTTCTCACTCCATTTGGTGCTTGGTTGAGTTCTTTATCTCTTCATTTGATGTTTTAGGGTTTCAGGATTGCTGTTTTCTCTGTTTGGCTTAGTTTTTCAGATCTTAGGGCAAACAGCAAAATCTTAACAAACATGAATATGGGTGAAGAGATATGGGACTTTGTATGATTATTGTATTTGTCTGTTATGTTGAAAGTATTTTCAAATAAAAAAGTTAAAAAAAAAAATCCAAACAAGAGAATGTACAGAGGGAAGCCCTTTCCCCCGGGGACCCTGGAAGAACAAAAAATGCACCCACTACCTCCAGACAGCCAGAACTGGTGGAACCCACTGTTATGGATTGAATTGTGACCCTCAAACAGATATGCTGAAGTACTCACTCTTATACCTGTGACTGTGACTGTGTTTGGAAATAGGGGTTTCCTTTTGTCATGTTAATGAGGCCAACTTCAGCCAAGCACTGAGGCCTGAGCACAGGGGCGAAGCCTGGGCTTAGAAGATAGCAGGTCCACCTTCCCCTCCCCACCTCACCCAACCAACACACGTGCACAACAGTGGGTAGAAAGGAAGAATGGGTCATGGGATTGGAGTTGTAAAATGAACAAGACTAGTTTTAAAAAAAAGAACTAGACAGTTTTAATAACCAAAAGTTATGGAAATGAACAGAAGAGTAGGTAAGGGCGGTCCCCACCCAGTGGGTAAGGGAACCAGATAGGACAAGGCTGGCTGTGGATATTGAAAAAACAAAACTGTGTCATGCTTTTACCCCAAAGAGATAAATTAGTGAAAGCAAATGTATTTTTTTTCTAACAGTAATATATGACTACTCAAAAGTATAAACTGAGGTCACAGGGAACTGTGGTGAGGGTGTCTGCAAGGCCGGAAGCTGGTGACCCGACCTTATCTGAATTGTCAACCTCCTGGCCAACTTCCTGGCATTGGATACCAGTGCTTCCTGCTGGAAATCTTGCTCTGCTCTCTGACATGAACTCTGCAAACCAACCCCCGAGCCTTCCAAACACCCATCTAAGTCTCCTCTGACTCCCTGATGCTTTAACTGCCTAGTTTTTGTTCTGCTTTCGGCTTTATTTTATTGCTGAAAACACATCCATAATCATTGCTTCACTTACTAATCCATGGATATGCCTCACAACATGTATAGTTTCTACTGCTCTGTATGCTTATGTTTACAGATTCAACTCTTAACACTGTGTTCACACCTTAAAATTCAATGATAAGGTTGGAGTTACTTTCACTAGGCTACTAGAGGAGGGTTCTTTAGATGCTTGATCCAAAATTTCAGACATGGTTAATGTAGAGAGAGAGATTTCCAGATCTCTCAGTTTACTAAATGTGTATATATCAGAACTTAGTTCAAACAGCTGAATTTTAACCTAACATTTTGGCCTAAATTTAAAAATGGTATATATCCCTCCAGGAAGGGTGATACTGCAGTGACTAGAGAAAAAAGAAAGCATTGGCCATATTCCACTTATCTATACTGAGTAACAAACTAGTCAAAACATATAATAATGACTAATTTTTATATCTCACAATTTTGCAGGTCAGGAATTTGGCAAGGCTCAGCTGGGTGATTCAGCTATTCTATTTTGCATCAATGCAGGTTACTTGGTGGCACTCAGCTGGAAGATGGTTTGGTTGGGAGGGTCTCTCATACATCTGGAATCTTGGAAGGGGAGGGGAAATAGACTACACTTTTTAAGGGTAAAGTCTTCCCACAATTTTTGGCTTGAAGGAATGGACACAGATCAGGAGTGAAGTGCCCCTGAGACATCTGTTACAGGTAGTAATTTCATTTTAAACATGAGAATCAGAAAATTGGAATGACTTGCCCAACTTTGACGGCCAGTAAATGACCAAACTGGGATTTGAACCTAGGTAAGTTGCCACTGCAAAGCTCACATTCTTACCATCATACTCTGCAACCCTCTCTATTATATGTTAAAACAGGTAATTATCAAAAACGTCATGAATTAAAAGGAGTATTACTCTAAATATTGGTGTGATATTTTTCTAACAACCATTAAAGAATTTGCAGCCTTCTTTGTTCTCCCATAGACTTTGTTGACCTTCTGTTCACTATTTGTTTAGGTTAAATCCTACTGGGGCAGTTAGCTTGTTTTGTAGATGATGCAATTTCCTCTCTTTACAAACAACAAGTAGTGTGTTACTTCTCATGTGGCTACTGTGCCAGAATCAGAAACTGAGCATCATTTTTAGGGCTGGAAGAATTAATAGTCATTAGAAAAATATCACACCAACATTTAAGTCAATACCCCTTTTAAATTCATTACATTTCTGATAATTATGTGTTTTAATACATAGTGGAGAGGGTAGCAGAGTATGATGGTAAGAATGTGAGTTTTACAGTCTCAGCTTACCTAGGTTCAAATCCCTCCTCTGTCATTTACTGGCTGTCATTCCAATTTTCTGAGTCTCATCTTTAAAATGAAAATAGTACTTATAACAGATGTCTCAGGGGCAATTCACTTCTGATCTGTGTCCATTCCTTCTAGTCAAAAATTGTGAGATGCCTTCTATCCATTTTCCTGGAGGTCCTGGTAGACCAGAGCTCCGTTAGCCACAGCACATGACTTCAATAAATCAGCCTTTATTGTGGCTTTTCCTTAAATCCTATCTCATTCCCCATGCTCCTTCACTCCCACTTCCTGGAATTGCTTCCCACATGAACTATCTGCCTCCAAGATCTTGTCTCATGATATGCTTTCAGAGGAACCAAAATGAAAAGACTTCGTACCTTATAGGATTGTGCTAAACATAAAATAAGTTCAGAACAAGAAAAATGTCTGGTGCAGAGCCTGGTACATGGTTTGTCTCCATTGATACTTGTTCTCTGCCTTATTCAAAAGCCCATGTGGCAGTTTTGACCAATAAGACATGAGCAGAAGTCTGAGGGAGCTCTGGGAAGGGCTTCCAGATGAAGCTGAAGATGTGACTCCTGTCTCCCTCTCTCCTTCTTCCTGTCTTGAATGGAGACACTAGGCCTGGCACTCCAGTGGCCCTCTTGTGATCAAGAATTAAACAGGACTGAGCCTGAGATTGTTGAGCTGCTGAACCGCTATCCTTCTAGTAATGTCAGGAAAATAAACACCTATTGTTTTTCCTTGATCCTTTAAATATATGTATGACACAACATTTGTCAATTCAACATTGAGTCGGTTCTAAATCATAGCGACCCTATGTACAACAGAATGAAATACTGCCTGGTCCTGCACCATTCTCACAACCGTTGTTATGTGTGAGCCCATTGTTGCACCCACTGTGTCAATCCATCTTGTGAAGGGTCTTCCTCTTTTTCGATGGCCCTCTACTTCACCAAGCATGAGGTCCTCCTCCAGGGACTACCTACTGATAACATGTCCAAAGTATGTGAGATGAAGTCTCACCAGTCTCACGTCCAAGGAGCACTCTGGCTGTACTTCTTCCAAGACAGATTTGTTTGCTCTTCTAGCAGTCCACGGTATATTCAATATTCTTTGCCCACACCATAATTCTTTTCAGGTGCACAATTTAGCAATATTGATTACATTGATTGTGTTGTGAAACCATCACACGTAATCATTGCCAAATTTTCCATTGTCATAAACAGAAACTCACAGCTTTCCAGGCAGCGGCTCCCCCTTTTCCCTTCCCTCCCATCTCTGGTGACCATTAACAAACTTTGGTCTCTATACATTTGTCTATTCTTGTTATTTCACATAAGTGAGATTATACAATATGTATTCTTTATAATTGACATTTAATTTAGCATAATGTTTTCAAGGTTTATTCGTGTTGTAGTATGTATCAGGACTTTATTTCTCTTTATGGCTGAGTAGTATTAAAATCCATATTATGTAAACCAGTCTTAATTGGTTTTCCTGTTACTTGCAGCCAAATGCATACCTAATTGATAAAGAGATAGAACTAACTTTTGGTTACGATGTTTGTGACCCTATGCTTCAGTGGCACCCAGAAACTAGGGTGGTCTGAAGAAACACGTATCATCTATGAAAACGTCTTGCCCATGCTGGCTCCAGGAGCTCCTTGACAGCAAGGAAATGCTGTATAATTTATTGATTTATCTCCTGCAAAACTCTCACCAAGTACAGCGTCTTGCTTATGGTATGTGTTTTTGAAAATAATCTGCTTTTAAAAGCAAAAAAAACCAAACTTGTTACCGTCAAGTTGATTCCAACTCATAGTGACCCTGTAGGACAGAGTAGAACTGCCTCATAGGGTTGTCAAGGAGTACAGGGTGGATTCAAACTGCTGACCTTTGAGTTAGCAGCTGAACTCTTAACCACTGCACCACCAGGGTTTTCTGCTTTTCAACCAGAAGAGATAGATGGTCTGCTTTGGGCAGTTGGAGAAAAGCTGTGATTTAAGAAATAGTAGTGTTAGTGTTGTCTGTTGGCACGAGAAGGTCAAGAAGCTCAGGAAATGACCCCCAACACTCAACCCCACTCCCAGGCACACCATACATAGGGGATGGTGGGATAGAGAAAGGGAAACTGGGGATAGCTCTTTCATAAAATTACTTTTGAATGTTTGCAGTTTCAAATGTGTTACAAAAATTTTTTATGTAAACAGTTAAATGGAGAAGAAGGAGAAAAAAATATGCTAAAACAAAAAGCAGTGGCCAGCCTAAGATATACTTTATAAGGATCCTTTATCTCCCACCTGTGAGCAGCTGATATTTGATAAAGGCCTGAAGTCCATTAATTGAGGAAAAGATAGTTTCTTTAACAAATCTTGCTGGCATAACTGGATACCCATCTGCAAAAAACTGAAACAAGACCCATACCTCACACCATGCACAAAAACTAACTCAAAATGGATCAAAGACCTAAATATAAAATCGAAAATGATAAAGATCATGGAAGAAAAAATAGGGACAATGCTAAGAGCCCTAATACATGGCATTAACAGAATATGAACCATAAGTAACAATGCACAAGCACCAGAAGAGAGAATAGATAACTGGGAGCTCCTAAAAATCAAACACTTATGCTCATCAAAAGACTTTACCAAAAAAGTCAAGAGACAACCTACAGACCAGGGAAAAAATTTTGGCCTACAAGGTACTGCAAAACCTCAACAACAAAAAGACAAATAACCCAATTAAAAAATGGGCAAAGGATATGAACAGGCACTTTACCAGAGAAGACATTCTGGTGGCTAACAGACAAATGAAGAAATGCTCACAATCATTAGCCATTAGAGAAATGCAAATCAAAACTACAATGATACCATCTCACCCCAACAGGCTAGTATCAATCCAAAAAATACAAAATAACAAATGTTGGAGAGGTTGTGGAGAGACTGGAACACTTATACACCGTTGGTGGGAATGTAAAATGGTCAAAGCACTTTGGAAATAGATTTGACACTTCCTTAAAAAGCTAGAAATAGAAGTATCATACGTTCCAGCAATCCTGCTCCTTGGAATATATCCTAGAAAAATAAGAGCCGTCACACGAATAGATATATGCACACCCATGTTCACTGCAGCACTGTTCACGATAGCAAAAAAATGGAAAGAGCCTAGGTGCCCATCAACAGACAAATGAATAAATAAATTATGGTATATCCACACAATGGAATACTACGCAACGATAAAGAACAACGATGAAGCCGTGAAACATCTTATAACATGGAGGAATCTGGAGGTCATTATGCTGAGTGTATTTAGTCAGTCACAGAAGGACAAATATTGTATAAAACCACTATTATAAGAGCTCAAGAAAAGGTTTAAACACAGAAGAAAACATTCTTTCATGGTTACGAAGGTGGGCAGGGAGAGTGAGGGTTATTCACTAACTAGATAGTAGACAAGTATTACCTTAGGTGAAGGGAAGCATTCACTACAGGGGAAGTCAGCACAAAGAGATTAAAGCAAAACTAAAAGTTTCCTGAATATGTTAAACACTTCGAGGGACAGAGTGGTAGGGGCAGGGGTCTGGGGACCATGGTTTCAGGGGACATCTAGGTCAACTGGCATAACAAAGTTTATTAAAAAAATATTCTACATCCTACTTTGGTGAGTGGCATCTGGGGTCTTAAAAGCTAGCAAGCAGCCATCTAAGATGCATCAATTGGTCCCAACTACCTGGAGTAAAGGAGAATGAAGAACACTAAAGACACAAGGAAAGTACTAGCCCAAGAGACAGAAAGGGCCACATAGACCTCAGACTTCATCAGCCTGAGACCAGAAGAACTAGACGGTGTCTGGCTACCACCAATGACCACCCTGATGGGGAACACAACAGACAGTCCCTGATGGAGTGAAGGAAGGGTAGGATGCAGAACTCAAATGCTAGTAAAAAGACCAGACTTAATGGCCTGACTGAGACTGGAGGAACCCCAGAAAGCATGGCCCCCAGACTCTCTGTCAACCCAGAACTAAAACAATTCCTGAGGCCAACTCTTCAGACAAAAATCGGACTGGACTGTGGGATATAAAATGATACTCGTGAAAAGTGTGCTTCTTAGCTCAAGTAGAAACAAGTGACTAAATGGGTAGTTCCTGTCCAGAGGTGAGATGAGAAGGCAGAGAGGGTCAGAAGCTGGTTGAACGGACACAGGAAATTAGGGGTGGAAAGGAGGAGTGTGCTGTCACAGTATAGTGAGAGCAGTTAGGGTCACATAATAATATGTGTATAAATTTGTATATGAGAGACTAACTTGAATTGTAAACTTTCACTTAAACTACAACAATAATAATAATAATTAAAAAAGATCCTTTATCTCTAGGAGCTTTCAGGCTTTGACTCTGAAGATAAGTGTCTGTATTTCCTCAGGATGAACACCGCTGAGTAAAAGCTGGCTCAAAAAGACATGACAAATACAAGTGTTTACCAGAAAAGGTATACTCAGTACCTTGCTTTATTTCCAAAGGATTTTATTTTAAAAACATTTTTTTATTAGAGTCTGGAAAAATTTAACCAAGGTCTTACATTTAATCAGAGCTCAGCAAGTACTCTGCCCAACAGCGATATTCTTTCACACATTTAGACAGGAAACCCAGAGGTCAGAGAATAGAAAACATTTAGAGCCCTGCCAATGACTCATGAGAGTTACCTTCCGTGTCGCCCCACACTCGCCTGACACTCCCAGGTTTCCCCTACTTCACTGGCAGATGCGGTAAGTCTGTAGTCAAGGGGGGGAGGGGTGGTTTCTCAGTTCTTCTCAGGATGAGATAAAGGATCTCCAGAAGGAAGGTGCTGCAGACAGTGCCTGGCAGCATCAGGGGAGACAGAGAGACAACCTTGATCTCTGAGAGCAGGAGGGAGTGATTCCCAGAATAGGACTCAGATCTTCTCTTTTTGATTACAGAGGACACCTCGTTGCTAGGCCTCAGAACATTCCACCTGGGACAAATACCAAGTAGTCAGCATAATCCATTCACTCATTCATTTTGTGTGTCTTTGACATTGGGAAATCTGTAGCCTCTACTTTCCAAACAGCACTTACAGGATAGGTTCACACATGCACTCCAGGGACACGCTTGGATAGTTGAATGGGCCATTAGAGGAGAAGGCTGTGGTGAGCTTCCGGGATGGACATGGTGGTGGGGTTGGGGACTTTGTCTTCCTTGTCATTGTATGCTCAGAACTTTACACTGCTGTTTTCTCATTCATTTACTGTATTCACTTTGCTGTGATCTATTGAGTGCTTAATTGCTAGTCACCAGTGACAAAACCAACAGTGTATTAGATAAAGTTGTACCCTCAAGGAGCTTACACTCCACTGAAAAGGACAGAGAAGAACACAGGCAAATTCAGCACCCTAAGACATAGCAGGGGTTATGAATGTGGCATCTAGAGACACATAATAAGGGTCTGAATAATGCCTATACCCCTTACTACTTCGACACTGGGGCAAATTACTCAAACCTTCCAAGCCTGTTTCCCCATATGTAAATTGAGGATATTATTAGTGTCTGCATCATAGGGTTGAGGAGAGTGAATGAGATAATGCCTGATAAATTACTTAACAAGACCTTGGCCTATCAACAAACTGTAACATTCTGATGGTGATGGCCACCTGGTGCTCTGGGAGCACACAGGAGAGTCATCTCCCCCAGCTTTAGGGGCACAAAAAGCTTCCCAGGCAAGACCTCGACAGTAAGCAAGAGTCAGCTGTTTGAACAGAACGAGAAAGAGTTTTCCAGACTCAAGAAACAGCACATGCCTTGGTCTACATCAAGAGAGAATGGAGACCTGAAAGGACAGGCAAGTGTTCAGCACGGCTCACATGGGAGGTGAGGGGGCAGGAGTGAAAGGAGATGAAGACAGAGAGCTAAGCATTCATTCATTCATCAATTATTTACTGAGCACCTACTATGTGCCAAGCATTTTTCCAGAAACTGGAAATAGAGCAGTGATCAAAACAGATACAAACTCCTACCCTATGGAGCTTACATTCTAGTTTAAAAAAAAAAGAAAGAAAGAAAGAGAAGAAAAAACAAATGCTGTCAAGTCAATTTTGACTCATGGAGACCCCATGTGTGTCAGAGTAAAACTGTGCTCCAGAGGATTTTCAATGGCTGATTTTTCTTTTGAGTCACCTCTGGATGGACTCAAACCTCCAACCTTTTAGGTTAGCAGCCAAGTCCTTTAACTGCTTCCACAATCTGGAGTAAAAGGAGACAACTAAACTAGATAAAGAAGCAGACTGTAGAAGACCTATATGCCTTAATCAGCAAGTGTTCCATATGCAGCCACCAAAAGGTTTGAAGCCAGGCTGTGACATGGTAGGGCTTGGGCTTTAGAAACTGTCCTCTGGCTGCCATGTGGGCAGTGGTCTGGAGGGGAGGCCAGCCTGGGGGCCAGGGACCTGGGAGAGCACAATCATCTCCTGGTCTAATGAGAGTATGAAGTTGGGCTAAATATAAACCTGGGATGCAGCTGTGCCTGAGAAAACAGGGAAAGAGTGGGTTTGCGTGCAGCCTGGTCAAGCGCCTGTTACCCCAGCCTCCTTGGTTTCTGAATTTCTCTCCACTTTGGTGTCCCCTGGTGACTGGCTCTCCCTCTCTAGAGCATTCGGACTCCAGGAGAGGGTCTGATTGGTTCAGCTGGTCACTTTCATCCCCCGGTGTTGAACGCCTGGGGCTCCACGCCTTATTGGGGGCCTGTGCCCCCTTGTGTCTGAGGAGGGCGTGGGAGGGCAGAGTAAGCTTGTTCTCTCTGCATTTTTCCCCCATGTATTTCAGTATGAGCTCTCTCCCTCAGCCTTTGCCCAGGTCTACCACACGCCTTTCTCTCTGTGATATCTTGCAGGATGCTTTGGAGAGACAAAGATCAGTCAGACCTGAACCTGCCCTCACATTGCTCACAGCCTAGTAGAGGAAAAGAGAAAAAGTGATTAACACCATAGACATTAAAAAACCAAAAAAACCAAACCCATTGCCATCAAGTCAGTGCTGTTTGACTCATAGCAACCCTGTAGGACAGGGTAGAACTGCCCCCATAGGGCTTCCAAGGTTGTAAACCTTCATGGAAGCAGGCTGCCACATCTTTCCCCCTTGGAGTGGCTGATGGTTCGAACCTCCAACCTTTCAGTTAGCAGCCAAGTGCTTAACCACTGCGCCACCAGGGCTCCTTTATAGAAATTAGTCAGCACTGTAATAAATGTCCAGATAAGGTGCTTGGTGAATTCAGAACTAGGAGAGATTATTGCAGGGGATGCAAAAGCCTTTGTAGTAGAAGTAGCACTTGAATGGGGCCCTAAAGCAGCCATAGGGTTTGAAGAGTCGGAAAAACCATTTGCAGGAAAGCATGGAGGAAATAGCAAGCTCTTCCTCTTGTCTCTTTCTTTTAATGCATGAGCCATTCATTCATTCAACAAGCTTTAATTGGTCACCTACTCTGCGTTGTAAGGATCTCCGCTTTTCTGGATGTCTTTTGAACAGGTGCTGGACTCTCCTGGCGTGAACGTCGTGTTGCGACTACGGGGTGAGATCAAGGCTCTGACCCCACGTTCTTTGGCCCAGCCTCTAAGGAGACAGCCCGCGGTACTCAAACACTTTGCTTTGACCTCTGTCCAACTATCCCACGGTTCCCACTTGGGAGGGAAGAAATTCTTTGCAATAACGAAGAGTTGGACAAGAACAACAAGAAGAAAAGTTGCAGTATAGTTGTTGGAAATAACCAAGAATTGCTTATTTTTAAGAGTGCCACTTGGGTCCCCACTCCTGGTGTTTTCTTTCTTTTGGATAACGCTAAACGCCCTCACCCGTCGATCTCAGTCTGGGGGAGGAGGTGGGAGGGACCTTGTTGGCTTCAGTGAAGAGCTGAGGGGCATTGAAATTTCGTTTCTTTATACTTTAACTTATAAGGTCAAAAGAATTTCATCTTTTTTTTAAATTGTGGTAAAAATGTAAATAACAAAACACTAGGCAATTTAACAATGTGTACATGTACAATTCAGTGACATCGATTACAACTGTCATGTTGTGCCACCATCCCCAGTGTCCTTTGCCGACTCATTCCACCACCATTAACATAATCTCAGTGCTCCCAAAACTATGTCCCCCTTTCCCTTCTTCCCACACCTGGTAGCTACTGAGAAGCTTCGGTTTCCATATATTTGCCTATTGCGCATAAGTGAGATCAGACCATATTTATCCTTTTGCAACTGACTTATTCCACTCAGCGTAGGGTTTTACCATTCATCCGTGTTGTGGCATGCGTCAGGACTTCGTTTCTCTTTAGGGCAATAGTTTCAGCTTTGAAGGTTAATTTCTCCCTGGGAACTTGGTAACGGGAAGGGTTTTAAATTCCAGTTTGTCCACAGAATATCGTTTTACATCCTTCTGGATATTCCAAGGCGCCAGCACGAGGCTGCATTTGTGTCAACAGGAACCCTTTACCGCTGCTGCATGGTGGTGCCCGTGAGGCTTTACTGCAGCTGCTTGCCTGTGCTTAGGATGCATATTCGGTATTCTCCTCGTAAAAATAAAATAAAATGGATACGTACTGATTTTGTCGGCTTTTTATTCCTGGCCATTTAATGTCCTGGCAGAACTTCTGATGCTCTGCAGCAGACAACAGGGATGGACATAATTTGGGACACAGAATAGGGTGGATTTTTAGCATTGGGTCGAGCATGGTTTGGGAGCTAATTTAATCCACATACTGTCCTTATCCATTTCTGAGCTTTCCGGGGCTAACTCTCCACTGCCCACCAGCAGGCTCTGATGGATCCAGGATTGTGTCCCTGCACTTACAGGGGAGCGGCCTCAGGGAGGCTGAGCAGGCTGTTCCCAGGGGCTGCTCACATCCATCCTGACACACACTGCAACGCCCCAGCCATCCGCAGACTCGTCGGGAAGGTCCCAGGTTAAGGGAACAAAAAACCGGGGAATATTGTTGGGGCAGGGACACTTGGTAACCCTTCTTTTTTTTTTTTTTTTAAATTGTATTTTAGATGAGGGTTCACAGAGCAAATTAACTTCTCATTAAACAATTAATACATGTATTGTTTTGTGACATTGGCTGCCAACCCCACGACATGTCAACACTCTCCCCTTCTCGAACTTTAGTTCCCCTTTACCAGCTTTCCTGTCCCTTCCTGCTTTCTTGTCCTTGCCCCTGGGTTGGTGTGTCCATTTAGTCTCGTTTTGTTTTACGGGCCTGTCTAATCTCTGGCTGAAGGGTGAGCCTCAGGAGTGACTTCGGTACTGAGTTAAAAGGGTGTC
>NW_004443940.1:29790441-29826178 GCF_000243295.1 Trichechus manatus latirostris | reverse complement strand
TCCATTAGTCCTTTGGATTAATCTTTCCCTTGTGTCTTTTGTTTTCTTCATCTTACCTTGCTCCTGAAGGGGTGAGACCAGTGGCGTATCTTAGATGGCCACTCACAAGCCTTTAAGACCTCAGACGCTACTCACCAAAGTAGGATGTAGACCATTTTCTTTATAAACCATGTTATGCCAACTGAGCTAGATGTTTCCCAAGGCCATGGTCCCCAGCCCTCAGCCCAGTAATTCGGTCCCTCAGGGAGTTTGGATGTGTCTATGGAGCTTCCATGACTTTGCCTTGGTCAAGGTGTGCTGGCTTCCCTAGTACTGTGTACTGTCTTACCCTTCACCAGAGTTACCGTTTATCTGTGGTCTACTTAGTGTTTTTCCTTCCTTGGTAATCATTCTTGATGCTTCCTCCCACAAGGGGAACTCTCTTCCCCCTCACACATTCCTGATTTATCATCAGGTAAGTTTGGGGAGGAATTGGACGTATTACCTCAGCTCAGCCCTTCTTCCCTTTTTGGAGTCTCCAGGTCGCCCACAAGAGACCAGTATTTGCTCTGCTCCTTCCTGCTGTAACGTGACAAGTACAAGTCTCCCCACCTCCAACGCAGGGCCAGCTGTTCTCCAGCTGCGTCAAGTTCTGGGATTCAGTGTTGCTGCACTTCTAAGCCACATTCTCTATGATGCAATATATAAACTGTGAACCGCAGTTTTCTCAAATCTGAGATAGGGTCACAGTGTGCCTTATAGTGTTTGTTTTTGAGGATAAATTAGGAAATGTGTAGAATCTGCCACATCACAGACGTTTAAAGGTTGGTTTCACCTTCTTCATTCCTGCTTTTTCTCCCACCGTTTTCCTCTAAAACCTCCTTTAATCTTCCTAAAGTCTTCTCTCCCCTCTTCCTTGCTGTGGGCTGACTAGCTCTTGTCCCCACACATCCTGACTGCTGGGCCTCCCTCAGGGCCTGGTGGCTGTATGCTGGGCCTTTCTGGAGAACTGGTGGGCAGCCCTTCTGGGAGCTTCTTTTCACAGGATGTGTTTGCCTCTGCTCTGTCTGAAGAAGAATGAGGAAGTGGTTTTGCAGGCAGGCCCGGGAGGAGGAGGGCAGACTTGTGGCTGAGCCCTGAGGAGAGAGATGCAGGCCCAATCCTGAAAGCAGGCCAGGGCCCAGGCACCCGCTCTGGGGTCTCGCTGACCTCGTGAGTCATGGGGGAGGAGGGGGCTCAGAGAGAGCACAGGGGAGCTCTGGTGTGGCGGAGGATGTGGTCCAGTATGGCAGCTGGATGCTTGTGCTCTGGACAGCGAGGGGCGGTGCCCTCTGTGGGGGGCCACAGGCAGTCATAAGGAGCCCTGAAGAGATGACAGGGGCTGCGGATGTCAAAGGGTGGGGCGGACAAGGACAGTAAAATAGCAACAAAAACAAGAGGTGAGCTGTTGCCAAGAGGTCATGAAAATAACCAGAGAGCTTGGCAGTCGGGGCAGGAGCAGGGAGACTGGAGGGAGTCCTGCTGATGAGAATCTGCTAGCTCCCACAGGCTGGCTGTCCTGGGAAAACCCAGTAACACACAGTGTGTCCGCCCATGCGGCAGATACTTCTGAAGAACCTACTATGTGGCAGGGCAGTGCCAGGGCTGGGGATACATCAGGGAGTGAGAATGCCCCTGCTCTTGAGGAGCTTACAGGAAATACCGTCCACCCTTTCTCCAAAGTTCCTAGATATTCCCATAGCCTGTGAAATACTTGGGGTATAAAATTTATTTTTTAGTGCATACTTTAGTTTTGGTACCTATTGCTGGCGTCCACTGTCATTTCTTGGGGAGGTAATACTTAACTACATAAAATTTGTGGTTTTATCCTACAGGCTCTGCAGAGGGGTGTGAGATTTCCCGACACTATGTACCAGCCTCTCCTTCCCAGATTTTGTAGGGAGAGGTGAGAAAATTCACCTTCAGCAAGTTAAACCAGTAGAATAAACATAAAATAATGAGGTCAGCTACATTAAGGAAGGAAACCCTCTTGTTTCGTTTTTTCAAAAAATAGACTTTATTTTTTAGAACAGTTTTAGGTTTTAAAAAAAATTGCGGACAAACTACAGAGAGTTACTTTATTTCAGTTTTTTTGGTCCAATTGGGCTCAGGGTCACAGAATTAGATTAGTCATACTATTTGGCTCGACATACACTCTCTTCATCAGCCCATGATTAGCCTGTTTTTAAATATGTTTGGTTGTCAATTAAACACTAATAATCCACCATCAAACTGTGATCTAGAACTTGATGGAACTCACAGCTTCCTAACCCATCCCACCTCTGCCTCTCACCCAAGGTCATCACTATCCCGAACCTTGAGTTTGTCATTCTCTTGCTTTCTGAAAAAGGCAACATGCATCTAGCCAGTAGGAGTCCCTGGCGGGGCAAGTTTTATCACATACAGATGTGCTCTTAAAATTAATGCATATACAGACGGAGAAGGAAAGAGAAAGAGAGTTTAGTTTTAGTTGTTTTTCATTTTAAATGAAAAGGCACCATGCTATAAATAAACATTTCTAGAACTCAGTTTTTCCACTCAACAATATATTGCCAACATGTTCCTGATCTGAACTCCCATCAAACATTATATTATTTTGAAGCAAATCTCAGATATTTAATATCATCCATAAATATTTTAGTATGTCTCTTAGAAAGATAATAAATGTTCAAAAGAATCTAACAATCCCAATATCGCATTTATTCCTTAATATCATCATAGAGCCAGTGTCCAAATTCCCTGTTGTCGCATGCTTTTGTCAACAGTGGATCCCACACTTCTGAAATTGGTAAGGTGGGGAAATGTGGAACCCTTCCAGTCAAGGTAGAGTCTAGAAAGTTGTCAGCAGTTCCTTCTGGCTGCAGTCAGCTGTTTTTCTGGGTCATTGCTGAAGTTGCCAAAATCTGAAGGTGTGGACCTCCACAGGGCACCGGAGGGGGCGTCCCAGGAAGGAGGACAGACACCCAGCAACGTGGTGCCCAGTCCTGAGGATGCAGAACAGGCAGAAGCACCCAGAGCAGCAGTTTGCACCGCCCTCGCCTAACCTCTTTTCACCTTCTTGCAAAGTTAGAAATCCTGATGAGGTGCTGTAAGACCCCTGCCTGCCTCTTCTGACTTCTTCCTCCCTCCTAAAATGCTCAGAAAATAGGAAAAGAAGAAAGAGGAGATAAAAATAGGGAAATATAAAAATAAGGGTGAAAAACTGCCTATAATATCTCTGGTGTAATGCAGGGGTCATCAAACTTTCCTGTAGGAAACCCATTGCTATCAGGACCCTGAGGACAGAGTAGAACTACCCCATAGGGTTTCCAAAGAGCCGCTGGTGGATTCAAACTGCTGACCTTTTTTTGCTTAGCAGCCTGGCTCTTAACCACGGCTCCGCCAGCGTTCCTGTAAAGGGTTAGATAGTAAATATTTTAGGTTTTGTTGTTTCCCCTACTCAGCTCTGCCTTCAAAGCCCAAGAACAGGCATGGTCAATATGGAAGCCAGCAGGTGTGACTGTGTTCTAATAAAACTCAGTTTACAGAAACAGGGCACAGGGTTTGGCCCACAGGCTGTATTTTGTTGACCTCTGGTCTACACAGTACAACTGTTTTTTCTTCTGTATGTTCTTTGTTTATATTTGATTACTAAACAGCTAGCACTCTGTTAGTTACTATTATTATCCCCATTCTTCAGATGAGAAAACTGACATACTGTGAGACCTAAAGGACTTGCCCAAATCACAGAGATACCACATGGCAGAACTTGAACTTGGTCTTCACAGTCCTTATTCTTAACATTTACTCTTTGCCTATATGCAGATACATTTTAATCTTGTTGTAATTGTATAAATTGTGCAAAACCAAAAAAAAAAAAACAAAAAACACCACACACGCACCCCCCCAAACCTGTTGCCGTCAAATTGATTCCAACTCATAGCAACCCTATAGGACAGAGAGGAACTGCCCATAGGGTTTCCAAGGAGCAGCTGGTGGCTTTGAACTGCTGACCTTTTGGTTAACAGCCAAGCTCTTAACCACTGGGCCACCAGGGCTCCAAACTGTGCAAAGCAATTTATAATTTTTCCTTAATATCACAAGCAAGCATTTCGGTCTCACAATCCTGATAATTATAATTTATAATTGCTGCATAATTTTTTTTATCATCAGGGTAATCAGTTTCACTTAACTATTTGATAGATCTAATCCTTTTCTTTCACTGAACTATTTACTAAGATAAATTCCCAGGAGTATCATTACTAGGCATCACCATGACCCTTACTGTGGTGTGTTGGGGTGTTGAGTTATGGCATTTGCCAATCTCTATGGTGTCAGTCTTCCCAGGATGGCCAATTTCGAGCCACCAACCTGGCATCACTCAACAGGGCTGGGGAGAGATGTGCACACTCAGCTCCTGCAAGCAGGTGCAGCTGACCCCTGCATCCCACTGGCCCGATAGATGTTGCCTCTTTACCTCCCAATACTAAATCACGAAGGCTGTTACTGGGTGTGAGAGTGACTGTTTCATAACAGTTGGTATCCCTTTTTACATTTGATAGGGTGTGAGAACACTGGGTTCTGAAAGTTGCTTACTGAAACTGATCATTTTTCCAGGTGGTCCTTTGTGTTTCTTCTGCAAATTTCCTATCTATATTCTTTGCCCTTTTGTCTACTAGGGTTGTTATGCTTTTCTTAAAGCTTTGAATAATTCTATACATTATAGCTATTAATTCCTTGAGATTTTTCTTCACAATTTCCTATAAATTTTGCTTTTATTTTTTACTGTGCATGTATTGTAACATAATTAAGCCTGTCAATCCTTACTCTTGTGATTCTTTTATTGGTAGTGAACACAGGAAAGTTCATGCTATTTTCATTTATTCTACAAATATTGGTTAAATGTCCACTATATGCTAGGCTTTATTTGAAGTACTGGGAACACAGCCATGACCAAAATAACATCTCTGCCCCTATGGACCTTCATCTGGGTGTGGAAAACATACAGAAAATAAATAAGGAAATATATAACGTAAGATCTGGTGGTAATAAGGGATGTGATGGAACACAGCACGGGGTGAGGGGACAGGGAGGGATGTCAGGAGGTACTATTTTCCAAGGGTCTCTGAAAGGTCACATTTGAAGAGAGTCCTGAAGAGGGGTAGGAGGCAGCCATGCTAGTTTTCCTGCAATTTGATTTTTCTAAAAATATAACTCATTAATTTTTAGGTGTATAATACTAAAAAATCCTCTGAACTATTTTTCCAATTTGTATATAATTATCTCAGTAGCAAGGACAACTAGTGGTACAATGGTTAAGTGCTCAGCTGCTAACCAAAAGGTCAGCGGCTCAAGCCCACCAGCTGCTCCAAGGGAGTAAAGACCTGGCGATCTGCTCCGGTAAAGACTGTAGCCTAGGAAACCCTATCGCGCAGTTCTACTCTGTGCTATAGAGTTTCTAGGAGTTGGAATTGACTAGACAGCACACAATAACAGCAACAATCTCAATACTCTTCCTTTCTCCTTTATTTTCAAGAGCATTGTTATTACATGGGTCTATTTCTTGGTTCACTGGTATGTTCCAACATGTCTATTTTTCTGACAGCCAACTCTATTTTAATTGCTATTTTTTGGATCACTCATTCCAGATATTTACCAATTATTGCTGATTCTTCTTCTTTAGCATTTCTAAACAGTCCTTTCCAATGTCAAAATGAAATTCCATCTTCCGTCTTGGTATTTACAACATCTCCCACAGAGCCTTGCCAAAATAGATTTTTAATACACTGAATGAATGAATTTCAAAACTATTTTAGATAATTTCAATTTTTATTAAGGCCTAAAAGCCCTTCACGTTTTTAAATAGGTCACAAATAGCAAAACTACTCACCCCTGCACCACACACACTCACGTGCACACCCCCTACACACACTCCACTCATTCAGTTTCAGATACAAGTTACATACTACTGCGGTGCTTTATTACAAGCCAACCATAAACACAGTGGCTTTGTTAACGCTGAGGAACGAACAGAGTTCCTTAAAATGGAAGAACCATTTCCACAGAAAAGGACATGGTTTGTACTTGAATTATTTTCTTTCCTCTGATTTAGCTGGATAGGATTAAAAGTCTTCATGGTCGGTCTTTACCGTGGTCAGACTATATCCTTTCTCAGGTCTGTGTTTACACCATCTGTGCATGTAGATTCCTCCCAAAACCAAGAAGACCAGCGAGAGGGGAGCCAGCGCAATCCCCCAGGAGAAGGTGGAGGCTGTAGGGAGAACAGAGTCACGTCAGGGGGACAGTCTCTCACGGCCATATTGGAAAGAGAAGGAAGGTTTACAGGGAGAAAGGAATGGGAGTTTGTTCGTTTTTCCTGAGGTATGTGGGTTGATTTTCAGAAAGTACGTCGTTTACACCAAGATCAAGGATATTTGAGGATGCTGTCTGTGGCATTAGAGAAACAAGCAGGGTAGGACAAAATCCACTAGAAAGAAAGAATGTGGAGGGGAGAGGCAAGCCTCAAGGGTCTAACCCTGTTCCCCCAGTTGGAAAGTGGACATTTAGGATGTCATCTGTTTAAGCTTCCATCAGCCAACTGTAACATGGCCATGGTACGGTTTCCCTGTTCCAGTGAGCCTGGTTGTCATGAGGATTAAACAAAGCAACAAAGGAAAACTAGCTTTGAATAGAGGAGCTCTAGGGGAAAGGGATGTGATTGTTTAGATCCAGCTATTTAGGATTCTGTCCTTTGATATCATTGTGTTATAGAATATAAGAGGAAAATGAGAAAAAAAGTGAAAAGAAAATATGAGAACATCATGGACCTTATTAGATAGATTGGTGATGAGGCTGGAATTAGAAATTTTTAAACTATTATTTGCCATAGTCTGTTTAGACATCCAGGAACCAGCACAATCTCAGCCCGATTTCCCAGATGATTTTTATACCTTAAAATCCCAAGGGAGTGGTGGCAGGGGGAAGAATAAGTGAAGCTGTAATTGCTGAGCAGTCATTGGATGCACATCACAGTCCTGGTGAAGGTGCTCTCTGCGGTCAGTCATGGCCAGGCCAGCTAATGACAGGCTCCCAGTGTCATCACCAGACAAACCACAGTGCTCCCCTGGGTGCTGCTCTGAATCTCAGCAGTTGAATTCTGCTTTTGTTGGATCTTCCAAGGTCAGTCTGAGCAGCCCTCACCTTTTCCCACCAAGACTGTCATGGGAATTTCTGAAACAACATCTTTCGCTCTTCTTCCTAGATGTCAGTGGTTCTGAAATTTTAATATGACGGGAAGCTTGCTAAGTTGCCTTTGGCCAAACCCCAGGAGAGTTTGACTCAGTAATCTGGGGTGGGCCAAGGATCTGTATTGTTAACTCAGTAGCTCAGGTGAGTCAATGCTGGTGGTCCACAGACTGTATCCACAGACTGTATTTGGAGAAAAATTGTATTGAGTTGTCATTCTCTGCCCTGAAGTCTTGACCAAACCATCAGCTGTTCAGTGGAAAGTATGTCTGCAGCTGCCTCCCCAGCAACACATGGAGTTGTGCAGCAATTTGACTTTATGTGATGGAAGCAGATTGCCTGGAGGCCTAAGTGAGATTCCAGCTGGGATCACTTTGGCTTGTCTGTTGTCATCTGATCTGACCGTCCAGAGAGACTAAATTAATTTGTCTCCCTGTCTTGCTCAATACTTAAACATTCAGACAAATAAATTTGGTCAAAAATGATAATTTGAGTTTTTCTTTTCTTCTTTTTTTAAGGTCCTTTAATGGGCATTGAGTGATTTGGCTGTAGACCACTATGCTATTTCTTGCTGATGAAGGACATCTACCCTAAAGCTACCCTGAACCCTGGGTCCTGGGTGTCTCCCATTCCCCCACTCTTGGAGGTCGATGATTCTGAACTTCAGGATGAAGAATGCTCCTCCCACCTCTAGAGGCTGTGTGAGGACAGCTGATTTGGTGGTCCAGGTCAGAACCCATTGTGGGCACAAGGGTGTATAAAAGTTTATCACATTGTAAATTTATCTTTATTTTACAAAAATCAGCTTGCTAGTAAATTTTTTATTTGAGTAAAATCTTCCAGGTCCAACCACCACACTTCATAAAAATTTTCGAGAATCAGAGGTTTTCTTTCTGTGCTCCACTACAGAAAATGCAAAGAACTTTCCAAGCAATTATCTGGAGAACTAGTAGCTTTGCCAATCATCCCTAGAACACTCAACATGTCATTTTCCACTTTAGTGTTCCCATATACTTACCTTCTTTGATGGTGATATGTAATGTCTCATAACTAAATGCATTATCAACAGCACATATAAAATCCATGTTCAAATCCTCTCTTACGAATGGATCGAAAACCAATGGCACTTCAAGGTTAGCTCTCATTAGTTTTTAATATTCTGAGTGAGAAAACATTTATTCAAATGTAATATATTACCTGCAAGCTTCTTTTTGTAACTTAGACATCCAAACATTCTCATTTAGACATATTCATTGTGCTTAAATTGATTTCAAGATTCATGGAGTTGGGTGCAAATGCCCCTGTATTCGTTACTTACTGGGAGAATTTCTAAGTCTGTCTTGTAGGCAGAAGTGTCATGGAAGTGCTGGTCGCTGTAATAAGAGATGTGTTATGGTTTTGTTTGGCTAATGGAAAATTCATTTTTTAAGACCCTTCATGAGCAAAGTCAAATAAGAACCAGTGGTAGGAATAGAAATGTCTAGTTTTGGGAATCTCTGTTGTATCATCAATAAATAATTTGCACATTTAAGATAAGGAGTTTCCAGAACTCCAATCTTCAAGAATGCCTCCTCCTCTCCTCTCCATCTCTGACTTTCATTCTGGAAACTAAACTTCAGATTGGAAGGCAGCAGCCAGGCTGGGGGAATGGTTCTGGTCAGGATAACTGACATTCGTAACGTTCTAGGAATCTGAAGACTTGCACACTTCACTACTATCTATTATTGTGGATTTAAAACATTCTTGCTGTAGCTCCACTAGGTATTTGTATTTTATCTATGGAAAAAAATATGATTCCTTAAGTAAATGGAGAGTATGAGTAAGATGATGGGTGCATGTGAATTATGGCCAAGACTTTCTCAACAAAGGCTTGCACACAAACCATTGTGCTAAACACACATAATTTCTATCCGATAAATTGCACCCAGAAAGACATTTTTCAGTAATGGCCAGCAGCAAAAGTTCATGTTCATTGAAATCACTAAAATTGTAGTTAAAAAATACTTGATAATCTGGAACGTTCAAGGGTCTCCCTTCCTTAGACCCAAGTGGTTCCCACTTATGAGGTCTGATTGTTCTAGCTTCAGAGTGAGAAATCTTTTTCTAGAGATGAATGTCTATGAGAATAGAATTCTTTCTTTACTATCAGCCTTCTTTAGAGCTCAAGGCAGCCCACAGTTCCCTGAGAAGCAGACGAGACACTGTAGACACTGTGGCTAGGTCCCAGAGTCTTTCAAGGGTTTATGAAAACGTTTGAGAAGCAGGGTGCAAACTGTGGGATGCAAAGATACTAGCCCAAAACATAAAAAGGAAACTGCAAAAATCAAGTAATAAATGTTAATTACACAATTTAAAAACGCAACCTGAGTATCAACTAGTGAACTGCAACTCAACGGTTACATAGTTACATATTACATTTGAGTCGCAAGAACAGCTGATAATTCTTGGCAAAACTCAATTTTTTAAATTCTAGAAATCCAAAAGGCTGGAATCAGAACACTGTTTTTGTTGTAAGTGTGTTGTATCTATAAGTTTGGTATGGCATTGTCTGCAAAACGAAGCGCGAAACCTACGGAAGTTGTACTACAGCTTTGCCTGGGTGATGCTTTTAGGATGACAAAGAAGAGGGGTCCACTTACTTGTCCAGCCCCTCAGTCCCCTGGTTTCCTGGGTAGGATTCTTTATGCTGGTGGTGTTTGCTTCCCTCCACACCATGGGGACTGCTTGCATGATGACTCCCAGGAGCACCTTGCACCTGATTTTCTGTCTTGTATACAGCAAGGCACACGCATAAGCCATCAGACTCAGCATGGAAAAGGAGACAGACAGTCCCACTGCACATGTCTACAAGCAAACCTGACCCATGGACTCTTCCTCCTCCTCTCAAACACCTTGCCGACCAATTCTTTTCTTAGAAGGAAATTTAGTTTCCTCTAACAATTCTGGTCACAGTAAAGAGCTTTTACCAAGTGTTCTCCAGTTCCCTCAAGGGGTGTCATGGCAGATGAAAACCTGGAGAAATGTGAAATGAAATGGCTTCCCCAAGGCCACTCATCTCATGCAGGGCATTCTGAATTCAAGGGTTGCCTTCCTCCACGATTTATACTATTTACCTCAAAAATCCAGAATAACGTCCAGATTCTTTCTCTCTTTCCATCGCTGGCCTCAGTGCTAAAATTTCCCCTGGGTTCTACCAAAAGCAAAAACAAAAAAGAAAAAAGAGGAACTCTCCCTTCCCGGATGGCTCTCATTTAAGACTAATTCTTTAAAAAATTTGCTGTATTAGATGTGAATGGTGCCTTCAGTTCTTGTGCAAGGTACTGGACCCACCTGCTCCAATCACTCTAAGTGATTTTTCTTTTTAAGACACCAAAGGGGTGAAGGAGAAAACAGTACAAACCCTTCACACTCTTTTCTTCCTTATGGGTGATATGGCTCCCTGTGGAATGTCCTTTTAAATTCTTGTTTATTTTTATATAGCATGCATAATTTTTTAATAACTCCTGATTCTGTGGTCTCTATGTATTTGCTTAGTCTCGATATTTCATACACATGAAATCATACAATATTTGTCCTCTTGTGCCTGACTTCTTTAACTTAGCATAATGATCATCCATGTTGTAGGATGTATCAGAATATCATTTCTCCTTATGGCTGAATAATATTCCATGTGTGTATATAGCACATTTTGTTTATCCATTCATTGGTTGATGGATCTTGGGTTGTTTACACATTTTGTCTGTTGTGAATAATATGGCAATAAACATTGGTATATGAGTAACTGTTTGAGTCCCTTCTTTCAAATTTCTTGAGTATATGTCTAGGAGTGAGTTGCTGGGTCATAAGGTAATTCTGTTTAACTTTTTGAGGAATGACTAAACTGTTTTCCACAGCAGCTTCACCATTTTACATTCCCCTCAGTAACACACAGGATTCCAATTTCTCCACATCTTTACCAACACTTGTTATTTTCTTTCTTTTAAAAATTTTTATAATAATTATTCTAGTTGAGATGAAATGTTATCTCACTGTGGTTTTTATTTGTATTTCCCTAATGCCCTGGTGGTGCAGTGGTTAAGCCTTTGGCTGCTAACCAAAAGACTGGCAGTTTGAACCCACCAGCAGCTCCTTGGAAACCGTATGGGGCAGTTCTACTCTGTTCTACAGGGTCGCTATGAGTTGGAATGGACTCAACAGCAAGGTTTTTGTTTTTTTGGTAAGGGCTAATGATGTTGGACATTGTTTCATGTGTTTATTGGCCATTTGTATATCTTTTTTGGAGAAGTGTCTATTCAAGTCCTTTGCCCATTTTTAGTTAGGTTGTCTGTCTTTTTGTTGTTGAGTTGTAGAAGTTCTTCACATATTCCAGGTATTAAGTTCTTATTTGATATATGGTTTCCAAATATTTTCTACCACTCTGTAGTTGCCTTTTCATTTTCTTGATAAACTCCTTAATATATAGAAGTCTCTAAGTTTGATTAAGTTCAATTTATCTATTTTTTTCTTTTGTTGCTTATGCTTTTGGTGTCATATCAAATAATCCATTGTCGAAAACAGTGTCCTGAAGCTTTACCCCTATGTTTTCTTCTAAGAGTTTTATGCTTTTAGCTCTTATATTTAGTTCATTGAACCATTTTGATTTTTGTATATGGTGTGAGGTATGGGTCCAACTCCATTCCTTTGCATGTGAAGATCCAGGTGTCCCGGCACCATTTGTTGAAGAGACTATTATTTTCCCATTGAGTGGGTTTGGCACCCTGATAGAAAACCAATTGACCACAGAAGTATGGGAGTTTCTGGACTTTCAGTTCTCCATTGATTTGTTGTTGTTAGGTGCCATTGGGTTGGTTCCAACTCATAGAGACACCATGTACAAAGGAATGAAACACTGCCTGGTCCTGCGCCATCCCCACAGCCATTGTTATGCTTGAGCCCATTGTTGCAGCCACTGTGTCAGTCCATCTCGTTGAAGGTCTTCCTCTTTTTCCCTGACCCTCTACTTTACCAAGCATGATGTCCTTCTCCAGGGACTAATCCTTCCTGATAACATGTCCAAAGTATGTGTAAGACTTAGTCTCGCCATCCTTGCTTCTAAGGAGTATTCTGGTTGTACTTCTTCCAAGACAGATGTGTTTGTTCTTTTGGCAGTCCATGGTATATTCAATATTTTTGCCAACATCATAATTCAAAGGCGTCAATTCTTCTCTGGTCTTCCTCATTCATTGTCCAGGTTTCGCGTGCATATGAGGCGATTATAAAACACTATGGCTTGGGTCAGGCGCACCTTAGTTCCCCAGGTGACATCTTTGCTTTTTATCACTTGAAAGAGGTCTTTTGCAGCAGATTTGCCCAAGGCAATGCATCATTTGATTTCTTGACTGCTGCTTCCATGGGTGTTGATTGTGGATCCAATAAAATGAAATCCTTGACAACTTCAATCTTGCCTCTGTTTATCGTTGGTCTATATGTTTATTTTTATGCCAGTACTACATTATTTTGATTAGTACAGTTTTATAATATGTTTTGAAATTGGAACATTTGAGTCTTCCCACTTTGTTTTTTTTTTTTCAAGCTTGTTTTAGCTATTTGGGGTCCTTATAATTCCATATGAATTTGATGATAAGTTTTTCCATTTCTGTAAAAAAGGCTGTTGGAATTTTGATAAGGATTGTGTCGAATCTTTGGGTAAAGTCGACATCTTAACAATACTAAGTCTTCCAATCCATAAACACAGATGCCTTTTCATTTATTTAAATTTTCTTTAGTGTCTTTCAGCGATGTTTTATAGTTTTCAGTGTACAAGTCTTTCACCTTCTTGATTAAATTTATCCCTACCTATTTTACAATTTAACTGCTATTGCAAAAGGAATTCTTTTCTTAATTTTCCTTTCAAATTATTTGTTGTTGTATAGAAACACAACGGATTTCTGTGTGTTGATCTTGTACCTTGAAACTTTTCTTAATTTGTTACCTCTAGTAGTTTTCCTTTGGATTCTTTGGATTTTCTCTAGATAATATCATGTCATCTGGGAATAGAGATAGTTTTACTTATTTTATTATTTAAATGCCTTTCTATTTCATTGCCCTTATTTCTCTGGCTAGAACAACATTGAATAGCGTTGGTGAAAGTGGGCATCCCTGTCTTGTTCCTGATCTTCGGGTAAAAGTCTTTCGTCTTTCACCACTCAGTATAATGTTAGCTGTAGGTATTTCATAAATACCTTTGTCATGTTGAGGAATTTCCTTTCTATTCTTATTTTGCTGACTTTTTTTTTTTTTTTTTTTACCATGAACGGTTGTTGGATTTTGTCAAATGGCTTTTTATTCATCAATTGAGTTGAACATGTGGTTTTTTCCCTTCATTCAACTAATGTGGTGTATTACATTGATTGATTTCCTTATGTTGAACTACCCTTGCATTCTTGGGATAAATCCCACAAGGTCATGGTGTATAATACTTTCAGTATGCTACTGGATTCAGTTTGCTAGTATTTTTTTGAGGATTTTTGCATCTATATTCATAAACTATATTGGTCTACAGTTTTCTTGGGATGCCTTTACCTGGCTTTGTATCAGCATTATGCTGGCCTTTATTCTCTGAAAGAGTTTGAGAAGGATTGGTGTTAATTATTCTATAAATTTTTGACAACATTCAGTAGTGAAGCCATCTAGTCCTAGATTTTTCTTTGTTGTGTGGTTTTTGATTACCGATTCAATCTCTTCCTTTGTTATATGGGCTGTTGAGATTTTCCATTTCCTCTTGAGTCAATTTTGATACTTTGTGAAGGTCTAGAAATTTGACCATTTCATCTAGATTATCTAATTTTGGGTATACAGTTGTTCATAGTATTCTGTTATAAACTTTTTTGTTTCTGTAAGGTTGTTAGTAATGCTCCCATTTTCCTTTCTGATTTTAATTATTTAGTTTAGTTTAATTATTTTTTCTGTGTCAGTCTAGCTACAGATTTCACTTTATTTGTGTTTTTGTATGTAACACGCATTTCTTATATACCAGCATATAGTTGGGTCATGATTTCTTATCCATTCTATCAATCTCTGTCTTTTGATTGAAATGTTTAATTTATTTACATTTAAAATAATTACCAGTAAGGAAGGACTTACTTCTGCTAGTTTGCTCTTTGTTTTCTGTGTGCTTTATACCTTTTTTTGTTCCTTGTTTCTTTGAATACTGCCTTTTTGTGTGTGTTTAGTTGATTTTTTGTAGTGAATCATTTTGATTTCCTTCTTATTTTCTTTTGTGCATGTTTGCTTAGATTATTTTTTGTGGTGTCCATGGGGATAACATTTAATATCCTAAATTTTTATGTTCAAATTTTTGTTGGTAGAGTTTTCATGAAGCAAAGTATACCTGCTTTAAAATGATGCTGTGTCCAACAGCACGTGACACACAGAAGGTTTCTTTGCGTTTGAAATTTCAGCCTTCCAAGTTCGGTTTCTAGGGCTTTCACCCAGACACACAGCACGCTGAGGAGGCGTAGTCAGCAGAGTTGAGGGCCCCAAGACCCCTGTGCTTTGTGGTTTTAGTCACCCCCACAGGCCATGTGGGTCACACAGAGCTTGCAGGCTTTACCCAGCAAAGCTAATATGATTTGGTGGGGAGACAATCACCAGAATTGGCTCCATTTCTTTTTCTGAGAAGATGGAAAGAAAAGAGATTCTATTAGAGAAAAGCCTTCATTTCAAACTGATGTTCAAGTTCCATTGTTTAGCTAATCAATTAGTTACCTGACAGTGTGGTCCGTCATTGTGAGAACTGACCTTTGACAAAGGAAATAGTCTCTCTACAAAACTGAGCGTCTCTGGCCAATGCCTTTCCCAGCAGAGAGATTACAGGAAGAGGCCACAGATAAACACACTGTCCTCCGACAGACATTCTTTGCTCAGTGATAAGCAATTAACCATCCCCTCCCAGGCTTCCTGAGTGCATTCATAATAGCAACATTCACAATATCCACAGGATAGATTTTACCCAAAATATCTCCCTACTCCCAAGTGCCTGCCTCAGAGTACTGGAAATGCACATCAAAAAAAAAAAAAAAAAAAAAAAAAGACCCAGGAGCTCAAGAACTGCTTGCTTATAAAGCTAACCGCACACTGGATAACAATAGTAATCTAGTATTGGCCACTAATGTCTTATTAATTAATTAGATGAACTCTTGGGAGGTGTAGCTGGATCCCAAAAAGCTCCCAGTAGCTTGAAGAAACTGGGTCCCTAAAGTGGAGCAAAAAGGAAGCTTGGGGTGAATGAAAGACTGTCCAACCCCACAAGTGACCTCTTCTCCTCATTTCTTCCACTAAAGAGCATCTTCAAGTCCTAACATGAGTAAACATTAAGCAAATGACAGTATAACCCAAGAAGCACATAGCTTCTCATACTTGACGGGAAACCTCCCTTTGCTCACAGTCATGTGCCAGCCGTCTCCAACAAAGAGGAGAAGCTCAGAGTTTCCCTTGGAGAGAAAGAGCATCAGGACTAGATACATGAGTAGTTCTCATATTTGAACTGGTATCAGAATCCTCTGGAGGACTTCTTAAACACGGATTGCTGCTCCCTTCCCTCTTCCCCATCCCAGGGTTAATGATTCGTTAGATATGGGATGCAGCCTAAGATTTTGCAAGACTAGCAGTGCTGGTGGTTGTGGACCACCCTTTGAGAACCAGTGAGATACAGCACCACTTCAACGCAGGATAGTATGTAAGTTGGCTGCCCCCTATTGTTCCTGTGAAGTATTGCATTTACAGGATAATTATGGACCCATTCAAGGTACCTGTACCCATTGTTGTTGAGTCCATTCCCACTCAGTGACCCTACAGGAAGAGTAGAACTGCCGCATAGTGTTTTCCAAGGAGCGGCTGGTGGATTCAAACTGCAGACCTTTTGGTTAGCAGCCAAGCTCTTAACCACTGCGCTTCCATGTTGGGGGAATGGGGAGTGACATGAATGAATCCCCACAGGGCAGTAAGAGAAAAGCATCAAGTGACTTTAGTTCATAGGAGACGTGATTTTCCCTGTAACAAATCAAATCTCTGGATTCTCTGTCAGAAAAAAGTTAGCCTTTTCTCTTCATAGACTAAATATTTATTCTCAACAATATGTTTTCAAAGCTCTCTGAAACCCCTTAAAAGACCCCAGTTGTGTTAGTTATTCCATATATAAAATCAAGAAAAGCAGCAAACTTTTTCAGGCAGCCGTCCAGGATGGAAACACCTTTAACCCCTTTGCACTTGGCTCCATTCTGGGAGGTAGAAGTTGTTGTTGTTGTTGTTAGGTTCTGTTGAGTCGCTTGTGACTCATATTGACCCTGTGTACAACAGAACGAAATACTGCCCGGTCCTGTGCCATCTTCACAATCGTTGCTATGTTTGAGTCCATTGTTGCAGCCACTGTGTCAATCCATCTCATTGAAGGTCTTCTTTTTCACTGACCCTCTACTTTACTAAGCATGATGTCCTTCTCGAGGGACTGCAGGTAGAAGATATGGGGTAAATGCTGAACAGTGGGACGCTAGCCAACCCTGTTCACGACACAAGTTTCAAGTGCCATTCATCTAAACCAATGAAAGCTCTCATTATGAAATCCTAATAACAAAGGCAATTAATCATGTTTTAGGGAAGACAGAGGTGGATTTCCACTGGATTTGCCAACACACAGCCTCTGATTGGAAAGTCAAATAAAATCCTAGCATCCTAGAATTATACATAAAATTACGGCAACTGTGTTCTGATTGCTGGTCCTGTAAGTGCATGCCTTCCAATTAGGCTTCCAAAGGGGACCTTCCAAAGGCAATTGTTGTTTCACTCCCTCTAGTGGTGTGTTTTCGCCTCAGACTTGGAGCCCTATCACAACTACCCAGGGACTCATCTTTCTTTGTAACCAAACCAGTTCCAACTCATGGCGACCCCATGTGTGTCAGAGTAGAACTGTGCTCCATAGGGTTTTCAGCGGCTGTGATCTCTTGGAAGTCAATCACTAGGACTTTCTTCCAAGGCAACTCTGGGTGGGTTTCAACCACCAACCTTTCCATTAGTAGCCAGCATAACAACACCCTGCTTCCTGCCCTTCAGATTGTCTTATTAACTGGATGCTTTTGGATTGCTGTTGACGTATCTGTTTTTCTTTGCCTTTCACACCAAAGACATTTAAGGAATTCTATGCGAGCTTAAGTGTCCTTTGCAACCTGTTATTGAACCACAATGGAAAGGTGCCTTGATGACAAGTAGTTATGGCGGATATGTTGTAGAATATTCTTAGTGATGTTGTATTAAGTGCCTTTGTGGGAAAATGGCATGCAACATCTGTAATTGCCTGCATCTCCACAGACAAATTGTGTATCAATAGGTAAGTGGTTACCCTCAATCTTAGAAACTTCTCATTGTCTTGATTCAAAAGAATAGAACCCTTAAGGAAAAATGTTTTAAAGTTATACTATACAACAGTTGGTATTGCAAAAGCTATGGAGAATAGCATTATCGTTACAGACCAATATTGAATTTCCAACCCGAGAATTGCCCTGGTATTTACATTGTAAACATTGTACATAAAACGTACTTCCAATTGCATTTTTTAGAAAAGGGAATTTATTAGCATATAAAACAAATGAAATTGCTGGATTTATTCAACCAAGTACAATGGGCAAAAAAAGACTATCCCTTCTTTGACAAAAAAACAAAAAATCCCAAATCCATTGCCGTCGAGTCAATTCCGACTCATAGCAACCATATAGGGCAAAGTAGAACTGCCCCATAGGGTTTCCAAGGAGTACCTGGTGGATTCAGACTGCTGACTTTTTGGTTAGCAGCCGTAGCTCTTAACCACTATGCCACCAGGGTTTCCAAAACCCAAACCCATTGCTGTCGAATCGATTCTGACTCAGTGACCCTATAGAACAGAGTAGAACTGCCCCATAGGGTTTCCAAGGAGCGCCTGGTGGATTCAAACTGCTGACCATTTGGTTAGCAGCCATAGCTCTTAACCACTATGCCACCAGGGTTTCCAAAAACCAAACTCAATGCCGTCGAGTCTATTCTGATTTATAGTGACCCTATAGGATAGAGTAGAACTGCCCCTATATGGTTTCCAAGGAGCGGCTGGTGGATTTGAACTGTCAACCTTCTGGTTAGCAGCCAAGCTTTTAACCAGTGCACCACCAGGGCTCTTGACAAAACAGGCCATTTAAAATTCCCTATGTGTATGGCCTAACAACTTCCTATAGGCTTTAAGAGCCACCCAGAACAGAGCACTATTACGTAGTCACTACGGAATGACACTGTTTAGAAGAGTGCCATCCCAGTAAGTACTTTAAAACCATTTCAATTTTAGGAGTCAATGAAGAACAATTTGTAAGAAAAGAACTAAATGAAGCCACTTTTTTCATATGGACAAAGGGTATTGTGGGTTCTCTACAGAACAGAACCCTCAAGAGCATGGCTTCCAATAAATGATAAAAGGGTGAATATAATTTGAGGAACTACCTAATGAGCAAAAAATGTTCTCAGGAATCTCTCTTTCAAAACCATGATGATCGAATGCGTGCAATAGTCACATATAACCTTGAGTCATTTCATAATCTTACTCTGAATGGCAACACAGACGTAACAGACATAACTGAAACAGTCTGTTAGTCACATGGCTCAGAAGCTATTAAAAGTAAAAATATTGTGTCTAACATAAGTGGTCAAATATTTAAAAAGCCAGACGTGCTCATTACCAAAGTTGTTCCAAGGCTCACGAGATATTAAGTCTACCCCATGTAGCAGTTGTGTGTGGAGCTTGATTGCCTGGGGTAGAGTTTTGGCTTCACTACCTACCAACTCAGTGACTTTGCGCATGTTTTTTACATTTCTGGGTGTACGTCTCCTAATTTGTAGGATGGAGATATGAACAGTCGCTACTTCATTGGGTTGCATGTCAGAGTTCTGCACAGGCCTGCACACAGTACATACTGAGTAATCGTTAGCATTGCTATGAAGGAACAAATATTATTAAGCACCACCATGATATCCTTGTCCACTCATTTATTAAGACCCATTTGTGCGTCAAACACTAGACTAGGTGCATATTTAACCTTTAGAACAATCCCAGACAGTAGGAATTACTAATTGTCATTTTACAGAGAAAACAGGTTTGGGAGGTAACTTGTCTGAGACTGCACAGCAGGTAAATGATGAACCAGGGTTTTTCCTCCACAGATAAAATCTTTCACTCGCCCTCTGCACCTTCACCAAACCAAGACAGAATGCATTCTATGGCTTGGCTGGCTAAGTTAAAGGAGCTGTCTACCTGATCTTTGAAAAATTATTTAAAATTTTCCAATGTTAAATACACACACACACACATATAGCTATAGTTATAATACCAGTGAACCGATTTGCTTATTTTTGACTAACAGGTTAATTTCTATCAATTTTGAAAAGGAACCTTAATAACAGACATGTTACTTTGATTTTTAAGGTTTTTCTTATCTATGAGACCAAATATTAACCATAAAAACCTGACACAAACTGCCAGAAGCTGCTCCAGAGCAAAGTAAATTTGTCTTATCCTGTTAGAAAAGGACAGTTGTCAAACTATCAGTAAAGAGGGAAGGCAGGGTTCAGTCATTCACATTAAGATTAGCCAATGGCTGATCTTCTATATTTCTCCCACTTCTTCATAAGCCCTATTGTACCTAGCTTCTTCCAGCCATTTACTTTTTCTGGAATCAAAGTAGCCTCCCTATATGCATATAGAATAGCTGTTCAGAGTAAACCTTATGTTTATTTAGGATCTGAGAGGTCATTCAGCTGAACTCTCCCACGTGCCAGAAAGCTTAGAACACATTGGGATTTCCACTCCCTCCTCAATTTTGGACCTCTTTCTTCCACAAGAATAAAAAATAAAGGTGTTAGGTATAATTATTTTAATTGAGTATAAAAATGAACTTTAAGGCAAACATGACCCAGCTCAAGTCTCTCCGACCTTTGCATAAGTATCCCTTCATTGATCTGTAAGTTCTGCCCTTGGGGAAGCAGAGGGCATTCCCAGGGATATATTGACCACCTATCATGACACTCTCTTTGCCAGACGCATCACATGCTGTGATTTCATGTAACCGTCCCAACAAGCCTCTTTACAGGGGGCACAACTGAGGTCCGTAGAGATCAAGCAATGAGGCCAAGGTCCCAACTCATGCAAAAGGGGAGGGCTAAGACTCCAACCTATGTCTTCCTGATCCAAATTCCATTTTTTTCCCTACTACATTGTTAAGTTTTCCCAGTAGTGTTCGTTGGAGAAAATTCAAATTTCTACATTGAAAAGGAAAGAAAAACTATGTAATTCTAGCTTTTGTAAAATCAGACTATCACATTTCTCTGTATATGGAAATAGAGATTGCTTGTCTGCTTCCTAGGGAGGGTTCATTAACAGGGAGGGTTCATAGCAGGGACTAGGCATATGGATTGGTAGGAAGGGTGGGTACCAAGCTGTGTTTGATTTCAAAACATTCTCAAAATCACACACACAATACACACACTCACACACAACACACACACACACACACCACCGCCACCACCACCACCACCATGGATTGAAGCTGATATTGTCTGAAATTCTGCCATTAGCTAGTAATTCATACCGGCTAAGAATATCACTTTCTTTGGTCCTCTTTCTAAATGTAGATATTCCTGAGTGATGAAATACGTAGAAACTCTAAAGCTGGCTGGTGGAAGAAGGATAGAGGCCTTTATAGAGAGAAGGCAAGGAAAACTACTTCACAATCAGACCAAGGGCCTGCCCCAATTTTTTCAGAGCTAAGCCAGGGAAGTTTTAAGATGGCTACGAGGCCAATGTCTCTCTCATTCAAGAAGCTGCAGGACTGAGAGGGATGAGGATAGGACCCAGTATCAGGAGATGTGAGTGCCAGTTCCAGCTCCACCACCAGCTACCTGGGGGAATTTTATAAGTAATTTCACTTCTTTGGAGCTTGGTACCCTCATCTGTACAATATGTAGTTGGATTAATTCATTCTTAAAGTCTTATCTGGAGCCCTGGTGGTGCAGTGGTTAAGAGCTGGGATGCTAACCAAAAGGTTGGCAGTTCAAATCCACCAGCTGCTCCTTGGAAATCCTATGGGGCAGTTCTACTCTGTCCTATAGGGTCACTATGAGTCAGAATGGACGTGATGGTGATGGGTTTGGTTTGGTTTTGGAAAGTCTTATTCAGGTCTAAATTCTATTCATATATATCTTATGTCTCTATCATTTGGATTCAACAGTGAACAAAACAGTTCCTTGCCTCGTGGAGTTTATGTTCCAATGAAGTAGACAAATAACATAAATAAAATACTTAAGCAGACACACATATTCACCTTAATGCTATGAAGAAAAAGAAAAGTTGGGTAAGAAGAGAGAGTGACAAGGAATGCTATTTTAGATAAAGTGGCTAGGGAAGTCCTTTCCAAACAGGGGACATTTGAGCAAAAACTTAAATGAAGGGAGGGGGGAGCCGAGACAACTTCTAGGGGAAGGCCCTCAGGTGGCAGGTATCTCAGGGACAATGAGGTGGACACAATTTGGATTCTCATCTGTACACTGGAGTTTGAAATCCAGGTCATCTTTGGAAGACTGAGCAAGAGTCCTTTCTGCAAGGGAGCCCACCCCCACCCTCATCTCAGAGGGGCTTACTTGAAAGTGCAGATGTAGGTGCTCGAATCCCTCTGCAAGGCTGGCAAAATCCACAGAGCCCTGTCCTGGACCCACATTTTAGTCTCTTCTTCTTCTGGGACCATCCTACCAGAGTCTTTTTATACCACCCGGTGTTGAAGTGGGAGCTGGCCGAGGTCTGCAACCAAGACTGCACCTGGGGACACCTCAGGACCACAGGCTCCCCTTCCACCCAGAAGTACTTTTTGAAATGCTTGCCATAAAATTGGCAGTTTCTTGCAGCCACTGAAGAACAGGAGACCGCAGTCAGACTTTTGGTCCAAAATCACAAAACCTCCCTGCACCTCCAGACCTGGGTTTGTTCTATCAGGGGAACATTAGGCACAGTGAGGACCTGCACCCTGAGGGCCCAGTAACCCCATTACATATGACTTCAATTTTCCAAATAACAAGCTGCTATCTATCCCAATTTACATTTTGCAGAGAAAGTAAACTCGGGTTCACGTGGTGAAGAAAAAAATGATTAAAAAATTCGGCCATTTTTTTCAAGAAGGCAATGGGATGCAATATACGAAGACTTGAAGGGAAAAAATTGCCAGCCAAGAATTATATATCCAACAAAACTGTATCTCAAATATGACGGTGAAATTAGGGCATTTCCAGATAAACAGTAGTTTAGGGAATTTGCAAAAACCAAACCAAAATTACAAGAAATACTAAAGGGAGTCCTCTGGTTAGAAAATCAGTAGCATCAGATAACAACTCAAGACTAGAACACAGGATAGAGTAACTAGATATAAACCCACATAGAGAAGTCACAAAAATAAATCAAGGCTAAAATGCTGAAAACAGGGAAACAGAGATGTCAATATGTAAAAGATGATAACATTAAAACAAAAAAAGAGAGACTAAAAAAATGTAGTCATAAACCTTTCAAATGGAGAGGAAGTCAAGGCGATATAGAGAAATAAAAGACTGGTTTAAACTTAGAAAAATAGGGGTAAATATTAGGATAGCCACAAAGGAAACTAACAATCCTACACATCAAAATAAACAACAAGAAAAACATAAAGACTCAGCAAATATAAAATCAATAACAATGAAAAAGATGAAAAGAAAATTCATAAAGAAAAACAACTCAGCACAGAAAATTAAGTGGAACAAAGAAACTGTCAATAACACACAAAAAAAGACATCAAAATAACAGCACTAAACTCATACTCATCAATAATTACGCTGAATGTAAATGGATGAAATACACCAATAAAGAGACAGAGAGTGGCAGAATGGATAAAAAACACTATCCATCTATCTGTTGCCTACAAGAGACACACCTTAGACTTAAAGACAGAAACAAACTAAAACTCAAAGGATGGAAAAAAATATATCAAGCAAACAACACTCAAAAACGAACGGAAGTGTCAATATTAATCTCTGACAAAATAGACTTTCAAGTAAAATCCACCACAAAGGATAAGGAAGGACACTATATAATGATTAAAGGGTCAATACACCAGGAGGACATAACCATAATAAATATTTATGGACCCAACGACAGGGCTCCAAAATACATAAAACAAACTCTAACAGCATTGAAAAGACAGATAGACAGCTCCACAATATTAGTAGGAGACTTCAACACACCACTTTTGGTGAAGGACAGACCATCCAGAAAGAAGCTCAATAAAGACACAGAAGTTGTAGATGGTACAATCAACCAACTTGATCTCAGAGATATATACAGAACACTCCACCCAACAGCAGCCAAGTATACTTTCTTTTCCAATGAACATGCAACATTCTCCAGAATAGACCATTAGGCCATAAAGCAAGACTTAAAAGAATCCAAAGCATCAAAATATTACAAAGCATCTTCTCTGACCAGAAAGCCATAAAAGTAGCAATCAATAACAGAAAAAGCAAGGAAAAAAATTCAAACACATGGAAACTGAACACACCTTGCTCAAAAACTACTGGGTTATAGTAGAAATTAAGGATGGAATAAAGGAATTCACAGAATCAAATGAGAATGAAAACACATCATACCAGAACCTTTCGGACACAACAAAAGCAGTGCTCAGAGGTCAATTTATAGCAATAAATGCACACATCCAAAAAAGAAGAAAGGGCCAAAATCAAAACATTAACTCTACAACTTGAACAAATAGAAAGACAGTAGCAAAAGAAGCCCTCAGGCACCAGAAGAAAGCAAATAATAAAAATTAGAGCAGAATTAAATGAAATAGAGAATAGAAAAACAATAGAAAGAGTTAACAAGACCAAAAGCTGGTTCTTTAAAAAGATCAACAAAATCGAGAAACCATTGGCCAAACTGACAAAAGAATAACAGGAGAGGAAGCAAATAATCCAAATAAGAAATGAGATGGGCGATATCATAACAGACACAACTGCAATTAAAAGAATCATAACAGAATACTATGAAAAATTGTACTCTAACAAACTTAAAAACCTAGAGGAAATGGACAAATTTCTAGAAATCCACTACCTACCCAAACTAACACAAACAGAGGTAGAACAATTACATAAACCTATAACAAAAGCAGAGATTGAAAAGGCAATTAAAAATCTCCCAACAAAAAAAAAGCCCTGGCCCTGACGGTTTCATTGGAGAATCTTACCAAACTTTCAGAGAAGAGTTAACACTGCTACTACTAAAGGTATTTCAGAGCATAGAAAAGGATGGAATACTCCCAAACTCATTCTATGAAGCAAGAATAACCCTGATACCAAAACCAGGTAAAGACACCACAAAAAAAGAAAATTACAGACCAATATCCCTCATGAACATAGATGCAAAAATCCTCAATAAAAATCTGGCCATTTTTCCCTTTTTGACCCCTTGTCTCTAAAAGTGGATCTGAGCTCAGAAAAAAGAGGTTGGTTGTGACAGGACACGTGGTTAAAATCCAAAGTCACATTTTAAGGGCTCCCCCAAGAACACCCCTTCCTCTAGCTCACTCCTCTGACAGGGGTGATCATGCCCACAGCTCACTGGTGCTGAGGAGAGGTGGGAGCACTGGTCGTTGGTCAGGCACAACTACTCGCACCTTGATTTTTGGAGAACTAGATAAACAATTGCCTTCCACAGAGAAGCCACAGACAAGCCATCTACCACCTGACAGCTTGACTTCTTACCTGTGTGCTCCTCAGGCTGAATGGTGAAGGCAGAAGCACCTATGATCACCATGCACAAGATGAACATTGTTCCAGACAACTTCTGGAGGACACAGAAAGTGGAAAGCTGAGGTCCAGAACCCAGTAGCCTAGAGGAAGAGACTGAGGGGTCACCAGGAACCAAAGGCTCCCAAAGAGAGAATCCTTGAAGGCCGTCCCAGGGTCAGGGTTTGGAGACTTGACTGATGATAGAAACCTTCTTGATTAGATTTTTGTGTGCGTGTAACAAGAAAACTCAAATTTTTTGGATTTCCTCATCTATGACTGTATTCACTAAACATCCAATAGTCAAATCCCTGGAGCTCTTATAAACTCCCAGTATGGGGTTTCATCTCCTACGTTTCTCTCCAGAAGTGGCCTTGGCACTCCTGTTCCCTACGCTGGGATGTTTTTTTCCTCAGGTGAGGCCACTGCTCATTCCCTCTCCTCCCTCAGCTTTGCTCAAATATCACCTCCTCGGTGAGGGATTCCCTGACCACCCATCTGCCCTAGAACTCATATTCTCCTTTACTGCTATACTGTTCTCCATGGCCCTCATCATCAACCTCATCTTCTCTCTCTGCAACATAAGCTCCATGTGGGCCAGGATCCTAGTTTCTTTTGTTCACAGTTATATCCCCAACTCCAACTGTTGAATGAATGAGACAATGAATGACTACAAGTCAAAATGTCCTCATATTTTACTCCTCAGAGAACATTTCCTCTATGCTCTATGGATTAACTCTTATTTCATATAACATCTGACATAGCCTAAGGGGTTTTATACATTGCTGACTCTCTGGTCTAGAGCATTCCATGGGAAAAAAACAAAATGAGGTCAAAAGGGAATAAATCATACAAGGTCATGAAGCGTTCCTCCCTGCAAACCTCCCCAAGACTGGAGTAGATGCCTTCTGCGTCTTCCTCTTGTCCTTCTCACACTAAATCACAGTTGCCTGTTAATCAGCTAACCATTGCCACAACAATGCTGCCTAACAATTCAGAGTCTGGAGTGCAGGTGTCCTGAGTGCCAGCTTTATACTGACTGTCATTTCTGCCACAATCTCTTGTATCAAATACAGCAGGACACTGTAAGTGCTTGTGCATGGACCCACACCCCTCTAATATTATCCAGGTAAGAATTTACAGTCTACAAGATAAGAATGTGCACACTCTGGCACCATCTTCCCAGCCCATGATCCAAGTCTATCTGAAATTCAGAAGAAAATCCTAACTCCTTACCATGGCCCCTGACACCCACCCTGATCTGGCCCTGCCCTATCTCCTAGCTCATCTGGATGTCTCCACTCACTTCACCACCCATGTACCTACCTTCCTCCTGCTCTTCAATCAGAGATTTTGTGCTGCTGTTCCCTTTGTCTGTCTGCCTCCTTCTCATTCTTCAGCCTTATCACTCCTTCTCTGGGACCCCTGGTCCCCAGGGTAATGTGGACCTCTACTTGTTCATCCCCACCTCAGCAATCCATCTGTCTCATCATAATTTGTGCACAATTCGTGTGGCTGTGTGGCTGTGCGGTGACCCCAGCAGGCAGCAGCCAGGTACACCTCTTCCACCAGGTCATCCCCACGGCCCAGCACCATGCTGGGCACCCCACGAGGGCCCAAGCAATCACTGAATAAATAAAAATTATGATCGCAATGTCTTTAGACCAAGGGAAAAGACGCTCAACTTCAGTCATGAGCTGACATATGAAAAATTTAAAATACATTGAGTCATCCTCTGTCACCTATAAACCCGTTGTCGTCGAGTCAATTTCTGACTCATATCGACTCTATAAGACAGAGTAGAACTGCCCCATAGGGTTTCCAAGGAGTGGCTGGTAGATTCGAACTGACGATCTTTGGGTTAGCAGCTGTAGCTCGCCATAGCTCTTAACCACTGCACCAGCAGGGTTCCATCACCTGTCAGGCTACCCAAGTTTAAGAGAAACAAATTTGCTAACGTGTTGACAACCTTGTGGGAAAACACTCTCTCAAACATTCCTGAGAGTGTTAGCTGGCATAACCTGGCCAAGGGTGGGGGAGATGGGCAATTTTTAAATTAAAACCACAAGTGCACATACCCTTTGACGTGGCAACTCCACTTCTAAGAACTTAACCGACATACAGGCTTGCTTGCCCTTCTGAAAAGTGACACCAGCAAGATTGCTACTCATTACAGCATTGGTTGTAATAGCAAAGGTTGCAAACAACTTAAATGTCTATCAAGAGGTTAAAAATGCAGCTTGATATACACAGATATGGAACAAGGTACAAAACAATGTACACCATTAGTGTGAAAGAGGTGGAAGGAAATACAAGAAACTCTGGGTAGCACAAACAGTTAATGCTCTTGGCTGCTAATGGAAAGGTTGGAGGCTTGAGAGCACCCAGAGGAGCCTTGGGAGAAAGGCCTGGCAATGTAATTCTGAAAAATCAGCCATTGCAAACTCTTTGGAGCACAGTTCTACTCTGATAATCATGGGGTCTCCACGGAGTTGACTTGGAGGCAACTGGTTTTATGAACAATATGTAGTTACCTATTTAGGATAAAGAGGGAAACAAGAAGGGAGGGGAGGGACACTTTGCTGAACAGTTTGTGTTATTTATTAAAATTTGTGTTATTTATTAAAAAATAAACCATTAGTAATATATGCAAAAAATTTTTTAAAAACCCAAAATCTTATTGAAAAGTTTAACAGAAAGATAAGTCAAATACTATTGTAAAATATATTCCAATCCCTGCATAATAATTGGAACAACCATGCAAAGAGAAGACAGATAAGTTTGCTGGGAGAAATGGAGGTGGGCCTCCACTCTCAAGCCAGCGCTGCCCTCCTCCATCCCAGCCTCCTTGGAGATGTTCTTTGGACTTTCTTGGTGCAGAGTTGGGCACTCAATGGGTAGGACTTAAGTTCCCCCACGTTTTAAATCACCTTCATGTCTAGGTTGATGTGATAAATTGGAGGGCCCTGCCAGGGACGATCCAACCTGACATCCCCTCCAGATGACAGTTCCTAGTACTCGTGGGTGTGGATGGGCCCGCGTCGACTCAGAGAATCCTGAGACTAAACCCCTCCATACTGAAGGATGACTCAGCTGGGTAGCCAGGCTCAGCACCTCCACATGCGGCAGAACTGGACTCTCAGTACCTTTGGACCTGGAGGGATCAAGCACACCAGCACTGAGCTGTCCAGTCAGTGTGATGCAGGGGCTTGGAAGCTGGATAGGCGTGATGGCAATCCAGGATATGCCATGACAAGCTTGTGCCTTTGGGCCAGTGACTGAACTTCTGAGGGTCTCAGCTTGTTCAGCTTTAGAACTGCAATAATGGCATCAACCTTGCCAGGTTGTGAAAAGGAGCTCAGCAGAGGTGCATGTTTCTTAGCAGGGGCTCTATAAATGGTAACAACACATCAACAAGTCAATAGCACGACACATCATTGGTGGCCCAGTGACCATGTGCCATTGTCTCTAAAGTTCCGTCTGACCTTCACTCACCCACGGGCTCTGGAGTCACACCGCCTGCGTTAGAGAACCCCTCCCTGTACTATGACCATGACAAGTCACTTCTCTGTGCCTCAGTTTCCTAATCTGCAAAACAAGATGATAATAATAACTACCTCATCTGTAAGGCACTTCATATCAGGCCTCACACATAGTAAGTGTTCTATTAAGTATTAGTTATTATTATTATCACCATGATCTTTTATTCCGTACCAAGTTTGAACCATTGCTAAACCTCAGTTTGGTCCTGTTTTTAGCAGCTCAGCTGTGGGCTGGGAAGTCAGAGTGAAAATCTCTACTCCTGGTAAAGCTTTTCAGACTTACACCAAGTCAGTCAGACTTCACTCACAAACACAGTGGTCTCCACCTTCCTAGTTCTCCCCTTTGCTTACGTTCAATTGTTCAATATCTATTTAGAGCATTAAAGATTTGCTCCATAGAAACTGAAAACTACTCAAACTAAACTACACAAGGAAATGAATCCATTTGCCCTAGAAAAGCACCGTTTTGGTTGACTTTTAAAATCTGCTCTGTTACCTTTCTGGAATATTCATTTCTCTGTACCAAACCAAAAACCCGTTCCTGTCGAGTTGATTCCGACTCGTAGCCACCCTATAGGACAGAGTGGAACTGCCCCAGAGAGTTTCCAAGGAGTGGCTGGGGAATCCAAACTGCCAACTTTTTGGTTAGCAGCCGAGCTCTTAACCACTGTGCCGCCGGGGCTCCTTTGTCTGCACAGTGGGGTAAAAATGTTTCTATCTCCTTAGCGTTGCCTCATCCAAGAGACATTTCTTGAGCACCCACTGGATGCCAGACTCTGAACCAGGGGAGAGAGGGAAAAACACGCGTGTAACCAGCTCCCCCCCAACCCCCGCCTTTGAGCGGCTCTCAGCTCACTGGGGACCAGAGCCAAGCACGTGGGCACTGACAACACAAGCAAGAAAAATGGCGCGCTGTCCTGTACTCCGCGAAACAAACAAGCGGCAAATGGAAACCACTTTTAATCTGCGGTGTGATTCTGTGCTGCAGAAATGCACTAATGCTGCTGCTGAATCTAAAAACCAAGAAACGTGTTGTGCCTCTCACACACCCAAATACTCCAATGCGTGTCTCACACACACATAAATACTCCAATGCGTGTCTCACACACACACATTTTTCAAGTTTAGAATTCGAAGACATTTTTAAAATTTCGGCTTGCAGCACTCCAAAAACCATGCTCTCTAAGTCACACGATAAATAAGCTTCACGGGAACAACAACAACAATGCTAACATCATTTTGTATTTTTACTTTTTTTTTCATCGGTTCAAAACCTTTGCTATATCTTGTCTCATTATATGCCCAGTATAATCCCTGGAGAAGGACATCATGCTTGCTAAAGTAGAGGGTCAGGGAAAAAGGGGAAGACCCTCAACGAGATGGATTGACACAGTGACCGCAACACTGGGCTCAAGCATAACAATGATTGTGAGCACGGCGACGGACCAGGCAGTGTTTCCTTCTGTTGTCCATAGAGTTGCTACGAGTTTGAATGTACTTGACGGCACCTAACAACAACAACATAATCTTGGGGGGTTGAGAGATCAGGCCTTAGTTCTAAATTTTATAAATAAAAAAGAGATAAAATTATTAAAGTTGCAGTTTGTCCTAACTCGTGAAATCAGTAAAAAGTTTGCGCAAAGGCATCTGATTCCACCACGCTCCACAGACCTGCTGAGAGCATCAAAAGAGGTCAAAGGATGCAGAAATTAGGTTGGCACAAGTTACTGCAAGAAGTGATTGCTTTTGCAATGAATAACCAAAAAGGACAAAAAGTTGAACCCAAAGGAGCAGATTAGGAAGTCAGAAGCTTTTACAAAGAGTTTCCTGAAAGCAAATTAAAACAATAAAATATCCTTTATCAGTTATCTGATTAGTAACACTCTTGCAATGCGCTAGAGTGTTGGGAAATGCGCATTCATGGTCATTACACCTTTAGATTGCAATCCACGGATGTCTGTTAATAACAATGCAATATCTCCACTCACACTGGGCCTGATTATATCCTTCTAAATCCGTAGATGCTTAATGGAAAGTAATAAAACAAGTCCTACATCAGCAACAGCATTGTAAAGGGACTTACTTACAATGCCCTTCACTTAAGAAATCTCTCGATTTATTTACATATAATACTTCTGGCTTATCATAGTATAAAATTATGAAACATATTTTGCATATACTTCCTAGTTTACCTTCCATAGAAAAAAACATAACATCGGGTGATTATATTTGTGAATCATTCTACTAATATGACTTATACACACCTCTTCAGGTTAAATATGCCTAGAGAAATAATACTTCCAACATATCCTTAAAACCTTCATTCAGCAAACAACATAACATAATCACTTTTATCAGAATCCATTTGCCCCTCCTAAACCCCTCATCGATGTATAAGGAAACAAAACAATAAAAGGAGAAAGATATATACGGAAATGAAAAATCCAAAGTGCGCTTAGTCATTTTACCGTCTCCGTTCTTCCTCACGGTGGAATCTGGAAATGACTGCCTCACAGGAGATGCTAACTCTCAGGCTAAGCCCGCAGCTTTTCTTCCCCCAGATGAAGCCTGCCGATATGAAGCTGGCTATTAAGAACAAAAGTGAATTTTGAAGATTCACAAAAACAAGAAGCCACAGGTTTAGACTGAGTTGTGGATTCCCTGTTCTTTTTCCAAAGACCTTGGGGTCCGGTTCTGTGCCACGTGGGCCGGCAGCTGACACCCGTCAATGGACCCAGCTGGCTCAGAGGCTGAGGGATGGGGAAAGCTGGCTCTTTTCTGGTGACGCCTGTTTCAGAGCCCTCCGCAAGGACACATTTCGGGAACTATGAACAGGAAGCTCAAGAGCTTGGCAGACAGCCAGGATCGTTCAGAAAACGCGCCAGACCCTCAGGAAATACCAGTGCTCCTCACTGCCCGTGAACCTCTACTGTTGCACAGAGCTGCCTGCTCTCCTGATTCATGGGACACCTGGACCAGGCTTGCCCACCTAGGTCCTCTCTGGAATCAGGTTCCCGGCAGAGAGCACCGCTCCCGAGGAGTCAGGGCCAGGCCTGGGGTCTCGTACTTTCTCTCTGAGCCCCGTACTCATCCCTCTTCTGCCTGCCTCCCAATCCTTCTTACAACCCTGCAGGCAGAGGTGAGCCCATGGCGCGGGGCACCGCCCCACAAGGGCTCCGTTCGTGTTTCAGACCCACGGACTCTTCTTGATGGTCATCCCACCCCGTGTGCTCTGGCTGAGCCTGGACCCGCCGACCACCCTGGGCTCAGGATGATGCCCAGGCGGCAGCGGGTAGGGAAGGGGGAGGGGGGCCGTGGCCAGAGCCTCAGGCTTCCGCATGGGCAGTCCTGATGCGCCCCCGAGAGAGCTGCTGCCACATCACCTCTTGGACTTCGCCCTCATGACCCTCCCGTGTCCTGCACTTAGATCCACCTTCTCAGAATACCACAGAGTCCAGCCTTTCACTGGCTGCCCAAACGCCTCCAGCACCTGGCATCAAGGCCCCCCTTCGCTGGCCTCGGCACGCCTTTCCCCCATTGCCCCCGCTGCCCGTTAGAGGATCCTCTGCACTATCAGGACCGGCACCCACTGCCTCCGGGACCCCCTGTGCAAATCTGGGCTGGGACTCCCCCGCGACCCCCATTCTGCACTTCTCTCTCCCGATCCTACTGAACGTGAGCCGCCCCCCCACCGCATTCCCCACCTCCTGCCAGTCTCCACCACTGGTCACTCCAGCAGCCCTGCCACATCCTGGGACGATTCTCCACCCTGAACCCGAGTGTCTTCCTCGAGCTGACACAGAGAGAACAAGAGCAGGCGTTATGGGCCAGCCCCCTTCTAGGAAAGTTCAATTCTTCTGACCAAGTAGTCTAGTGCTGAACCCATATACCTATGAGGTAGGTGCTGTAGTAATCCCTACTTTACAGACGAGGAAACGGACACGTAGAAAGATTAAATACTTTCAAGATCCCTCAGCCAGACGGGGCGGAGCCTGGTGTGAGCCTCCCCGCCCCCTCCTCTCCTGGCTCCTCCCCCCGTTCCTCTCCTTGCTCTTCCACCTCTTTCCTCTCATCCTCCTCTTCCTCCCCTTCCCTGCTCCTCTTCTTTGCTTTAGTCTCCTTTCTTCTCTCCTTCCATAAAAAGAGAAAACAGACAGAAAGACCCTGAGTGGACAAGAAGAGACCAGCAAGGAGCGAGGGGTAGCTGCAGCTTTCAGAGAAGTGTCTATTTGTGAGCTGCCTTACATGGCCGAAATATTCCTGAGAAACACGCGAGTGTCTTCCAGGTCTGCTGGTCAGGAGCAACCGATGCTGAAGCGTGAATGATATTCCAGTTCAAGAGAACTGTATCCAGTGGCCTTCCACTTGGTCGAAGGCACTCTTTAAGGTCCTTTGGGAGGAAAAAAAAAAAAAAAAGTTGAGAACACCCAGTCCTTGACTCCAAGAAGCTTACTATCTAGACAGGTAGTATGTGGACTAGACAATTATGATCAATGCGCTTAACTTCATCATTGGCATTTGCCTCCCAAATAGGAGGTTTTAACCCCAATTTTTCTCTAATCAGTGTAGCTTATTATCTTTAATGTACCCCTAGTGGGAGGAAGGTCCCTGGGTGACGCAAGGCATTTGTAATCAGCTACTAACCTAAAGGTTGGCGGTTTGAACCCACCCAGCTACACCTTGGAAGAAAGCCCTGGTGATGATCTGCTTCTGCAGAGATTACATCCAAGAAAACCCTGTGGATCAGTTTATTTTGTAACACATGGGATCACTATGAGTCAGAATCGACTTGACAGCAATGAGTCTGGTTTGGTTTGAGGGGAGAGGAGTAAGTATCTTTCAAAGGCTTTTCAGCTTGAGACAATTTATTCTCCATTCCCCCTTCTTGGTTCTCAACAAGGAGAAATGTGTTGGGAATCTGCACTGTTTAGTTAATACATGTGAGTGCACACACATCCACACACATTCACACGCATTCCTGCCTGGGCTTTGTCAGTGGCGTTGCCCCTCCTCAGAGTTCAGGGAAAACAAATCATCATAGTTGGCAACACAGATTCAAAACCACAAGTTAATGGGAAATCTTCAAAACTCCATCCAGGGCCTAACGTGCACACTGGAGCATAGACGTCACTGAGTCAAGCCCAGGGCTTTTAATAATGAAATGATCAGAAGCTATATAAACTCAATTTCTCTCTCAATTCTCCCTGCCGAACTCCAGAACGGCTGAATTTATACTGAGGAGGTTAGAAATTACTCATGTATTTTTCCAGAATATATTTATGGAACCGTTTGCACATTTCAAACTGATCTGCATTTAAGAACATTTTAATATATTTGTGGTCCCTGGGTTGCCTAGGCATCCCCACTAACGAAAGAGGAAAATATGAAGAAGCAGATAGCGTGTGTGCGCATGAGTGTGTGTGTGTGTGTGTGTGTGCGTGTGTGCCTGTGTGCAAGTGAGTTTATACCTGGAATCTGATTTTGGCTGTCCCTCCATATGCTGTGTGTCCTAAAAGAAGGGTAGTAACCTCTGTTTTTCTAGGTCCAGCAGTTTTGTAACTTAAAAGTCACTGACCTTGGCAGCAGGAAACATGGGTTAATAAGGCAGCTCTGTTGCTTGGGGAAAATCCCTTCACCTCAGTGGGCCTCAGTTCCCACGTTGAAAAAAGAACAGAGTAGTTGAAATCCTTGGTACACGCAGTACGATTCACCAGTTAGGAAAATCACCAGGGAACATGTTAGAGATGCAGAATCTTGGGCCACACTGGGAGCTACTGAATCGGAATCTGCATTTTAATAAAATCCCCAGCTGAGTCGCGTGCACATTAAAGATGGAAAAGCCCTGGTCTCAAGGATCAAAATTCTAACTCACAGAAAAAGATCAGACTTTCTGGTCTGACAGAGACAGGAGAAACCCAGAGAGTATGGCCCCCGGACATGCCTTTAACTCAGTACTGAAGTCACTCCTGAGGTTCACCCTTTAGCCAAAGATTAGACAGGCCCATTAAAAAAAAAAAAAAAAGTAAGTCATAGAAGAAAAATACAATATTTTTATAAAATTGAAGAATAAAACTAAATAATATATTGTTTCCATATGTGAACATAAATGCTGAGACTATAGAAATGCTAACGCTCCGGAGAGTGGTTATCCTGGAGGAAGCCAGGGAGGTATTGATAACGACATCATTCTCAAACTAAGCGGTGAGTTCACAGGTATGTGTTCTTTAAGGTAAGGTCTAATGCATTGCATTTATTCCTTTGTAGGTTTCAAGCATGTTTTAATTTAAAAAAAAATTAAAAGATAACCAAGGCGTCTTTCCTCTCTTGTCCTCTCATTTTTAAAGAAAAAGAAAACAAAATTTTGTCCGGAAGCAGCATCAGATAAAAGCAAATTCATAGACAAGTGGAACCTATTTTTCTAATGGGCGAGCTGGTTTCCTCTCCGTACTCTCTATCATTACTGTAACCTATTTCTACCACAAACAGTAGTAGGGTTTGGGGCCTTTGTTTCTTTTTGCTTTTTATTTGTTTGGATGCCCCCAGGCTTATTGAAAATGTTACACCATAGCAGAAAGATTCAGACCACCCGCGGAGGGCTGAGTGCCCTGCAGGTTGGACAGACTGCTGAAGCCCGAGAGTACTGGCATTTCTGCAGGTCAGAATATACTTTTGTGAGCTCCTGATCTAGGGCTGGGACCTCAGGAACACAAATAGCTCTTTTCTCTCCTGCCTTCTCCTGCAGCTTCCTGGAGACCCTGCTTCACCAAGTGTGTGACATTCTTGATGGCTTTGGTGTGAATGTCATCCATGTTGATAGGTCCCTGGTAAAAGAGGGGCGGTTTGTTTCTGTCTTTTTTTTTTTAATTTATTACCATAAAAAAGTTTTACTTTCTGCACTGTTTTTTGGTCAACCTAAAACTGCTCTAAAAAAATAATAAAGTCTCTCCCCAACCGCAGACCCCCCGTCCCTCTCCCCACCTGCAGATCCCCGTCCCTCTCCCCACCTGCAGACCCCCCGTCCCTCTCCCCACCCGCAGATCCCCGTCCCTCTCCCCACCCGCAGATCCCCGTCCCTCTCCCCACCGGCAGACCCCCTGTCCCTCTCCCCACCC
>NW_004443940.1:29778308-29790341 GCF_000243295.1 Trichechus manatus latirostris | reverse complement strand
CCCCACCCGCAGACCCCCTGTCCCTCTCCCCACCCGCAGACCCCCTGTCCCTCTCCCCATCGGCAGACCCCCTGTCCCACAGCTCTGCCAGTCCTTTGAGCGCTGCTCCAATCCCTCTCTGGGACTCATCTGTAAGATGTGGTCCCCTTTGCGCAATCAATGTGACTGCCCCAGAGGCACCTGGAGAAGTAAGTGATAGCATCCGTTATCAGCAGGTCAGCCCAAACAAGCCAAACTGGAAGAAGTGGCAAATGCCCTCAGAGAATAAAATGCCTGGCAATCATCAGTTCACTTCCTACTATGAGTCTCCCCTTTGAAATCTTTGCCCACCGACTCCTTGTTGCTTTTATATCGCTCTCTGATGCTGTTAAAATACCACTTTCTCCTCACACCCACGGCGACCTGCACTCACCTGGCCAAGTGTCTCTGAGCGCAGCAGTGCGTGCTGTCATTGCCTGCGCTCAGTGTCTAGTAACAAGGAGTTTTCTAAAGCTTTGTTGGAGGAATTACAGCTCTTTCTAGATAGCTGTGTGGTCAACCTGGAGGCTGGTTGTCAGTTGCTGTAACCACAGAGCACTAATCTTGCACACGGGTTTTCCAGAAAGGCCTGTTGCTAGCTTTCTCAGTAAGATGAGTTTGGTTGGTGGTGTTTTCTTTTTCTGTCCCTTTAAGAAACTAATTTTTTTTTAACTTCATTTGATCTTCTACCCCCTCCTCTTCTCCGTTGCCACCACCACCACCCCCCACCTGGAGAAATTTAGGCCACAGAAACTTAAATCCCCTTAAAAGTCATCCCTTCTCTCCCCAGGACACTGTTTCTTCTGTTATTGTTTCCTTGTAATATATTTGAAATCCCTGGATGGTCCAAACAGTTAACATACTTGGCTGCTAACCGAGAGATTGCAGGTTTGAGTCCACCCGGAGACACCCTGGAACAAAGGCCTGGCAGTACTCTCCTTCCAAAAATTCAGCCATTGAAAACTCTATGGAACACAGTTCTGCCCTGACACATGGGGTCACCATGAGTCAAAATCGACTTGAAGGTAACTGGCTTTTGGTAGTACATTTGTTATAATTGATGAATCAATATTGATGCATTATTATTAACTTCATTAACTAAAGTTCATAGTTTACATGAGGGTTCACAATTGGTGTTGCATAGTCCATGAGTCTTGACAAATGCGTAATGTCATGTGTCCACCATTATAGGATAGCTTCACTGCCCTAAAAAGGCCCCGTGGTCCATCTGTTCATCCCACCCCACCACCTCCACTCCAAACTCCTGGAACCACTAATCTTTTCACTGTCTCTATAGTTTTGCCTTTTCCAAAATGTCTGTACTTGGTGTCTTAGTTATCTAGTGCTGCTATAACAGAAATACCACAAGTAGGTGGCTTTAACAAACAGAAATTTATTCCCTCACAGTTTAGGAGGCTAGAAGTCCGAATTCAGAGTGCCGGCTCTAGGGTAAGGCTTTCTCACTCTGTCACCTCTGGGGGAAGGTTCTTGTTCCTTGGTTCCTTGGTGATCTTCATGAAGAATAGCATCTATCTTCCCCCATCTCTGTTCTCTTGCTTGTTTGTTTAATCTCTTTTATATCTCAAAAGAGATTCACTTAAAACACACTCTACACTAACACTGTCTCATTACCATAACAAAGCAAATCCATTCCCAAATGGGATTATAACCGCTACGTCGTCGTTGTTGTTGTTAGGTGTTGTCAAGTCACTTCTGACTCATAGCGACCATACGTACAACAGAACAAAATGCTGCCCGGTCCTGCGCCATCCTCACAATCATTGCTGTGTTTGAGCCTATTGTTGTAGCCACCATGTCAATCCATCTCGTGGAGGGTCTTCCTCTCTTTCACTGACCCTCTACTTTACCAAGCATGATGTCCTTCTCCAGGGACTGGTCCTTCCTGATCACATGTCCAAAGTGCATGAGACGAAGTCTGGCCATCCTCACTTCTAAGAAGCATTCTGGATATACTTCTTCCAAGACAGATTTGTTCATTCTTCTGAAGTCCGTAGTATATTCAATATTCTTTATCAACACCATAATTCAAAGGCATCAATTCCCCTTCAGTCTTACTTATTTGTTATCCAGCTTTGACATGCATATAAGGCAATTGAAAATACCACGGCTTGGGTCAGGCGCACCTTAGTCCTCAAAGTGACATCGTTATTTTTTAACACTTGAAAGGGGCCTTTTGTAGCAGATTTGTCCAATGCAATATGTCATTTGATTTCTTGACTACTGCGTCTATGGGCGTTGATTGTGGATCCAAGTAAAATGAAATCCTTGACAACTTCAATCTTTTCACCATTTATCCTGATGTTGCTTACTGGTTCAGTTGTGAGGATTTTTGTTTTCTTTGTGTTGAGGTGTAATCCATACTGAAGGCTGTGGTCTTTGATCTGCATCAGTAAGTGCTTGAAGTCCTCTTCACTTTCGGCAAGCAAGGTTGTGTCATCTGCATAACGCAGGTTGTTAACGAATCTTCTTCCAGTCCTGATGCCGCGTTCTTCTTCATATAGTTCAGTGCTTGGATAACCACTATAGGTGTTAAGATTTACAACACATATGGGGGGGGGGCACAATTCAATCTATAACAGATGGAATCATACAATATGTACCTTTTTACCTTTTCAGACTGACTTATTTCACTTAGCAGCATGCACTTACAGTTTCTCCAGGTCTTTTTGTGGCTTGCTAGCTTTTTTTTTTTTTAATCACTGCATAGTAATTCATTGCGTGGATGTACCACAGTTTATCTTAACTACTGTTTTTTGTGGACATGATTTTGCCTTTCCCCTGGTTATATATATATGTGTGTGTGTGTGTAGTGTGTGTATATATATGTGTATATATATATATATATATATATATAAACCCATTGCCGTTGAGTCCATTCTGACTCATAATGACCCTATAGGACAGACTAGAACTTCCCCATAGGGTTTCCAAGGAACAGCTGGTGGATTCAAACTGCCAGTCTTTTGGTTAGCAGCCGAGCTCTTAACCACTGTGTCACCAGGGCTATACATTATGGTTAAAACCAAAACCAAACCAGTCGCTGTTGAGTCGATTCCAACTCATAGCGACCTTATCGGACAGAGTAGAACTGCCCCTAGAGTTTCCAAGGAGCGCCTGTGGATTTGAATTGCCGACCTTTTGCTTAGCAGCTGTAGCTCTTAACCGCTACGCCACCAGGGTTTCCACATGATGGCTAGGTCACCATATTTAAAAATTTTAATACTATGTATAGGTAGGTTATGTTATTAGTGAATTTCATTTTAGGACAGTAAAAGGGATGTTGTAAATTATTTATTAAGGAAAGCAGCCATAGCTCTTAACCACTGTGCCACCAGGGCTTCATAAATACATATATAATGTAGACTTGGGATGAGACTCTATTCTGATAGTGCAGAGGTGAAAACAGCAATGATTTGGGGGCTAATATATATTTGCCACATAGGTTTTCTTCACTGTTTCCAAATGAGACAGAGTAAATTGGGCTGGGAACACACACACACAAATCTAACTCCAGCTCATTCATTGAATAGCGCTGTGATCTCAAGCACCTGTTGAGCTGATCCTGACTCATGGCGACCCTGTATGACAGAGTAGAACTGCCCCATAGGGATTCCAAGGCTGTAATCTTTATGGAAACAGACTCTCACAGAGCAGCTGGTGGGTTCAAACCGCTGACCTTTCAGTTAGCAGCTTAGAGCTTAACCACTTCGCCACCAGGGCTCCTTGATCTTGAGCACAGAACTATTAAGTCAAACCTCTTGCGGTTCCTGTATCAGAACATCTGCCTTTCAAGTGTGGAGTAAGGACTGAGTCTGTGGCAGCCTCTGGCTCACAGTGTTGACCAATAACCACTAGCCCATGATTATGATCACCTCTACCACACTCCGAAGTGATTGAAGAGGGTGTGAGAACCTTGGCTCATCTGCAACTGCAGACCAGAACAGAGAGCTGCGGTTTAAGGAGCTCTCTGCTGATAAAACATCGTGCTGAGTGCAGAGCAGTAACTCCATTTTCCAGAAAACACTTGACTTCAGTTTCCTGGAAGTGTTTTTATAACTCATTAATATCAAAGCAATGAACATTTTCCTCTTCTTAAACTGAAAGACTGAGTTGATCCACTGGGTGTTTTGTTTTTTTTTTTTCACTTCAGAAATGTTTCTTTTGGACAGCATTCAAAACAGCAAAATCCTATTAAAGGTCCCGATTTGGAAAGTCCCTGTTTTGACTCTGTGTTTGACCAAGGAATAACTTCAAGTTCAGATCCAAAAAATGAGCTGGCAAATTATCTCATCCACATAGCTCTAAAAGTGGCATTTTAAGCTTTCTAATTTACATGCTTTTCTTTTGTAATTTTTGTTTTTTTTTTCTGATTCACAGTCCAAATACATAAAGGAATAAAAGAGTAAAACTTTTTATACATAATTCTACTCCCTGGAACTATGTACTGTATAACTATATATACATATATATGGAGCACTGGTGGCACAGTGGTTAAGAGCTCAGCTGCTAAGCAAAACGTTGGCAGTTCAAATCCACCAACTGCTCCTTGGAAGCCCCATGGGGCAGTTCTACTATGTCCTATAGGGTCACTATGAGTTGTAATAAACTGCAATGGGTTTGGTTTAGTTTATATATATATATATATATATACACACACATAGTATATATATATTTTTTCTTTGTTTTACAAGTGGCAGCTCATCTCAAAGTAGCATAAGAAAAAAAAGGAGAGAAAGAGCAACTCTACAGCTCATGAAACAGTAGCCATCCAAGGGTCTTACCCTGGTTCTCTTGGACAGGTTCTCTCCATGTGGGTAGCCCAAGGTGGGTCTTGAATGTGCACAGCAATCCGCATGAACAAAACTCATCAACCCAACCTCTCTGGCTGCAACGGCCTGGGGAAGATCTGACTTGCCTGCTTGTGTCTCTGCTTTTCTCTGCATCAGTCTCTGTGGCCATGGGGATGGTGTGATCTGATTCATCGGGCCTGGGCAACATGTCCTCAAACACTCCACAGCTCACATGTATGCACCTGTCTCCATGTCACTGTTTCCTCATCTCTAAAAATGTTGCTGTTAGATGCCATTGAGTCAGTGCCAACTCATAGTGACCCTGTGTACAACAGAGCAAAACACTGCCCAGTCCTGTGCCATCCTCATAATCATTGTTATGCTTGAGCCCATTGTTGCAGCCACTGTGTCAGTCCATCTCGTTGAGGGTCTTCCTCTTTTTTGCTGACCCTCTACCTTACCAAGTATTATGTCCTTCTCCAGGGACTGGTCCCTCTTGATAACATCTCCAAAGTACATGAGATGAAGTCTCTCCAATAGTGAGAAGAATATTCTTCCTGTTTCTTAAGGCTGTCGTGCAGGTAAATTATTTGTTTAGTGATTGTGATTTTCTGGGAGTGAGGAATTGCATTACAAAGACGTGTACAGACACAGGCTATGTAAATAAGAGGTCAGCCGGTCCTAAACACAAGGCTGGAGATTTCTTCCTGGGGTTATTGGAGGGAGGGTGCTCTGCTCCCCTTTCCCTTCTCCTCTTGGGGTTTAGTGAGGGCTTTTCCTCTTCCTGAATTTTTAAGTCCCTGTTATTGTACTCCTAGCCAAAAGTAGAAAATTACGTTGAAGCTATAAATGTGGAATTTATTCTGAAAAACACTCTTAGCCCTTCTAATGCATCTCATCAAAATCAAGGGTAAGTGCATCCAAATGAAATTCATTCATCATTTGCATTATCTGATTTACTCTCAAACCAAAAACAAAGAAACAGCGAAAACGAACCAGTTAACTCTGAGAGTATCAGAGTGGAACTGTGCTCCGTAGGGGTTTTTTTTTTTTTGCAATAAGTATAGATAACATTTGCCAGTTCCCCATTTTTCACTAGTACAACTCAGACAATTACATCAACCATGTTGTGCAACCATCATCCGTAGCGTTGTTAATGGCTGATTTTTCAGAAGTAGATCACCAGGCCTTTCTTCCAAGGCACCTCTGGGTGGACTTGAACTTGCAACCTTTTGGTTAGCAATCCAGTGCGCTAATCATCTGCAGCACCCAGGGACTCTGACTTACTCTCAACGTCATGTTATATCTGAAGAACAGTTTGTCCAACACAGAGGTTGTGGTGGTAAGTGATTTGTTTCTCTTTTCCTTTTCAAAAATGAGGCGGCGGGGTTGCCAGGGATAGTTTCCTCCTTTGGAAAGTCCCTGGAGATACAAAATGAATCATCACTTTCTCAGGACAATGCTCATTGAGAACGCAGTGAGTTAGTGTTCATTGGAATTCCCTTTCGTGAGAGTTTCCTAAAGACAAAGGAAAAATGGTGCAGGGGAAATAAATAATACGATAACCTGAAAATTGGAAGGCTTGAAATGGTCTCCTACATGTCCTCTTACTTTATGAGACAGACAGGACCTAGTACCCATTTATAGGTGAAGAAGCTGAGGCACTGTCACAGAGCTAGTTAGGGGCCTAACTAGAATCCTAACTATTTTTCTTAGTGCTTACGACGTGCTTACTGCCCTTTGCCCACAGCTGTAGTCAGCCCTGTTGGAAGCAAACAACAGCAACGAAGCAACTAGTAGCTGTTGAGCTGATCCTGACTCACGGAGACCCAGTGTGGGTCAGAGCAGAGCTATACTTCCTAAGGTTTTCAGTGGCTGATTTTTCAGAAGTAGCTCACCAGGGCTTTCCTCTGAGGTGCCTCTGAGTGGGCTTGAAACTTGAACCTTTTGGTTAGCAGCGGAGAGCGTTAACCATCTGTACCACCCAGGACTGAAGGTAAACCAAATAACCAAAAAAACCCAGATCCATTGACACTGAATCGATTCCAACTGGTAGCGACCCTGTAGGACAGAGTAGACCTGCCCCACAGGGTTTCCAAAGAGCAGCTGGTGGATTTGAACTGCTGACCTTTTGCTTAGCAGCCGAACCCTTAACCAATGCACCACCAGCTCTCCAAAGGTAAACAGGGCTTGTGAATTTGGGATAATTTATTTTCACTTCCTAAGGAAGAAACCAGGCCCCCCATAATCAACAAAACTTCACATCACACATCCTAAAATTTAAAAACTCAACTAAAAAGAAAAAAAAGTCTTACCGTTTGACTCCCTTAAACAAACCCTATGACCCCTCTACAGATCTTCTACGTCAAGCTCCCGTGTGCCCTTCTGAACAAATAGTCACTCTCCCTGTTTTCAAATGTACTTTGACCCTTTTTCAAATTGATATTGACCTCTTTTCAAATCTGTATCAACAGTTTTCCTTTCCAAATGGTCCTTTCAAGTTTGTTAACTTGTAAGGACAAGGCTTCCCCTCCCCTGAGGGTCACAGAGAAATTCCTGGAAGGTTGGTGGGAGCTGGTCATGGATTCAGAAGTGTGGTGTGGGGGTCCCTAGTTTCTAGCTGGGCGTAGCTCCCTAATTTCTTCCTGCATGAGGATCCTCAGGAAATGGCCAAAGCTGTATTTCAAAATTCCAAGTCTGTGGTATTTTTCTGCAAAAAAACTCAGCCGCCTGTTTCTTGGCCCCCTTCCCTGTCAACGATTTCTCTCTGGCTGGAGTTGAAGATCAGCCCAGGGCTGGGCCCCACACCAGTGAGAATGGCTCTGGTCCTGGTCTTTGGCTCTGGACCTCAGTGTACTTCATTAGCCCTGTTCCAGGGCCTGCTGAGGGGATGATATGCGTGCCCCTGGATTCCAGGACCCTTGTACCTACAACTTCAGGACTTGGAGCTTTTGCTGGCTGGGCATAATCCTCCTGTCCCTCAATTAAGTGACTTCACTACACTTCCCAGTCTTCATCTGTAACCTGGGGATAATAAGTCTTCCTCACCCCTTGGGGTTCTGTGAGAATCAAAGGAGAGAACACCCACAGAGTTAGAGGGCCAATGTGGGTCCTTGCTTCCAGCCTCTGCATTAGGCAAATCTGAAACCCGCTGTCAGCTTCCCGAGATAACTGGGACTTCCTGCAAGCATAAAACCAAATGATTCTTATAGAGGGACTTACAGCTCCAGACCCATCAATTCACTTGGTTCTCACACCTATCCTCTGTGGAAGTTATGGCTGTTTTCCCCATTTTTGCCAGCGAAGAGATGCTGGTGGAGAAGGAAGGGACTTGGGCAAGTCTTCTCATTTCCAAACCTGTCCTTTCCCACTAGGATGCAGCCACACACTTTACTCATAAAACGTAACTGTTTGGCAGGAAACAAGTCAAAGCAGTAGAAGAGTTTGGAAGAACATACAGAGCTAAGGATTGAAGAGAGGCTCAATGATAGCCCTGTCTCCATTATTTCCAAAAGGGGATGGATGTCAGACTCTTCAAGATTTGGGTGCATCCGATGGCAAGATGCTGGAGAAGTAGATTCCAGGTGCTTGCTGGAGGCAACAACTTTCTAGTTGAGATTTAACATTTGTGTCTTCTCGTGTCACCGTATACCCTGATCCTTTGCCCTGGCACATGGTAGAATGGGGAGTATTCTAGGATGTGTCTGAGCCTCAGTTCTGAGGCATTATGAGGGAGCGGAATGTTCAAAAAGTGGAGAATCAGAACACTTGAAGCGAGAGTTATCATTTAATAGTTGCGCTACTGGGGTCAATGTTTTCACCTCCTTGAGTCTCACTTTTCTCCGTAATGAGGTTTTGTTTACATTGCATGGTTATTGTGAGGATTAAATGGGATAATGCAAGTAAATTTCCTGTCATAGAAGACACTTGACAAACGGTAATTGACATCTTAGCACCTGAAGCACTTTCTCTCTCTCTCACACACACACACATCTCTTGGGCAATATTGTTCTGGAAGTGACCTCTCTTAGTCTTGTTTCCTCAGTTCTAAGAGAGAAGTAGTCCAGTTGCTTTAAACTTTTTCATGCCTGGTAGTACATATAGCAGCCTTGAATTTTTCTGCCTCTGGGGTTTCCTGGGAATCCTCTGTCCCACTGACAGTGTGTGCTGCCGCAAGGCAGGGGCCTTTGTGACTGTTTCAAACCAAAGAAAGGAGCATGTGCTCAAATTACTGTATTTACAGGGTATTGTATGAGGTGTCTGAATTTTTGGTAGGAAAAACAGAAATTTTGAAAATTTTTATTTGTTATCTATGTATACCAATAGACCCTGGTGGGAACTCTGGGGTATAATTAGTGGTACTTCATATGTACCACAAAACACGTAGGGTAGGCTTGTGGGAGAGGGCAAGAAAAAAAATCCATACTACCTACCAAAAATTCAGACACACTGAATGATTCAGCATGCTTCCATCCATGACAGCACATGGTATCAACAAAAAATTCAAAGCAGAAAATAATTGGGTTGTCAAAGGGTTAACACCCAAAGCAACTAAATTAATGTTCTCACCCTCAAATATAGTTTCCTGTGTGTGTTGTGCAGGGTTGAGCTGGGCACTGAGTTCAACAGAGTTAGGAGCAGAGCGTGCCCGAGTCATTCTCTCCATCCACGGCTTCTCAAAGAGGCTTCCTCCTGCTGCCGAGATTGAAATGGAGTTTGCAATCGCCACCACTCACCAGGGAGTGTATCACAGTGGTGGAGGTTTTCAGTAATCATCATCCTGTGATAATGTCTACTTTCTGGTGAAGATCAGTTCCCAGATCTACAAAGACTCAGAACAGAGATCCAAAACGACTTAAGAGACCAATGTCTACAGAAGTGAGGTGACTTGTCCAAGGTTCCAGAGCAAGTCTGTGTCTGAGCAGTGATCAACAAGACTGGGGACATATGGCGGCAGCCTTTAAATGAATATTTGAAACAGTGTATATTTTCCCCGGGTGTTCCATTCATTCATTCATTTACTTACTTACTGGAGAGGTTACATTTGAAAGGGTTATTAGATACCTAAGCAGAGTTATTGGAAACCCTGGCGGCATAGTGGTTAAGAGCTATGGCTGTTAACCAAAAGGTCGGCAGTCTGAATCCCCCAGGTGCTCCTTGGAAACCCTATGGGGCAGTTCTGCTCTGTCCTATAAGGTTGCTATGAGTCGGAATCGACTCGATGGCGGTGGTTTTTTGTTTTGTTTTTAAGCAGAGTTATTAAGTTGTTGCTGTTAAGCGGCTTTGAGTCGATTTTCGACTCACAGCATCCCCACATGACAGAGCAGAATAGTTGTAGCCCCATAGGATTTTCTTGGCTGTAATCTTTACGGGAGCAGATAGCCAGGTTTTTCTCCCACAGAGCCACTGGGTGGGTTTGAACCGCCAACCTTTCAGTTAGCAGCCGAATGCTTAGTCTTGTGCCACCAGGGCTCCTCATTTATTAAAGACACAGTTGGATATAGACTCTGGAATCTGGAGAAGAGATCCCTGCTGGAGATATAATTTGGGAGTCATGATAGTAGTCACGTACCTTAAGCCATGAGTCTAGATGAGTATGAAGAAGAAAGGGCATTAAGACCTGCACCCTGGGCCCTCCAACTTCTAGAAGTTAGAGGGAAGAAGAGAAACCAGGGAAGGAGCATGAGGAGAAATGGATAGTAAGATGAGGGGAAAACCAAATGAGGGAAGAAATGTTTTCAATGCTGATGATAGGTCAAGTCAGTAAGAACTGAAAATCAGTATTATTTTCAGCAATGTAAGAGTACTTGGTGATTTTAACAAGAACGGCCATCTATGAGTGGTGGAGGCAAAGTGTTCATTGAAGCGGGCTTAAGAAAAATTGAGACAAGGATTGGGGCAAGTCAGTCTAAACAAAGGTGAACATATAAGATGGAAAAAGAGGGCTCTGTTGCTGCACAATAAATAATCTCTGACATCCTAGAAAAAACTTGTGATTTCTTTCCTCTTTCCTGTAATTTAACTTCCTTGGTAATCTTTCCTTTTTTTTTTGTTTTTTGCTATATCTACTGGGAAAGTTTCATATTAGAGATAATGGAATTTGTCAAATTGCTTGTCACCAGCCAGCAAAAAAAAGTTATTCTGTAGGCTCAGCCCTCTGGAGCAAGGAGCTCAGAGATGATCAACATTTTCTTATATTAATGTTGAAAATAGAGTGGATTATATCTTCTCCAACATTTTTCCCTCCAAAGCAACTAATTTTTTAAAAAACTCTCCATTTTCCAAGACTCCCACTCTCTAGTAATCACTAATCTTTTTTCTCGATGGGTTTATCTATCTATTCTAGATATTTCGTGTAAGCGAGATCATACAATACTTGTTCTTTTGTGCCTGGCTGATTTCACTTAGCATGTTTTCAAGGCCATCGTGTGGGAGCATGTATCCGAACTGTATTTTTCCCTCCATTGTATGTAGATGTGCATTCATCTGCTCATGGGCGCTTGGGTGTTTTCTGCCTTTTGAGTATTGTGAATAGTGTTACAGCGAACGCTGGTGTACATGTATCCAATGCTCTCTTGGATTCCTCAGTTTTGTCTAAAATGTATAAAATGAGCCGGACAAAGGAGATGTTTTTCATGCCTTTTTTGTTGTTCAAGTTCTAAAGTCGGAGCCCTTTGGGCAGAAGGAATTCACACTTCACCTAAAAACAAAAAAGTCACCCAGCTCGAGGTCAGGGAGGAGGGCAGGAGCCTCTCCCTCTGGGGACCCCTGACTCCTTCTAGCCTCCAGGGACGGATTACCCAATAAGCAAGGTATGCACAGGCTTACTTGTGCTTACTTACTAATCTGTACTGCACAGTTTCACATGGGTTTCACTACATGTACAAAGTGGGCTCTATAAAAAGGGGTGAAACCATGTGAAATTGTACACTACAGATTACTACATAAGCACAAGTAGGCCGGTGCGTACCTTCCTTACCGTAAACCCACCTTGCTTACTGGTTAATTCCCCACCTCCTAGTCCCTGGGGCCCGTCACAGAACCCTAGGGCTCCTGGGATCAATCTGAAAACCTGTAGAGGGGAGGCTCGCTAAGCTATTCTGTTTCTCTTAGAAATCTGTGAGACACAGGGTGGCAGGAGGTGATAGCAAACACCCTCCGTCCCTCCAGGGTACCCTTAGGAATATACATTTGCCCCATCCTC
>NW_004443940.1:29729147-29778208 GCF_000243295.1 Trichechus manatus latirostris | reverse complement strand
GTCCCTCCAGGGTACCCTTAGGAATATACATTTGCCCCACCCTCCGTCCCTCCAGGGTACCCTTAGGAATATACATTTGCCCCAGACCAGCTGATTTCCTTTTTGTCCCTTCACTTCTGACTAGTGTGCTAAGTTGGTAGGTTTCAGGGTACACAGGAGGTTATGACTTGACCCTTTTCCACTAGGAGTTTATCCCTACACTTCCGTAGTGCATGCTCCATGAATACTTGATGAATAGGTGAGAAAACCTCTTTTGAGGTATTAAAGAACAAAACAAAACAAAAAAACCTATTGCTATCCAGTTGCTTCCAACTCAGGGTAAGCACGTGTGTGTCAGAGTAGAGCTGTGCTCCACAGGGCTTTCAATGGTTGATTTTTCAGAAATAGATAGCCAGGACTTTCTTCTGAGGCACCTCTGGGTAGAATCAACCCTCCAACCTTTCAGTTAGTAAATGAGCGCAATTCGTTTATGCCACCCGGGGACCTTTTCGAGATATATACAAGTCAAAAAGTGTGCCAAGACCACAGTCCTTAAAAAAGCATTTGACCTTGCAACTAGAATACATGTGCATATACATATGCTTGCATTGAAACTCAGGTATATCCCATTCTTTATTTTTTTTTCCATTTGAAAAATGCTGGTAGTGATCCACTGAGGTGTTTTCCTAACCCATTAAGAGGTTTTGCTCCAGGCAGTGCTTGCAAGGGTGTGTTCACTGAATATCCCTCTGGCCTATGCCAGAGTTACAGCTGGGCCTCTCAAGCTCTATCGAGGGTCAATAAACTACACCTCACGGGCCAAGTACAGCCTGCCACCGATTTTTGTATGGCCCACGGGCATGGCTGGAGCAGACTAGCATGGGGGGCCATGGAGTACAAGCCACGATGACCCCTCCATCCCTGTTCCCCACTCTGCTCCCAGCACCTGCCTCCCCAACCTGCAGGGTGGGGACTTCGCTGTTAGCAACTGCTGGGCACAGCTGGATGATCTCAGGCTAGGAGCTGGTGACTGTCAGGAGTCTGGCAGCTGGACAGCTGCCTTAGCTGAGATAGATGGGCTCTCCAGGAAGAGAGAAGGGCCCTCAGGGATCTGTGGTGTCCGAACCGAGCCCTGCTCAGCACCCTCATGCCTCACCCCGCCCACCAGGTCCCTCTGCCTCTGTAGGCCCCTCTTCTTCCCAAGACTGTCTCATGCAAATGCAGCTGGGCACCAAGTGTGCCCACCCCCAGGGATGGCCCACCCCAGACAAACAGGGCCAGGCAGGGCCAGAACTTTCTCTCTTGTTAGTTAAGTAACTGCATAATATCCTTGATTTTGCTTCTTGTCCCACAAGACCTAAAATGTTTACTATTTGGCTCTTTATAGAAACCACGTGCTGACTTCTGTGCTGCATGATGGGTGGTGCACTGCATAATCCCATACTCAGCCAGTCTTGATAACCCGAAACTATAATAATGGAGCCCTGGTGGCACAGTGGTTAAGGGCTACAGCTGCTAACGAAAAGGTTGGCGGTTCGAATCCCCTAGGAGCTCCTTGGAAACCCTATGGGGCAGTTCTACTCGTCCTACAGAGTTGCTATGAGTCAGAATCGACTCAACGGCAATGGGTTTGGTTTGGTACCATTTATTGAGACTCAGAAAGTGTAAGGAACTTGTCCAAGGTCATACAGCCAGCAGTTGGAGTGGGGTTTTGCCATCATAGTATGGAAGGAGAAGAGAATACAGGATGGACTTAGTCCTTGGCTTGGCCTGATAGCTCCTGGTCCCGCCTTCAGCTTCTCCAGGTGCCCACTGGGTAGCCAGAGCTCTGTGACCCTGTCTGTATTAGTCAGAGATCTCTCTCCCTCAGATTCATTTTAAGGAATTGGCTCACTCTATTGTGGGAGCTGGCAAGTCCAAAATCCATAAGTCAGGCGGCATGCTGGAAACTCCAGCAGGCTGTTTGTGTTACACACTTGAGGCAGGACCCTTTCCCCTCAGGAAACCTCAGTTTTTGATCTTAAGGCCCTCAACTGATTGGACGAGGCTCACTCACATTATGGAGGATAATCGCCTTTACTAAGGCCAACTGGTTTATATGTTGATTACATGTAAATACCTTCAGAGCAACATCTAGACTAGCGTTTGAACAAATAACTGGGCTCCATAGCCTAGCCATGTCAACACGTAAAATTAACAAACGCACCGCCTCTCCTAAAGATCTTGCTTGCCAGTAGCTCTTTGTATCGTTTCTTTTTAATGACCATGCCTCACATCAGGACCCTGTGGAGAGAAGCTTCTATCCTTCTGGCATTTTCTTCCCTGTGCTGGCTCACAGCGGCTGCTTTGTGACTCGGCGAATTCCCCTCCGGAAACAGGTTTCCTCTCAGGCTCTGTCTTGGGGCTCAGCAAAGAGACCACTGTTTCTACCCACTGCTCAGTTGAATTTCTGATGTGCCAGGGTACAAGCCCCCTGCCTCGTGAATGACTCATCATTCTTGAGCAAACACACTCATTTATGGCCTTCATTAGGGATATGCTGTTAAGTGGATTTTCCAGGAATCAGAGCTCACTGCTCTGAACACCCAACTTTGGAGACTTTAACTGTTTTTCAGGTTAATCTTTATAAAATAAATTACACCATGCCCTGCTTTCTTAAGCAAAGTTCATTGCAAATATTTAATCTTTTCCCAGTAACTCAGTACACACATTAAAAACATCAGTTATTGTCTGTGCTACGGCAGACATCTGCGGAAGGTGGCGGTGAACTTGTAGTCTTGACGGGTTTACATGAAATCGTGGCATTTCAGTTTGCTCATCTGTGAAATGGGGATAATAGCAGTACTGACCTGGTAGAGTTGCGATGAGGGTAAAGCACTTGGCACAGTCGTGGGCACCCAGTACACGCACCCACTAGATGATTGTTGTCAGGACTGAAATAGAATCCTGCTCTGGGGCAGTAGTTCTCACCCTGGCTGTGGGCTAGAATCCCCTGGGGGAGCTTCTTAAATATGAAGCTGGGGTCACCCAAGACCAGTGAAGTCATCTCTGGGCCCTGCTGCTCAGCATCGATGTTTTGTCTTTTTTTGTTCTCGTTTTCATCTGCCCACTGCAGTGATGTCTGTCCTAGGGTGCTCAGGAGCCCATTAAGCTTTCACAGCTGCCTCTGGCCGCTTATTTGGCCACGGGAAAGGGGAAAGGTGAAAGAAAATAAAGCCACCCTAAGGGAGAGCTGGAAACCCTGGTGGTGTAGTGGTTAAGAGCTATGGCTGCTAACCAAAAGGTCAGCAGTTCGAGTCCCCCAGGCGCTCCTTGGAAACCATATGAGGCAGTTCTACCCTGTCCTACAGGTCGTTGGAATTGACTTCACAGCAATAAGTTGTTTTTTTTTTTTTTTTTAAGGGAGAGTTAGGAGCCCTGGTGGCACAGTGGTTAAGAGCTCCAGCACTGCCTGACCTGGATTTCAGGGCCAAAGAAGCAGCCCCCTTTTTATCTTCTTTCCCTCTTCTCAGGGCATTATTCATCAGGGGCGTGTGCTGCTGACCCACCTCCTAACAGACACACTGCAGTAAGGCCTGAGCACACCAGGCTCATTCTAGACATCTCCGGGCTGTGACTCTGACCTGTGTTTGCATTTGTGTCCCTACCTAGCTTTGCCCTTTGTTCTCAGGTAAAGACATTTATTTTATTGCAAATGTGCCACTAAAGTCATTCATGTCGGCTTCCCAGAACTGTGCATCAGCTCTGAACATCTCCAGGAGAGAGCTGGCTAACAGTGATGTGGAACGAGCGATAGAGCTGTTTGCACTCTGAACTCACTTCCAGGAAATTCTGAGCAGGGAAGATCTGATGCCATCACTCCCCTGGGTGCCATGTTTTATTTACAGAAACCGTGAACCAAAAGCCATATGGCTGTGTCTTTTTAAATTGTTTGGACTGATGGCTGAGGGTGGGCCTTTTTAGGGGAATTTCTTAGTCTATGCAGCACAGTATGAACTGAGTAATTTAGGGCCAATCTTGTATGTGGAGGGAGTAGGTGATATAATTGAAAGATGGTGGGTCTCTCCTGTCCAACTGGCACCTCTCCACCTGGTCTGATATTCTCATTTCTTGGTTTGGGCATCAAGGGTAGGGAGATGGGCTTGGGAGGCGGCTGTGTGTCCAGGGAGATGGGTGGGCTTGGGAGGAGGCTGTGTCTCCAGGAAATCTGATACACAAACGTGCCATGCAGAGACCCCAAAGGGGAGCTATATCGTAAGCTTGGTAAAGAGCAGAGGAGATAATGAACCTGGGGCAGGACCACCCTTTCCCCTAGCCACTCCCCTTCCTCTCTGTCTTGTCCTGGATCATGGTCTAGCCAATCACCAAGTGTACACTTCATTGTTTGTCCAATGCCCAGGGGCTCGAAAACTTACCAAGTCCCATTGGTCTGCTTCCTAAAATGCGTGTTAACTTTGCATTCTTCCCTCTGTTGCCACTGCCTTAACCCACAGCCCATTGTGGCTTGCGTGGACCCTTGTCTCAGCCACCTAACTGATCTCCCTGCTTCTAGTCTCGCCCACTCTATCCTCCACCTCTGTAGACAGAGCGTCTTTCTGAAGCACAGACCTTTTCCTGACAGACTCCTGTGTGGGAAAAAACCGCATTCTCAACAGCAGAGGTCCCTGACCTCTGTGATCCTGTAGCCCACGGCTGAGATCCCACCCAGAGAGCAGCACCTCCCACAGGCTGCCTGGACTCCTAACTCCTCCTTCTTCTCCTGGCTAAGAACACAACAGACTGCATGTAAGGGACAGGGCCATTACAGGAAAACCCTGACTACATCCTAATTAGTGACATGTTACTTGCACCACACTTCCCAACTGCTTGCATCATATATTGGGACTTTCTGGTTGAGCAACACTAGCCCAGATGTAGAGTCCAAAGTCCTTTGCAGAACATACTAGGCCTTTGCAGGGCAAATTCCGCCAAAGCTGCCACTCAGTCCTCCCCTCCCCTCTTCTCTTGCTGTTCCCAGAGTCCACTGTCTCCTTTCTTGTACATCTTGCACTTGCTGTGTTCTCTGCCTGGAATGCCCTTCCTCCTTCCTCCATCTGCACACTTCTTCCTAACTGGTCAGTCCCAGCCTAGTGAGAGGGCTCCTTCACCCACTAGGTGCCTTATGCACGTTCGTTATAGTGCTCATCGTGGCACATTTTATTTTCTTGTTCTAATTTTTTCAGATCAACTTTATTTAGGTATCATGCACTCATTTTAAGTATAACGAGTTTTGACAAATGTATACATCCATGTAACCACCACCACAAGTAAGACATAGAACACTACAGACACCCCAAAAATGTTCCCTTGGACCCCTTCGTAATCACTATCTCTCATCTCAGCCCTGTGACATCCCTTATGTGATTTCTATAAGTGTAGATTAGGTTTGTCTTTTCTTGAGTTTTGTGTAAATGGAATCATAGTGTGTGCTCTTTTGTGTCTACCTTCTTTCACTCAGCAAAACGTTTTGGGATGCTCCATGTTGTCGTGTGTATCAGCAATTTGTTGCCTCTTTTGATGAACACTATTCCATTGTATGAATACACCAGTTTGTTTACCAGATCTCCTGCACCAAGGCTTTTTCCCTTTTTTGGCTATTTTGACTAAGGCTACTATGCGGTACAGGTCATTGCGGGGACTCATGGTCTTATTTCTCTGGAGTAAATATCTGAGATTGGCATTGCTAGGTCAAAGGGTAGGTGTATGTTCAGGTTTATAGGGAAGTGCCAGAATTTCTCCTCAGGTGGTTGTTACATTTTACATTCTCACCGGTAGTTTCTGAGCATTCCAGTTGCTCCACATCCTTGTCAGCTTTTGTTATTGTCAATCTTCTTAATTTTAGTCATTTTGGTAGGTGTGAGGTGTTATCTCATGGTATTGATTTATACTTTCCCTATCACACCACATCTGAATTATTTGTTTAAGAGTCATTCTCCCCTCAGGTTTCAGTTCAGGTATAGGTGTATTCTCCTTTGCTGGTTGAATGAACACAGTCTGAATGTGACACAGTCTCTGCCCTCGTTCTACCTGAAAACAAACTTGGTTATCCTAGGAAGATAGTACATTAGTACCAGGTAGGTGACAACCGTCCTAGTTTGCTCGGGACATGAATTTCTTAGGTTGCAGGATTTCCAGTGCTTAAACCTGCACAGTCCCGAGCAAACTGGGAGAGTTGACCACCCAGGGGCTGCGGGGCCAGCTTGAGGATAGCAGGCATGACATTCAGTCACAATTACGCCAGAATGTAACTATTTCTCTTTAACTGAACTTAGCTCATGAGTCCCTAATCTTATTGATAGAAGAAACATTCACACTCTCCAGTTCAAGTTAGCTCAGATCCTTTCAGTCTTAAATATGGTCACTTAAGGATTTAAATTTAGTTCGAGGTTCTCTGCTGCCCCTTCTCCTCCTCTTCTCTCAGCTCTGTCCGCACTGGCATCTCACTTATTGCGGTTGACTATCTGATCATTGGGCACCATGCTGTTGATTTCCAAGTTTCTTGCCATGTCTCTGATCTCATGAGACACATGCTCTGCAAGGGTACCTCTGGAACTTTTCAGAGTCCTTCTGTAATTTGCTGGGGTACCAATTATAAAATGCTGAGCTTCCCTCAGGCCCATCTTCCCATGCACCTCTCCCCCCATTGCTACCTTTCACAGGCCCCATGTTGGAGATGAGGCTCTTGAGCTTCAGTTCGGAAATTGAGATACAAATCCCTGTTGTCTCCGTTTCTTCTCACTCATTCTGGCCCACAGATCTTCCCCCCATTTCTTTTATTACATGCTGGTCAAACTTGTATTTCCTTTGAGCAGGATCTCTGTAGTTTATGGCTTAAATTCTATGCCCTCAGGCATCCAGGCTTTTGGCTCTTGATATACAAGGATTATGTCTTTTGAATTCCAAAAAATACAAGTTAAAATAAAAACAAAACTTTCTTCTCTCTCAAGGGCCAGACTTAAAAGTCAAGGCTTTTAATATTAGAGTTTCAGAAATCAAGCCAGTGACTAGGTTGGCTTCTTGATCCAAGCCTGCACCCAGTCCGCTCCTAGGGCAGTACCAAGGGCAAGTTGCACAGGTGCCTTAGAGCGAGGGGAGAGGGGCAGCGGGCTCCAGCAGGGACAGAAGAGAGAGATGGTTGGGCAAGTGGTTTGATGGCTCTTTGGAGAGACGAGCCTGGAAGTTAGACTTTAAAGGAAGGGTCAAGGCTAGCTAAGGGGAGCAGGGGCTGAAAAGTCCTTTCAGATAAGAAGCCTTGCATGAACCACAGCACAAGGCTGGCTGAGCCCTATGTGGAGGATGTGATCAGATAGCATGAGTGCAGGTTGTGGAGGTCCTGGGAAAGTTCATCTCAAAACACCCACCGGAGTAGTTTCTGATGGGCACAGCTGGGGGTCAAGGTTGGTCACCCCCACCATTCCTAGGATTTGACATTTGCAGCTTGCTTTTCCTTTACCTTTCTCTGGTTATAATAATCTTGAAAATCTTTTTTATGTTTATTGGCCATTTTTTTCCTTCTGCAGACTATTTATTCATGTCCTTTGCCAGACTTTCTCTTGGATTTGTAGGAATTGTTAATTTATTATGAGCCTTAACTTTGTGTTGGTAATACTTGTTGTAAACACATCCGTAAATTTTCATCTGTTTGCCACACGCTGTATTTTTTCTAGGCTTCTCTTCTATATGAAAGGTCTTCCCTTTTATGTAGCTGAAATGATCCTTTATTTTCCTTAACATCCTTTAAGTGCCATGTCATACTGAGAAGTCCTTCCTGTCTTGAGAATTATAAGAATATTCTTCCATATATTTTGTAAAATTTTTATTTTGTTTTAGGTGAAAGTATACAGCACAAATTAATTTTTCATTAGAAAGTTTACATTATTTGCAATCCTTGCAATGTGTCGGCACTCTCCCCCTTTCCCTTTCCACCCTGGGTTCTCTGTGTCCCTTCATCCAGTTTTCCTGTCCCTTCCCACCTTCTCAACTTTGCTTTTGGGCAGGTGTTGCCCATTTGGTCTCATAGACTTGATTGAACTAAGAAGCACATTCCTCATGTGTGTTACTGTTTGTTTTATAAGCCTGTCTAATCTTTGGCTAAAAGGTGAACTTCAAGAGTGGCTTCAGTTCTGAGTTAAGAGGGTGTCTGGGGGCCATAGTCTTGGGAGTTCCTCTATTCTTCCATATTTTATCTTTAAAGTTTTCATTTCAATCTCTGATCTATCTAAAATTTGGTGTAAAAAGTGAAATCAGAAATTGTATTTGGATCCTAATGTGTTTGATACCCAAGTCTTGCTTTTCCCATTGTTCTGCTTCCTTCCAACAAGCAATTCTTCAGCCTCTCTCTTCAGACCTTTCCTTTCCATAGGAGAAACCCTAGGGACAGACACACACAGGACTTCCATTGCTTCACAGTTTAGGATTAAATCAGGACTTGCTCTCCAGCCTGTAATGTGCCTAAACACAGCGTAAAAGATTTGCTGGGAGGATGCATCAGCACAATGATGGGAAAATCACCTTTCCATTTCTGAGCTACAGCCAAGTCAAATGGGGCTGATTAGTCTAACTGGAAACAGCTGTGGAGGCTATGGGTCTATAAACCTCTTTTATTCCTGGGTTTGGAATTCCATGATACCTTTTCCTTGTCCTTGCTTTCTCTGAATGTTCTTGTGGTTCTCATTCTTAAGAGGGCATAAGGATCAGCCACTTGGAAAACACATGAAAGGCAGATTTTGCAGACCCCATTCCTGATGCAGTAGGTCTGTGTCCAAAATGTGAGAAACTCCCCTCTCGTTGGTTCCACAGATATTTCACGAGTCTTCAGGGCACTTTTCCGGGGGACACGGATACAATTTAGTGAACATAATAGACAAGGTTCCTGTTCTCATGTAGCTTGTATTCTAGTGCAGGAGACAGATAGTAAACAAACTCACTCAGGTGCCAAAAGAACCAGTTAGGTAAGGCGATGATCTGATAAGTGCAGAGGTAGAAGGAAGAGCCACCTGCAAAATGAGACGGAGGCAAAGATTAGATCACTCTGCTTGCAAGATCTCTGTGATTAGATCCTTCATTCCATCCTCTATTCCTAGGCGTTGACCCAGTTTAGGGGAGAACATTGATGACTAAATGGAAAGTTTTGGCAGTTTTTTCAAATGTTCACAGTGCGACTCCTCCATGCCCTTGGAGATCCCCCACCCTCCCACTACTCTGAATTTTCAAAAAACCTCAGTGAATTACTTCAAATTCTGAGCACATGAGAACCACCCTGAGGGCTCTTTCTCAGATATCAGATAGACACAATATTGCCTCTTAAATAATCTAGATTGAACATCCTCTTGCCTTTACAAGGTAGGAGAAAACAATTATCTTTTGAAAAGTTACAGTTCATGTTCAACTAATCTTTAAGCTCCAAGAAAGCAGAAGAGGAAAAAACAACTCTATCTTACCCAGTAAGGTCAGGAAGACTTCATATTATTAAGATGGCAATACTTCCCAATTAATCTACAGATTTATTACAATCCCTATCAAAATCCCAGGGCTTCATGGCAGAAATTGAGAAACTTATTATAAAATTCACATGGAAATGCAAGGGACCGAGAATATCCAAAATAATCTTGAAAAAGAACAAAGTTCAATGATCACACTCCCAATTTCAAAATTTACTACAAATATAGATGAAATAGAATTGAGAGTCCAGAGATGAACCCTTCCATGTATGGTCAATTGATTTTCAATGAGGGTGCCAAGACAATCAATGGGGAAAATAGTCAAAACATAATGAGTCAAAACAATACTTCTTCACACCCATTAACAAGTTGCTGTTGAACTCATTCCAACTCATGGTGACCTCATGCATGTTAGAGTAGAACTGTGCTCCATGGGTTTTTAATGGCTGACTTTTTGGAAGTAGATCTTTCTTTTGAGGTGCCTCTAGCCCATTGCCGTCAAGTCGATTCTGACTCATAGCGACCCTATAGGACAGAGTAGAACTGCCCCATATGGTTGAGGTGCCTCTAGATGGACTCAAACCTCCAACCTTTCAGTTAGCAGCTGAATGCTTTAACTGTTTGTACCCACTAGGATGGCTAAAATAAAAAAGACAGTTAATAAATGTCAATGAGAATGTGGAGAAATTCAAACACTCTTGCATTGCTGGTGGAATTGTTAAATAGTGTAGTCACTTTGTGAAATAGTTCGGCGATTCCCCAAAATGTTAAACGTAGAGTTACCATATGACTCAGCAATTCCACTCCTTGGTCTACACCCAAGAGAATTAAAAGCATATGTCCATTCAAAAACCTGTACACCAATGTTCATTTAAGCATTATTAATTATTGTTCAAAAGTGCAAACAGCCTAAACATTAATTAACCGATGAACAAACAAACAAAATGTGGTATATTCATACGACACTACTTGGCCATAAAAAGGAATAAAGTACTTATGTGTGCTACAACGTGAATAAATCTTGAAAATATTGTGCTAAGTGAAAGAAGCTGGTCACAAAAGACCACGTATTGTTTGATTCCATTTATAAGAAATGTCTAGAATAAGCAAATCCAGAGAAAGAGATATTAGTTTAGTGGTTGCCAGGGGCTGGGAGAAGGAGGCGTGGGGGAAGGATTGCTAATGAGTCTGAGTTTCTTTTGGGGGTGATGCAATGTTCTGAAATTAGATAGTGGTGATGGATGCACACGTCTAGAAATGGACTAAAGCCCACTGAAGTGTACACTTTAGAAGAGTGGATTTTAGGATGTGTGAATTATATCTCAATAAGGCTCTTTTTAAAAAAATCTTATAGAAATATGGTGAACTAGTAGAAACCAGCTGAGGGAGACTGGGTTGGAAGAGTGCCAACCACATCTTCCCCTAGTCTACATCTGGCACTCTGCAAGAACCAAAGACAAAATCTTCCAACCTGCAACATACCAGAACATCTACTAGTCTGGCTTCACAATGGTTTCAGACATTGCCCGGCAATGATATGAGATAATAATAAGAATGAGGATTGAGTTAGACTAACTGTACCCAGGGACAGGAAATAACAGCTCCTTCCCCATCCACCAGTCAGGCGTTTGTGAAGTACCTCAATATCCAGTGAGTGATCCAGCTTCTTGTGAAGGAAAAGGAAGAACAGAGAACTTGCCATTCCTGTTTAGAAGCCTGGGGCTAACTAGGCGTGAAGAATGGCAACTGGATCCTCATGTGAATATCGCAGCTACCATGACAGGAAACTTCCATGGAAGAATATCGGCTACCACTGGAAGTTATAATGTCCTCAGATATACGGTGGATTCGAGTTCACTAATCAAGGGGCAGTTCCAGGTCCTTCCTGTCTTGATTACCTCAGTTATTGTAACATGAACTTCCCAGTCACTCACTCATCTTTATTAATGGACCATTTTCCTCGGACGCTGGGAAGGTACAAAAGGGAAGATGCAGTCTCACCTTTAAAGAGAAGGGTACTGCCGCACCACCTCACCTTCACTCACCTGTTTTCTTCCTCCTTCTGTTTCATCTTCAAGTTTTCTTCTGTTCCTTCTTGGCTTTATAATTACCTCTGCTTTTACTTTCCCTTCTTGTACATGACCATCACTACAATTTTAATATACTGCTTTAATTTAAATGTTATTTTTGGAACATTTCTAGTCACATGATCCAGTTTGGTAGAATAACGCAAGAGAAAAAGTACTAATGATATCATCTCAAAAACAATTGTCTCCTCTGTCCTAAAGCCAAGGATGTGTAGTGTGCCTTGGAATGTTTTAGATTGAAGTTGGCATTATTTTGGTTTCTCAGGAATTGGTCCATGATTATTTAGCCTGGAGCAGGAGATAACAGAGGCTTTGGTTTTCCTGCATTCTCCTGTTCCACCGGCCTGCCAACAAGTGCCCCCGGAGACAGAGTCCTTCCTGTTCTTCCTTGTGAAGTTGTGCTGCGCACTACTCTTTTTCTTTTAAAACGCTTTAAGTGAGCATGCCATCAGCAGGGCTGTATTTACCAGAAGTATTTACTGCTGGGAAAGGTTAACAGTAGCTTTTTGGCCAGTGCTAGTAAGAGCTAATTGTTGTGTTGTTGTTAGGTTCCGTTGAATTGGTTCTGACTCATAGCGACCCTATGTACAACAGAACGAAATACTGCCAGGTCCTGCACCACCTTCAGAATCGTTGCTATGTTTGAGCCCATTGCTGCAGACACTGTGTTCATCCATTTTCGATGACCCTCTACTTTACCAAGCATGATATCTTTCTCCAGGGACTGGTCCCTCCTGATAACATGTCCAAAGTACTTGAGATGAAGTCTCACCATCCTTGCTTCTAAGGAGCACACTGGCTATACTTCTTCCAAGACAGATTTGTTCGTTCTTCTGGCAGTCCATGGTATATTCAATATTCTTCGCCAACACCATAATTCAAAGGGATCAATTCTTCTTCTGTCTTCCTTATTCATTGTCAAGTTTTATCAAGCATATGAGGCAATTGAAAATACCATGGCTTGGATCAAGTACACCTTAGTCTTCAAAGTGACATCTTTGTTTTTTAAGACTTGAAAGAGGTCTTTTGCAGCAGACTTGCCCAATGCAATATGTCACAATTTGATTTCTTGACTGCTGCTTCCATGGGCATTGATTATGGATCCAAGTAAAATGAAATCTTTGACAGTTTCAATATTTTCACTGTTTATCATGATGTTGCTTACTGATCCAGTTGTGAGGATTTTTGTTTTCTTTATGTCGAGGTGCAATTGATACTGAAGGCTGTAGTCTTTGATCTTTGTCAATGAGTGCTTCAAGTCCTCTTTACTTTCAGCAAGTAAGGTGGTGTCATCTGCATACTACAAGCTGTTAATGAGTCTTCCTCCAATCCTGATGCCTTATTCTTCTTCATGCAGCCCAGCTTCTCGGATTATTTGCTCAGCACACAGTTTGAATAAGTATGGTGAAAGGAAACAACCCTGATGCACACCCTTCCTGATTTTAAACCACGAAATATCTCTTTGTTCTGTTCGAACGACTGCCTCTTGTTCTATGTACAGGTTCCACACGAGCACAATTAAGTGTTCTGGAATTCCCATTCTTCCCAGTGTTATCCATAATTTGTTATGATCCACACTGTCAAATGCCTTTGCATAGTCAATAAAACATAAGTGAGTGTCTTTCTGATAGTCTCTGCTTTCAGCCAAGATCCATCTGACAATAGCAGAGATATCCCTTATTCCACAGAATCTTCTGAATCTGGTTTGAATTTCTGGCAGTTCCCTGTCAAAAACTGCTGCTACTGTTTTTGAATGATCTTCAGCAAAATTTTACTTGTGTGTGATATTAATGATATTATTTGATAATTTCTGCATTCTGTTGGATCACTTGTCTTTGGAATGGGCACAAATTCTAGATCTCTTCCAGTTGTTTGGCCAGGTGGCTGTCTTCCAAATTTCTTGGCACAGATGAGTGAGTGCTTCTAGTGTTGCATCCATTTGTTGAAACATCTCAATTGGTATTCTGTCAGTTCCTGGAACCTTGTTTCTCGCCAATGCCTTCAGTGCAGCTTGGACTTCTTCCTTCAATACCACTGATTCTTGATCATATGCTACCTCCTGAAATGGTTGAATGTCCACCAATTCTTTTCGGTATAATGACTCTGTGTATCCCTTCCATCTACTTTTGATGATTCCTGCGTCGTTCAATATTTTGCCCATAGAATCCTTCAATATTGCAACTCGAGGCTTGAATTTTTTCTTCAGTTCTTTCAGTTTTAGAAATGCCAAGCGTGTTCTTCCCTTTTGGTCTTCTAACTCCAGCCTTTGCAAATTTCATTATAATACTTTACTTTGTCTTCTCAAGCTGCCCTTTGAAAGCTTCTGTTCAGCTCTTTTACTTCATCATTTCTTCCATTTGCTTTAGCTACTCTACGTTCCAGAGCAAGTTTCAGAGTCTCTTCTGACATCCATAATGGAATGAAGGATCAGTATTTGGAAAATAAGGCCTTTGTGATAGAAATGACCCTGGAGATAGCATGATAGAATTTTGCAAGACCATTGTAAATATCTTTTTAAAAACATAAAAGATGACTATACACATGTACCTCACCAGATGGAATACACAAGAGTCAAATAGACAACATGTGTGGAAAGACGATGGAGAAGCTCGATATCATCAGTCAGAACAAGGCCAGGGGCCAACTACGGAATAGACTATCAATTGCTCATATGCAAGTTCAAGTTGAAGCTGAAGAAAATAAAAACAAGTTTATGGGCGTCAAACTACAACCTTGAGTATATCCCACCTGAATTTAAAGACCATCTCAAGAATTGACTTGCTGCATTGAACACTAAAGACCAAATACCAGGTGAGTTGTGGGATAACATCAAGGATATCCTACGTGAAGAAAGCAAAGTCATTAAAAAGACAGGAAAGAAAGAAAAGTGAGAGCTAATAGCCTAGTCTACAAAATTGTCTGGCTTGAGTACTTTGCAAGATTGTTACACTTTCTCAATGTTTTTTAATAACTAATCATGTTATGAAACCTGAATTCTGTGTATGAAGAACGACTTCCTCTCAGTAACTGTATGCAAGCCTGGGGGTTGGCCCTCCGCCAGTTTTAAGACAGAACAGGAATGATGTCAGAAGCATCAGGATTCCCATTCACGAGAGCTACAAGGGGACACTCCCATGGGACTGTAAGCTTCTGTAGGGCAAGCACATGAGCTGGCATCTTTGAGGTTGTTCATTTATTGCACATGTCAGTAAATGCTGACTGGTTTCCTGTGGACGCCTCATCCAGCTCTGGACTCCAAGAAGTTCTGCTGCTGCTGTATCAGGAAAGTAAGGTTTAGGCCCTGACTCATTTCCACATTCTGAAGAACACTTGTGTTGAGTAAGTGCTTGGAAAGAGAATGCAGGATATGGGTAACTTTCTTATCCATCAGTTGCTGACTTGTACCTACGATAACTAGAATAGAACGTTTTTTTTTCTTTTGTGTGAGCACAAACCAGATGGATCTTTTGTTCCAAAAGTGCTGGGGCATACCTATATGGAGCTATATCACTTTGTATGTGTGTGTAATCTTGTTAGTTCCCTTTTTGTAACACGTTGTGTTGTTGTTGTGTGCCGTCAAGTCAATTCTGACACATAGCGACCCTATAGGACAGAGTAGAACTGCTCCGTAGGGTTTCCAAGGAGCTGCTGGTGGATTTGAACTGCCGACCTTTTGGTTAGCAGCCAAGCTCTTAACCACTATGCCACCAGGGCTCCTTTTGTAACATAAATGGCAGGTATGATTGATTAACAGTAGCTCTTAAGCTAGCATTGACACAGGGAGACATGTTTTCTTCCATCTTGAAGATATCCTGGTACGATGTGTGATGGAATAGACAGTTCAGTTCATCCAAGCACTGCTAATAGTGCATTGAAGTATTTTCATCGAGTACAGGTAGTCCCCGAATTACTATGGGGTTCTGTTCCAATGACTGTTGTAAGTTGGTTCTGATATAAGTTGAATAACTCATTTTTTTTTTTTTAGTTTTCATTATTATTGCCTTTTATTATCAGTATCTTTATAAATACAATCTTTTTTTGTCTTTGAAGGTTGGTAATATTACATATAAACTTACAGATATATTTTAATATACACATACATAAAAAAACCACAAATCATAAAAATTCACTCTGACAATGAAGACAAGTTGAACAACGTTAGCATTTTGTCAGTTGAGGTAATAACTCCACTTGTGGAAGGTTCTGGATTATCTGGCTTATTCCTGGGAATGGGGACGGCATTTCTAGTCGGAAAAGCAGCGAGTGTTGTCTGTTGTAGTGAGCTAATGCTTTGACTGTAAAAATTTTTGACGACTTCTCTCCTTCCTCTTCCTCATTATTTCTTTTTCAGCATTTTTTTCCTCTTCAAAATCCATTAAACCCTGATCTGTCAATTCCCCTTCTTTGTGATCCATGAGCTGTTCCATGTTGGTGATACCAAGTTCTAAATTAGCATTCTTGCCATGTGGATGATTTTTACACCAATCTCTTCCGTCATATTTTCTTGATCAAATGCTTGGAGCGTGTTCATATAATTCAACAATTTTTTCATATCCACTGCATGCAATTTCCTGTAACTTTCTCCCAGGAATATGTACTAATGCTAAGATGTACAAAAAATGAAAACAAAAACAAAAAATAGATGGTCGTAAGTGGGGTTATACATTGAAAATTATATACTATTTTAGGATTTGTATAAGTTTTTTCCTCATATTGTGTTTTTCTGATTTTAGTATTAATAAGATTTTAGTTTCTTAGAAACACTTAGGATATATTTCTTTACATTTTTTTTTTAATTTCTGAAATAATTTATGTAAGATTGGGATTATCTGTTGCTTGGTATTTGGAAGAACTCACACAAAATATCATTTAGGCAAGGTATTATTTTTGTGGAAGTATTTTAATTATGGATTAAATATTTAGTACGGTAGAGTAATACACAGATTTTCTACTTATTTTTTAGTTAGATTTGATCAATTATGTTTTCTTGGAATTTGTCCCTTGATCTAAATTTTTAGATTTATTGGCTTCAAGTGGTTCTTGGCATTCGTTTGTCTTTAATTTTTGCTACTTCATTCCTAGTAGTCTATAATATTTTTCTTTTGCTCTATCATCAATATTGCTGAAGTTTTATCAGTTTTATTCGTCTTTTTTTGAGGGCTTTGTTGATCAGCTCTGTTTTATTGTTGTTTCCCGTGTCATTCATTTCTGTTCTCATATTTATTATCTTTTCCTTTACTTTCTTTAAAGTATTCTGTGTTTTTTTCCTACCTTCTTAAGTAGGGTGCTGAGCTTATTAATTTTTAGCCTCTTTTATAATATGACCATTTAAGGCTAAAAATGCCCCCCTCGACACCATATTAGCTTTGATATCTAGATTTAAAAAAAAAAAAAAAGTCACCCACTTTTATGCATTTTCTAATTTCCATTATAATTCGTGAGTTGTGTAGAAGTGTATGTTTACATTTCCAAGTATGTGTGTGTGTGTATCTTTTTTATTGATTTCTGTTTAACTTAATTGTATTGTAGCTATTAACTTGGATCTATTCTGATACCAATTATTTAAAATTCGTTTTAAATTTGTCTCATGGCCTGAAGCATGATCAATTGAATAAATAGTACACTTGATTCTTTTTCAATCTGCCGAGATTTAAAATATATATATATTTTGCTTTTTTACTATGTTTGGATTCCTTTTTAAATATTTTAAATGTGTACATACTTTTGTGTATTCTACATGTGATTATTCAGTGTTTCAAGTTTTTTCGTTTTTTTTTTTTAACCAGCTGGTTCTTTTAGTTTAGTTTAGTTGTTTGTTTGTTTTTTTCTTTTTCTTTTTTCCCCGTGGTTGCTTAACAACATGTATCCATGAGTATTTTTGGATTTGGGTTGCAAAGTCATGTTTGTTTGTAATCTATCTGTAGTAATCTGTCCTTTGTACTGGATAGGGTAGAATATCACATGAACACCAGAGATTGTTGAGCAGCATTTTTTTTTCAGGCAACCAAACCAAACATTGCAGTCAAGTGGATTCCAACTCATAGCGACCCTACAGGACAGAGTAGAACTGCCCGATAGGGTTTCCAAGGAGCCTCTGGCAGATTTGAACTGCGAAGCTTTTGGTTAACAGCCAAACAAGGACTCATATTTCTGAGGCCCAGTTTTCAAGGGCATCCCTCCGGGGAGTGTTTACATCTCCCTCTGCCACCATCCTCATGTCTGCTTTAAATTAGCTTGTGGTTTCAGCAGTCCAGGGACAAGGACTAGAAGGCAGGAGGGACAGAAAAGCTTGTGATAGGGAAACCAAGGTTGAGTAAGGACAGTGTTGACATGTCTTGGGGTTGTTAACCATTGTCGTAGGGCAATATGTGTACCAACTGTTCAATGAGAAACTATTTTGTTCTGTAAACCTTCATCTAAAGTACAAAAAAAAAAAAAAAAGCATTATCTATGTGAGATCAAATTGACAACAGCAACTCAAAAGGTTTGATGGGAAGCCTAGGAGACAGTGAGTTGAAGACAATGGTTATGGAAAAATTTGGAAAAGGATAGTGAGAATGGCAGCACAACTGGAAGATTGTAATCCATGTTACTGAATTGTACATGTAGAAATTTTTGAAATGGTGTATCTTTGGCTATGTATATTTTCACCAAAAAAAAAAAGACCCTCCAAGGTCAAGAAGGGAGAGTGTCGACATGTTGTGGGGTTTAACCAATGTCATAAAACAATATGGGGACAGTGAGTTGAAGACAATGGTGATGGAATAATTTGGAAAAGGTTAGTGAGAATAGCAGCACAACTGGAAGAATATAACTGATGTCATTGAATTGTACATGCAGAAATTTTTGAAATGGTCTATCTTTGACTGTGTGTATTTTCACTAAAAAAAAAAGGCCCTCCAAGGTTGAGGAGGGAGAGTGTCGACATTTCGTGGAGTTGTTAACCAATGTCATAAAACGTTATGTGTACTGACTGTTTAATGAAAAACTATTTGTTCTATAAACCTTCACCAAAGTACAATTAAAAAAAAAGCTTGTGATTTCTCACACCAACACTTGTGTAAAATCAGGTTCCAGACCACATCAATGTGTGCCAAGAGCCACATATTATCAGGGGACACATCTTCATCAACCTCTACCCAGAGACAAGGCTGAGACAGCCAATTTTCTCTGCTACTTGCTTCTAGGAGCCCTGGTGGCATAGCATTTAAGAGCTACGGCTGTTAATCGAAAGATCAGCAGTTTGGATTCACCAGTTGCTCCTTGGAAACTCTATGGGACAATTCTACTCTGACCTATAGGGTCACTATGAGTCGGCATTGACTCAATGGCAATGGGTTTGTTTTTTTGATTGTTTGCTTTGTTTATTTACCTCTAGGGATTCTTTTCCTAATTCATATGTCCCCTGATGTTTTCTCTCCACCCCTCTAGAGGAAAGATTTTAAGTTAAAATCAAGCTAACTTGGTAAATATTCATTGACTACTTAAAGAATCAAATGTGAAAGAAGAAAAAGAAAGGACAGGACTTTGGATAACTGAATGAATGGGTTGACGGTCCCTCTCGGTTGAAATATAATTTTATTTTCTCATACTGTCTTTTCTGATATTGGTATTAATATAATTTCAGTTTCTTAGAGTAAATTAGAATGTATTTCTTTAAAAAAATTTATTTCTGAAAAAATTTGTGTAAGAATAAGGTTATCGATTGCTTGGTATTTGGTAGAATTCACCCAAGATATCATTTAGGCAAAGTATTTTCTTTGTGGAAATATTTTAATTACAGATTAAATATTTAACATGGTATAGGACTATTCATATTTTCTACTTATTCATTAGTTATATTTGATAAATTACACTTTCTTGGAATTCGTCCCTTAATCTAAATTTTTATATTTATTGGCTTGAAGTGGCTCTTGGCATTCTCTTATCTTTAGTTTCTGTTATTTCCATAGTCATGTGCCTTTGATAATAAGGAGGTACATTTAAAGAATTTTTCATGTTTGTTATTTCTATAACTGAAACCACATTTGCCGTAAACTGGAAAATAAATATATTTTTTAGTCAGGAATTCTTCATCTATGGGGATATAGGCATAATAGATATGCAAATTATCATTTTCTGTTCACACACACATACACCTTCCTCTCAAGCCATCTGATGAAAATAACTCTTAAAATTAAGTGAACCAAGCAATCACATGATCTATTGCTTTCCATGTATTGAATGCAATGATATATGTAGTCTCTTTGACTACCGGCTATAGAGGAGTGAGGAACAAACGAGTGTTCAACTTGTAGTGATTGATCCTTTAATTTCACATTCTATAGATTTTTAAGTTTTTTTTTAATTACTATAAATAACACATGCTTTTAAAAAAGAGAATGTCCATAATATATAGGAAAGAATAGAGAAGAAGAAAACAGCCACCTATTATCAACAATTCCTTCCTCCCCAAATAACCACTGTGAAAACTGTGACGGTGTCTCTCCTTCCAGTCTTTCAGAATAGTGTGGATAATTTTTTTTAAAAGTAAAACAAATATCATAAAGAGAATTAAAACTGAGAAATAGGTGAAATGTGTCAGAAAGGGGGTGATGTGCAGAATGTGGCAGTACCAAGGCAACTTCTAAGTGACAGGTCAGCGTTTTTCTCCTGCCTTATACCGCTGAGAAGCTAAGTAAGGTCCAACAGTGGAGAATCCTGGGGTAACTTAAGTGTTTTATCAAATCTCTAATTGCACTAAGAATGATGATTATGGGAGCCATGTGACAGCATAAAATACTACTGGTGACATAATGATAAGTTTAAAAAGAGATTACAAAGACATATGTGCATAGAAAAAAAGAGTAGATGGAAATATTCCAGGATGCTAACAATAACGGAAGTTGGTGATACGATTATGAGTAATTTTTTAAATCTTTTCTTTGTTCTCTGTATCTTCCGTATCGTAGTTGTATTTTTTAAAAATTTTATTTATTTTGTTGATGTTGAGATATACATAGCAAAACATACATCAATCCAACAATTTCTACATGTACAATTCAGTGTCATTGATGATATTCTTCAAGTTGTATAATCATTCTCACCCTCCTCTTCTGAGTTGTTCCTCCCCATTAACATAAACTCACTGCCCCCAAAAGGTCCTATCTAGTCTTTCAAGTTGCTTTTGCCAATTTGATCCCATATACATAGTTTTTAAAAGAGCATAATTTTCAAGGCGGACATTTTTTACTGGTTAAGTTAAACTATTGTTTGGTTTTAAGAAGACTTCAGGGGACATTTTTGGTTTAAAGATTATTGCAGTGCAATGATTTCAGGGGTTAATCCAGCCTCCATGGCTCCAGAAAGTCTGGATTCCATAAGAATTCGAAACCAAAAGGATTTTTAAAATTTGTACAAACCAGAACCGTTTGAACCTCCCTACAGATTTAGTGATGCTCTTTAACTATGTCATAAGTAAAGTTGAAAACAACACAGTTTCACCTAACTTTTAATTGAATAATAAAGCAGACACTTAATGAGTGGTTTTAACAATGGGCTCAAGCATAGCAATGATTGGGAGGATGGCACAGGACTGAGCAGTGTTTCGTTCTGTTGTACATAGGGTCGCTATGAGTCGTAACTGACTCTATGGCTCCTAACAACAACATTGAGTTGTGACTCATATTTAGAACTTGACACATAATGAATACAACTAATATGTCATCTTATTAAAAAATAATGCTTCCTTATTCACTGAAAGAACTGAAAACTGCATCCAAAATCCACAGGAATGTACAGCTAGGTGCTGTGAAATAGTAAGAGAAAAGGAGTGGAAGTTTGTAGATCTAAATTCTAGTTTTTGATTTATCCATTTAGCCTCAGTTTCCGTTTCAAAATGTGAATAATGAGAAAATATTCTGCCTAGCACACTTTGGTCTTATGAGGACAAAAAACAAAGCAAAAGAATGAAAAACCTGAACCCCCAAATCGGAGTGCTAGAAAAACTGTAAGAGTGGTTCCCATTAGACGCTCATGCCTACCCCAAGTGACCTTTCTTTGAATCCTTCAGAGACAGGACTAACACCACCATTTCACTTGGCCCATTTCTTTTCACTCAACAATGTTGTTACACAGGTCTTTCTTAAACCTGCCTCCTGACCTTTCTCCCCAGTTTTCCTAGTTCCATCCTCTGGGGTAAGGTACAGTACCCCAGTGTGGCCTGATGGCCACCAATGTGTAGTGACCAATCCCCTCAGCATCTGGGCCACTGGAGAGCCTGGCTGGTTCTCTGGCCATGAGCAGCCTTTCTCATTGTTTTCTCTGAGTGATGAGGGGATGGGAGAGGATTTGGAAAGTTCTGCTCTGGAGGATGCCTCGAGAGGGACCACCCCTCCCTTGCGTTGAAAGTTACACACCTACAGGGCACTACACATGCAGTGTCTTGCCACAGGTGTGATTCCTATTGGGTATCTTAGTCAATGCAGACTCTGACGTTGGGTTTGGTTTTGTATTCCACCCACACTTTTGCCTTTTATACCTGTCTTGTGCTCACAAAATTAGGTAGATTTGAGGAGTAAGGATTTGAGATTTGTCTGTGTTTACAGTTGGCCCTCTGTATCTGTGGGCTCCACATCTGCAGATTCAATCAACTGCAGATTGAAAATATTTGGGGCAAAAAGGAAAAGAACCAAAAAGCAAAACTTGAATTTGCTGCACACCAGGCACGCCACTGAATGCATGCCTATGCATGCTGTTGACTTTCTACAGCTAAAGGGTGGCTATGTTCATGTCTGTACCCAGCCCTGGCTGCCACTTTCTTGGAAGGAGAGGTTAGCTATGTCCAGAACAGGGCCAAGACCAAGCTCAAGGGTTACCACTGAAGACCACTCTTTATATTCACCATTTATCTTAGAGTCTGGGCATTTATGCACATATCCAACTCTACTAACCACATTCTTCACCTTGGTCACAAGAGAAACTGTTAGCAATGCTTTAATGAAGTCCTGATTCATTAAGTCTATAGTGTTCTGCCTAGTCTACCAAGCTAAAATCCCACCAAAGATTGAATGAGGTTTATCTGATTTCGCTTGTTGTCAGTCAATTCATGCTTTCTCTTAGTGATCATGGCTTCATTAAGGACCCAAAAATGGTTCCTTTAGTCATTCATCTAGAATCTTCTCTACTCACTAATCAGTGCTTGAAAAAATCCTTAAAATCCAGTAATGGATGTGAAAACTCTCTGGAATTAAAAGCGTAAGGGGACGTCATTTTCTTAAGAGGATTCAGTAGCAGAGTTTTGGTAGGAAACCTGAACGCTCAGCCTGGTTTGGTGGTCTAGGAGAGTCATAGAGATTATGTGAATTATTTATGTGTCTTTGCCTGGAACAGGAATGAAATCAGGAGCCAAGTTTCAAACTAGATTCTACAAGAGCTTAACCAAAAAGATTACAAGGTGGCCTTTGGACGTGGTGTATTAAATTGTCCAGTTTTATAGGACAAATGTTGAAGTAACAGAATGTGGCACTGGGAGACACTTTGGAGATCATTTAGACCATTTCTTTTCCAACTCTAAGGTGCACATGAATAACCTGGACATCTTATTAAAATGCAGATTCTGATTCAGTAGCTCTGGAGTGTGGCTCAAGATTCTTCATTTCCACATGTTCACTGATCATGCTTCTGGCCCATGGGCTTACACTCTGTATACTAAGGATTTAGACTGTACTTTTCTTTTTTTTAGATGTGGAAAATGAGGTCCAGGGATGAGAAGTGATTTTACTAAATCCATGATGAATTTACAACTCTCCACTTAATCAAGGTGTCCCGGTGTCTTCTTATTGGCAGAATTGCTTCTAAAAATTTATTTTTTAATTTAAAAAATTTCAAATGAAAAAATTTAATTTTATTTAATTAAATTTTTAGATTAAAACATTTAAAATCTTTTTACAAGTAAAAAATTTAAATTTAATGAAATTTCAATTTCAACTAAGCAATTGATGGACCTAGTAAAACTTAAATGCAAATCAATTCTGAATGTGTAAAATCTCTCAAAAGCTGGACAACTCAAAAGGAACACCAAAGAAAAATTGACACCTTTGAATTATGGTGCCAGTGATGAATATTGAATGTACCATGGACTGCCAGAAGAATGAACAGATCTGTCTTGGAGGAAGTACAGCTAGAATGTTCCTTAGAAGCAAGGATGGGGAGGCTTCATCTCTCGTACTTTGGACATGTTATCAGGAGGGACCAATCCCTGGAGAAGGACATTGTACTTAGTAAGGTAGAAGGTTAGAGAAAGAGAGGAAGACCCTTAACGAGGTGAATTGACACAGTGGCTGCAACGATGGGCTCAAACATATCTACTATTGTGAGGATGGTGCAGCACTGGTCAATGTTTCTGTTATGTATAAAATCACCATGAGTCAGAGACAACTCAACAGCACTCCCAACCACAAACTTTTCCATAAAAATATTTCTGACCTCTTCGGTATAAATACAGCTGTTCTGGATTTTTGCAGGGGCCATGGTACAGACAGCATTGTGTTTACATGGATTCTGATAGGTTTAATGTTAAAAGTCTTGGGATTGACTCAGTGAATTCTTTGTAACATCATGTATGGCTGGCCCTGGAGTTTTAGAGATTTTCCATTAACTACTGGTATCGAATTTTTGTTGCCAATTATGGTTATTTGTTTTCCCTGAACTCTGCGGGGGTTGAAGCAGCTGCTAAGCTCAGGCAGTTGTGCGTGTGTGTGTGCGCGCGCGCGCGCGTATGTGTGTCTGTGTCTGTGTATGCACGCCAACTAAACAGTGCAGACTCCAGGCAATTTTCTCCTTGATGAGAAACTGAAAGGAAAAGGGGGAAGAAATTTCTGGAGTGGAACAGAGTGTCAGAAAAGAAAAGTTGGGGTAACACACTCCTATTTGGGGAGGAAGTACCTATGGTGGGGTTACACTCATTCATCATTATTGCCTAATCTACATTCTACCTATCTACTAGATAAGAAGTTTTTCTGGGGACGTCAAAGACTGGTCCTTCCTCTCTTTTTTTCTTTTTTTTGCCTCTGAAGAGCCTAGAAGAGTACCTTGCACTCAGTGGGAAGCCATAAGCAACTCTTGAACTGAAATATTCACCCTCAGTGTCAGTTATTCCTGGCTCAAAGCCCTGAAGAGTATTCTGGCCATGTCTAGAGGCTCACAAGTAGGCATTTGTCTGAAAGCTGTAGCTTCTCCTCTTCATTCCTTACTGGTCTCTTCTTGTCGACTTTTAACCTTCTTGTAAGTTTTCTCTCTTTATGGGAGGAAAGATCAAAAGAGGACACAAGAAAAGTAAGAGGATCAGAGGGAGGTGAGGAAGGATAAGAGGAGGAGAAAGGAGGGCAGGGAGAAGCAGGACAAGAGAGGAAGAAGAAGACTCGGGGGAGGAGAAGATGAGAGAAGGAGCCAGAGGAGAAAAGGGAGGAGGGAGAGGAGCAGGGAGAGAGGAGCCTGGAGGCAGGAATATGGCTAGCTGCTTATGTGAAGGAAATGTAGGTCATACTCCTTCCCCCAAGATGCCCTACCCTCTGGCTCCCCGTCTGCCCTTGTTCTCTGCTGAGGATGCCTGTATTAGTCAGGACTCTTTCGGCTGAAGAAGACAGACAACCCAACTTCACTAACTCACTTTAAAAACAAAAGGATACCTTGGCTCCTGTCGCTGAACAGTCCAGAGATCGTACGACTTGGGCCAGTCTCTAGCACATGTTCTTTGCAGCTCTCTGGAAGCCGCCTCCTCACGTTTGTTTCCCTCATTATCTTAGGAAGACTGCCACAGCCTCATCTTCAGGGGTGGCTTCCCACACTGTCAAGCAGAAGTACTAAGCCTTCTTTTGACTGGACCACTCCTGAGCCGTCACTATGGGTTTGTGCTGATTGGCTTCAGCCTTGTGTCCCACACCTTAAACTCTTTGGAAAGAAGGGGTAGGGTTACCCTGGTTGGCTCAGACCAGTGACTCCACCTGGAGTTAGGGGTGGAGTCGGCTCCACCCAAACAAACCTCTTGGCGGCTCCACATTGGAGGAAGGGTGGAAACCACTCTCCGCACTCCTTCCCTCAATTTTTGAGGGTCTTCTAGGTGATTTCAGTCTGGCTGTGTCTTTACCAGTCTATTGATTCACCAGATGACCTAAATCTGTGCACTCACATTATAGATATGTGTAAAAATGTCAGCAAAACTACTATAATCATGTTTTGTTAAACCTCAAGACCATTCTGCTTATTCTTAAAACGATTGAAATCTTCGCCCTGGTTAAATTGGAACATTTGTCTCTCAACGAAAGCTCTTTAATCTACCAATTAATCATAGCTATTTGGAAATTACATACAGGCATTCTGGAGGACAGGAAACAAGACGCATGGCCAATGACCTCTAGAAGAGTGCACTGTCCCCGAGCCCGTAAGCCGGGCTCCCAGACCCACAGCCCTGGGTCTCTGTAAGGGTACAGAGCAGTGACTGGGCTCACACCAGGCGCCGCCCTGTCTGGCTGAGGGATCTTGGGGAAAGCATTTAATCTTTCTATGTGTCAGTTTCCTCGTCTGTAAAGTAGGGATTACTACAGCACCTACCTCGTAGGTATATGGGTTCAGCACGAGACTACTTGGTCAGAAGAACTGAACTTTCCTAGAAGGGGGCTGGCCCATAACGCCTGCTCTTGTTCTCTCTGTGTCAGCTCGAGGAAGACACTCGGGTTCAGGGTGGAGAATCGCCCCAGGATGTGGCAGGGCTGCTGGAGTGACCAGTGGTGGAAACTGGCAGGAGGTGGGAAATGCGGTGGGGGGGCGGCTCATGTTCAGTAGGATCGGGAGAGAGAAGTGCAGAATGGGGGTCGCGGGGGAGTCCCAGCCCAGATTTGCACAGGGGGTCCCGGAGGCAGTGGGTGCCAGTCCTGATAGTGCAGAGGATCCTCTAACGGGCAGCGGGGGCGATGGGGGAAAGGCGTGCCGAGGCCAGCGAAGGGGGGCCTTGATGCCAGGTGCTGGAGGCGTTTGGGCAGCCAGTGAAAGGCTGGACTCCGTGGTATTCTGAGAAGGTGGATCTGAATGCAGGACACAGGAGGGTCATGAGGGAGAAGTCCAAGAGGTGATCTGGCAGCAGCTCTCTCGGGGGCGCATCAGGACTGCCCATGCGGAAGCCTGACGCTCTGGCCACGGCCCCCCTCCCCCTTCCCTACCCGCTGCCGCCTGGGCATCATCCTGAGCCCAGGGTGGTCAGCGGGTCCAGGCTCAGCCAGAGCACACGGGGTGGGATGACCATCAAGAAGAGTCCGTGGGTCTGAAACATGAACGGAGCCCTTGTGGGGCGGTGCCCCGCGCCATGGGCTCACCTCTGCCTTCAGGGCTGTAAGAAGGATTGGGAGGCAGGCAGAAGAGGGATGGGTACGGGGCTCAGAGAGAAAGTACGAGACCCCAGGCCTGGCCCTGACTCATTGGGAGCGGTGTTCTCTGCCGGGAACCTGATTCCAGAGAGGACCTAGGTGGGCAAGCCTGGTCCAGGTGTCCCATGAATCAGGAGAGCAGGCAGCTCTGTGGAACGGTAGAGGTTCACGGGCAGTGAGGAGCACTGGTATTTCCTGAGGGTCTGGCGCGTTTTCTGAACGATCCTGGCTGTCTGCCAAGCTCTTGAGCTTCCTGTTCATAGTTCCCGAAATGTGTCCTTGCGGAGGGCTCTGAAACAGGCGTCACCAGAAAAGAGCCGGCTTTCCCCATCCCTCAGCCTCTGAGCCAGCTGGGTCCATTGACGGGTGTCAGCTGCCGGCCCACGTGGCACAGAACCGGACCCTAAGGTCTTTGGAAAAAGAACAGGGAATCCACAACTCAGTCTAAACCTGTGGCTTCTTGTTTTTGTGAATCTTCAAAATTCACTTTTGTTCTTAATAGCCAACTTCGTATGGGCAGGCTTCATCTGGGGGAAGAAATGCTGCGGGCTTAGCCTGAGAGTTAGCATCTCCTGTGAGGCCAGTCATTTCCAGATTCCACCGTGAGGAAGAACGGAGACGGTAAAATGACTAACGGCACTTTGGATGTTTTGTTCCAAATTTTTCCTCAGTATTTGTTTACTTATGCGTTGATGAGGCACTTAAAAACCAAAAAAACCCAAACCCTTTGCTTTGAGTTGACTCCGACTCAGTGAACCTACGGGACAGAGTAGAACTGCCCCATAGGGTTTCCAAGGAGCGGCTGGTGGATTGAACTGCTGACCTTTTGGTGAGCAGCCGAACGCTTAACCACTGCATCACCAGGGCTCTTATGAGGCACTTAGAAGGGGCAAATGGAATCTTACGAAACTAATAATATTATGCAGTTTATTGAGACTGGATTTTAAGGGTTTGTGGGAATTAATGAGTCATTTTAAAAGAAATATTCAGTTAAGTCTTAACTCTAACACCAGCGATAGCATTATAACAAACCTCATTATTTACACAAAATCATGTAACTGCCATGACTTATTCAGAAATGTGATCGCCTACTATTATGTACGTTTTATTCAACGGAAGATTTGTTGTTGTTAAGTGCCATCACATTGGTTCTGACTCACAGAGACCCTACGTACAACAGAACAGAGCACTGCCCGGTCCTCTGCCATCTTCACAATCACTGCTATATTTGAGCCCCTGGTTGCAGCCATTGTGTCAATCCATCTTGTTGAAGGTCTTCTTCTTTTTTTTTTTTAATTTTCTTGTCTTTATTCTTTTTTTTTTTATTATTATACTTTAGATGAAGGTCTACAGAACAAACTAGCTTTTCATTAAACGGTTAGTACATATATTGTTTTATGACATTGGTTAACAACCCCATGACTTATCAGTACTCCCCCTTCTCAACCTTGGATTCCCTGTTACCAGCTTTCTTGTCCCCTCCTGCCTTCCAATTCTTGCTCCTGGTACGGTGTGCCCCTTTATTCTCGTTTTGTCCTATGTGTCTGTCTAATCTTTGGTTAAAAGGTGAACCTCTGGAATTATTTCATTACTGAGCTGAAAGGGTGTCTGGGGGCCATACTCTAGCGGTTTCTCCACATTCTGTCAGGCCAGTAAGTCTGGTCTTTTTTTGAGTTAGAATTTTGTTCTACATTTTTCTCCAGCTCTGTCCGGGACCCTCTATTGTGATCTTGGTCAGAGCAGTCAGTGGTGGTAGCCGGGCAGCATCTAGTGGTACTGGACTCAGTCTGGTGGAGGCTGTGGTAGTTGTGGTCTGTTAGTTCTTTGGACTAATCTTTCCCTTGTGTCTTCAGTTTTCTTCATTTTATCTTGCTCCTAAAAGGGTGAGGCCAGTGGAGTATCTTAGATGGCCACTTACAGGCTTTTAGGACCCTAGACACTGCTCACCCAAATAGAATGTAGAACATTTTCTTTATAAACTATGTTATGCCAGTTGAGCTAGATGTTCCCTGAGACCATGGTCTTCACAGCCCTCAGCCCAGTAATCTGATCCCTAAGGGAGTTTGGATTTGTCCATGGAGCTTCCATGACCTGATCCTGAACAAATTGTGCTGACTTCCCCGGTATTGTGTACTGTCTTATCCTTCACCAAAGTTACCTCTTATCTATTGTCTGTTTAGTGTTTTTCCACCCCCATCCCTTCCCTCCCTCGTAACCATCAAAGGTTGTTTCTTTTTGTGTGTAAACCTTTTCATGAGTTTTTATAGTAATGGTCTCATACAATATTTGTCCTTTTGTGATTGACTTATTCACTCAGCATAACGCCCTCCAGATTCATCCACGTTATGAGATGCTTCCCAGATTCATCATTGTTCTTTATCATTGCATAGTATCCCATTGTGTGTATGCACCGTAGTTTGTGTAACCATTCATCTGTTGACGGGCATCTAGGTTGTTTCCATCTTTTTGCTATTGTGACCAATGCTGCAACAAACATGGGTGTGCATATGTCTATTCGTGTGATGGCTCTTATTTCTCTAGGATATATTCCTGGGAGTGGAATTGCTGGATCTTATGGTATTTCTATCTCTAGCTTTCTAAGGAAGCACCATATCATTTTCCAAAATGGTTGTAGAGGGTCTTCCTCTTTTTCACGGACCTTCTACTTTATGGAAGATCATGAAATAAATGGGAAATGTATTTGATAACTATGTACTACTTGTAAGTCATGGCAGTTATATGATTTTGTGTAAATAATGAGGTTTGTTAAGTGAAGGATGTAATAAATGATGTCCTTTTATAATGCTGTTGCTTGTGTTAGAGTTAAGACTTACTGTATCACTTTCCACTAAGCTTCTACAGTTTTAGAAGGATGTAATCCGGTCCACCGCTTGACTGAAGGCATTGCATTATCATTAACAGACATCTGTTGATTGCATCTAAAGTTATAATATATAATGACCCAAGCCATGGTGTTTTCAATTGCCTCATATGCATGTGAAAGCTGGACAATGAACAAGGAAGACCGAAGAAGAATTGATGTCTTTGAATTATGGTATTGTTGAAGACTATTGAATATACCGTGGACTACCAGAAGAACAAACAAATCTATCTCAGAAAAAGTACGCCAGAATACTCATTAGAAGCAAAGATGGCAAAACTTCATCTTACATACTGTGGACATGTTATCAGAAGGGACCGGTCCTGGAGAAGGACATCATGCTTGGTAAAGTAGAGGGTCAGTGAAAAAGAGGAAGACCCTCAATGAGATGGAGTGACACAGTGGCTGCAACAATGGGATCAAGCATAACAATGATTATGAGGATGGCACAGGACCAGGCAGCACTTCGTCCTATTGTACATAGGGTCTCTATGAGTGGGAACCGACTTGCCAGCACCTAACAACAACAACAAAGCGTATTTCCTTCAATAAGAGTTTAAAATGTAATTTTAAAAACGTGATCTTTTCTTCTAAAGACTTAGCAAACGCTACATCTATAGCTATTGAGAAGACCGTCTACTCTCAGAACCCTCCCCTCCCCGCCAAAAAAAATCCAAACCCTTTGCCATCAAGTCAATTCAGACTCATGATGGCCCTTATGCCCTGTGTTTCTTACTGGTCTCTGGTTCTTTTGGACACCTTTCATCTCCATGATTCCTATCAATAATGTTACTGTGGGGAAGAGTAAAGAAGCAGGACAGAATCTGAGATGTTAAAGAAGGAAATGAAAAGGAGAGCCAAAGGAGGCTTACCATTCAATTCAGTTCCATCTCAAAACCCTTGTTGCTCTTGTACAATATGTTAGCTTTGCACTGTGACTGTGTATGGAGAACAGGATGGTGGAAAAGGTGCTTCAAAAGATGCAGCTCTTGTCCAGCTGGTTTGGTGCATCACGGTATTCACCCAAGAGGCAACTGAAGAGCAACGACAGGTGCGTTAGACGTGGAGGATGCGTGTTCACTATAATTGTCTTCCTTGGCTTTGAGAAAAGGAAGAAGACAATGTTGCCCAGAAAGAGTGAGGTATCTATCCTTCAGGATATGGAAATTTGACCTTTCTAACTGTGGTGATGAATTTAAAAAGATTCATGGCCTTTCTCTACTCAACATGCAGTTGTTAATCTTTGTACCCATAAACCCTATTGGCCACAAGCCTTTTAACTTACTTAGGAGAATAATTTAACAGATATGGTCAAGGAGTGACAAAGATTCACTTCTAAAATATACCCTTTAAAATGTTACACATGCAGCACATACTCACTGGAAAAAAATGAACTTAAGGAAGAATATATATAGAGAGAGATAAGTAAAATAGATGCAAATAATAATCTTTCATAAACCCATCACTGTGAAATAATAACTGTTAACATTTTGGTGATTATCTTTTTCTCTGAATACATTTACATTAAAAAAAAATAACACTCATACCATACAAGCTAGTTGATTACCTCTCAACAATATATTACAGCATCTTGTCATGTTAATGAATTTTTTCTACAACAGCTTTTTAATCATATCGTATAATTTATTAAATCTTGATCTCTTTTTAATTAACAATACAATGAAACTAACATCTGTCTAGCTAAACCTTTGCATTTATTCATGATTATTTTCTTGGGATAAATTTCCAGAGGTGAAATGGTTGGGTTAAAGGACGTGAGTATTTTTAAGCTTTTGATACCTGTTGCTAAGTTAATTGTAGGGAAGTGCTATTAATTCATACTCCCGCCAACACTGTGTGACTTTCATTTTCCAACATTCTTACCAGCTTTGGATTCTCTTTAAAGCGTGCTAATCTGTTAACTGGTAAAGGATATTTGACTGTTTTAATCTACTTTCAGGACACTCTGTGCAACAAGGTTCTGGTTTTTCGATTCTGCCCGTTTAGGTTCATCTTCTTGTCCTTTTCGGTTACTCATCGCCAAAGCAATCACCTCTTACAGTAACTTATGCCAGCCTAATTCTGCATCCTTTGCCCTCATTTGACATCTCTCAGCAAGTCTGAAAGAAGAGTGTAGTGAAATCAAATGCCTTTGCTCTGACTTTTTAGTGATCTCAAGTTGGGGCAAATCGCATCCTTAATAATTCTGTCTCCTTTCTATCTATAACATTTAGAGATAAAGCCTGACCCCTCAACCCCACAAGATTGCACTGGGGATGTAAGGAGATAGGAAAGGTTTTTGAATAGGAAAAAAAAAAAATGTAAAATGGTGTTACTATTATTGTTACCATACAGTTTATTTTTATTGTGACCTATGTAGTTTCTGGAAAACAGTAAGCTGAAATTTTGACAGTCTTCTAATTCTAAACTTGGAAAATGTGTGTGTGTGTGAGAGAGAGAGAGATCATTTCTTTGTTCTTAGATCCAGAATAAATTCTTGAGCATCCAGCCTGTGCTAAGCCCTGTGCTCAGTGCTAGGGACGCTGGGAGGGTCGCATCCACTGGGCCCTAACTCTTCACCGAGGAAGTCTAAACCACATCTCCAAGGAGGCTGGGTTGGAGGAGGGCAGCACTGGCTTGGGAGTGGAGGCCCACCTGCATTTCTCCCAGGAAACTTCTCTATCTTTCTTCGTGTAGTTCCGATTATAATGCCAGAATTAGAATATATTTAAAAACGGTATTTTACTTATTTTTCTGTTACACTTTTCAGTAAGATTTTGTAAATCTAAAATTTTGGCATAGATTACAATTTTTTTTAAAAATAGATAACACAAATTTTAAAAAGCTGTTCAGCAAAGTCTCCCTGTCTTCCTTTCCCCCAGCCCCTTAGCTCCCTCTTTATCATCAGTAGGTAACTACTTTTAATAGTTTCGGTAGTCCCTTTCATCTCTAATGTACGTTGCTTCAAATATTTATAGATTGAATTACAGGAGTGACGTTCAATATAGGGCTGGCATTCAGGACACCTGCACTTTCTTGTGAAGCCCTGAATTGCCAGTGTGTGACAGGTGACAAAAACTTTACCTAAATATGATCATGCGGACATTTTACAAACACAAGTTCTCCCTCTCCCAGAAATTAACTTTAGTTCACAAAGAACTTTCTTGTTCATTATCTTCTACATTAATTGGAGCCCTGGTGGTGCAGTGGTTAAGAGCTCAGCTGCTAACCAACAGGCCTGCAGTTTGAACCCACTAGCCGATCCTTGAAAACCCTATGGAGCAGTTCTGCTCTGTCCTATAGGGTTGCTATGAGTTGGAATCGACTCGACGGCAACAAGTTTGTTTTTTGGTTTTATATATTATTTAACCTATCATTTTGTGAAATTATTGAGCAACCAGTCTGTGCTAAGCCCTGTGCTAGGTGCAAGGGATGCCGAGAAGACCAGGTGGGAGGGGAAATACAGAGATGAACAGAATGTGGAGCAGCTTACAGTCTAGTTGGCAACAACAGAATCAAATGTCAATAATAAAAAGGAAGGCAGGAAAGGGATAGTGAAGAAAGGCCCAACCACTTCTGGGTTTCAGATGAGAACTCCCGTGTATTAGTGTGAACCACTGTGAATCTTGCCTTGGGGGCGTGTTTTGTGCAGACAGCTGCAAGTGGAGCGTCGCTTACATCCTCCTCCATAGGTGTAGGGATTGGTCTAACTTTACAGGTGAAGAGTCAAGAGCGTTCCTCAAGACCACTGAGCTGGCAAGTGGTGGAGCCTGGACTGTCCCTCCCTGCTCTCTGAGACCATGGCTCTCTGGGTTCTAGAATGGGGTGAAATTCCAAGGTTTTATTATCTGAGGAAGGCACATCTATTACACATCCTTTTTCACACTGCCCCCTCTAGTTCCGTTATTATTGGACAGATTTGCTTTTGAGTCTGTGATGTTGGAAGGACCATCAGAAGATGTACAATGTGAACTGGACCAAAACCTTAGGTGGCTCATGGGTACTACTTCAGGCTTTGGGTGCTTCCATCATGTAAGGAAATATAGGGAGACAAAGTATTGTTGATTGGACACTCAAACCCACGTCCATGTCCAAATTGGCATAAACGATCATTTGTAGCCAAAGCAGAGTGGGGATAAAGTGTAGGTGTGAGTGTGTGTGTGTGTGTGTGTGTGTGTGTGCGTGTGCGGGGGCAGGGGGTAGGTATATGGAGTGAAGTCCTCCATGACTGCAGGCTTGGAGGAGATGCTTAAGAGATACTGGTTTCCACAGACACAGGAACACCCAGGCAGGAAGTGGGAAGGCTGCAAGTTCAGTTAACACTTCAGTGAGAGCTTGGCCTACTGGTTCAGGGAAAAGAGTTGGGATTTGCTCTTGAGAAAGAAGAGGCTCTTCCAGTGAATTCTAGGCTCTCAGCCCAGACAGAATTGCCCAACTGAAACACAATATGGTGTGGGTGTGGGGATGTCAAGTGATAATGCCAGGAAAAAAAGGCCACGAAAAGAATATTTACAAAAGAACATTCCAGAAACATATTTACAAAACTTGAAGCCTGTTGGCGCTGATCATAATTAATAATAAAACTAAATATTAATTAAAATAAATATTTTAGGATCAGTAGATTTGTAAGTTTTTGATTATCCTATATCTGAGTTTAATCAGTCCACGGCAACATTCTGACCAGCTTTGAGGACAAAAATTTCTGTAAGGATTTTAGCAGGTTTTCTACGTCTGAAGCCTCAGACAGCCCCTAAGACAATCAACAAGTGAATGATGATGTTGCTCCAGTAGAACTAGGCTACTACGCTTCCGTGTCTTGGGTGAAACTTTTCCTTCTTTTATCATTTAAAGGGAAATTTTTGGAATTGAACACACTTATTATAAATTTGGAGCCCTGGTTGCATAGTGGTTAAGAGATACAGCTGCTAACCAAAAGGTTGGCAGTTCAAATCCACCAGCTGCTCCGTGGAAACCCTATGGGACAGTTCTCCTCTGTCCTGTAGGGTCCTATGAGTCAGAATTGACTCGATAGCAAAGTTCTGTTTTGTTTTTTTAAATAAATTACTCCGTGTCTCTTTTCTAAAGATGCTGAACCTCTTGACAGCGAGTCTCTTTTTGGCTGAGGGGAGTGGTGTTGCTTTTTATGACTGAAGCTGCCCAGTCATTTGTGCTAATGACAGATTCCAATATGGACCACAAAACGGGCACATTCCAAATCCATGATTATACCCCCGGCAAAATCATAATGGCTTCCTTCATTCTATTCCTGGAGTTAGTGACAGGGTATAACCTGACTGGAAATCCTGGGGTAACTCTTCCTAGATTACTATTGCCTGGTCCCTTGTTCTAGGCTGATTGGCTGCCATCCACTCCTGGAGGTCCCACGGTTGTTCTCAGCCTCCCCATCAAGGGGTCCACCTGGCGTGGCAGCTCTGGAATGAGCCAGGGTCTGCAGTCATCCATCTTTCCCCCATGATGGGCGGGCTGTGTTTTAGACACTAGCTGTGTTCCTTACAGTGGCCTTGCAAAGCAGGCATTATTCCTTTCAATTTGTCTCCAAGGAAACTGAGGCTCAGAGATATGAGGCAAGTTTCTTAAGGTCACAGCAAATAGCAAAGCAGGATTTGAACACAGGTCTGTCGGGCTCCAAACCTCTTTATGTTTCATGATGCTGAAATGGGAAGGGGACTTTAAGAAGGGAAAGAGTAGGTTCTGGAATAGTTCTTTTCAACATGTAGTTGAAGTAGTTCACATTTGTATGGGCACTGAAGTTTTTCGGTGTCCGTTCACATACAGCGTCTCGTGATTAGGTCTCCCTTCTGCCACCTCTAACAGGAATTTATGCTCTAAACTGGCACATGGTATCTGTAAACTAGTTTTTTTTTTAAAAGGTAATATGCACAATCACCACCCGTCTGTCATTTTGTTGTACTGTGGAGGTTTGCATACTATTATGATGCTGGAAGGCATGCCACAGGTGTTTCAAATACTAGCAGAGTCATCCGTGGTGGACAGGTTCCAGCAGAGCTTCTAGACTAAAACAGACTAGGAAGAAAAGCCTAGAGATGCACTTACAAAAATTAGCCAATGAAAACCCTCTGGATCACATCAGAACATTGTCCAACTTGCTTCCTTTGAATACGTCATAGGCGGGATCAATCTCTAGAGGAGGACATCATGTTTGGTGAAGTAGAGGAGCAGTGAGGGCAAGGGGGACCCTCAGTGAGATGGACTGGTACAAGAGCCATAGCAACGGACTTAAACATGCTGATGGTCATGAGGATGACAGAGGACCGAGCAATGTGTCGTTCTGTTATACATAAGGTCTCCATGAGTCAGACTTGACACAATGCGATCTGTCTATGTGTCTACCTATCTATCTAATATGTCCAAGAGATTTTTGTAGCCTCTGAAATGGTAGTAGAAAATATTTAAGCCCAAATCAATACAAATGAAATATATACAATAATAAATTACAAATTATAGTAGGGATTTGGTAGATATTTCTCTGGAATGGTTAAGCAAACTCTGCCTGAAGTTGATAGGAGAAACCATCTGTCTGTTACAGAATAATTTACAAAACTAGATCCAAAGATTCACAGCATTTCTTTTCTGGAAAGAAAGTATATGATAGAGTTAGTGATTATGGAATGTGTACCGAGAATTGATTGATTTAAAAAATCTCATGTGAACTTACCGTGACTACCTCTTTTGGATAAATTCCCGTCAAGGTTTTCACATTTCTCTAGAGTAACACAGTGGACTGCTGTGATGACTCATTCAGGGGAGAAGGAGGTTACAGTTTTGCTATTGAGATACTGTGGGGAATTACAACCACATTACTCACCACACCTGAGTATTTTTCATGAACCTCAAACTCTGAGATTTATTTAACTGCAAGATCAGAGTTGTAAATTTTTTTGTCCTAGTTGAAGTTATTTTTTAAACTTTTGGTAAGGTACGGCCCGACATTGAAGGTTTTGACCTCCAGAGTTGAAGTAAAGGGCAAGTAGGGGTTTACCCAATGCCATTGACCCAGATAATCTGGATTGTTCAGAAGTAAAGTGTGTCTTTATCTAATTGTCTAGTTAGATGAGGTTGAAAAGAAGTTTCTGTTTGTTACACAGTTGCAGCATCCTCAGCTTTGCGTTCACAAGGTAGGTGTATTGTATTAGGAGAGTTCAAACTTTATTTGCATTGCTGCCTTACTCATATTTCTTTTTTTTCCTAATTTCTAATGCTTTCTTTCTTTCTCATTTCACACATCCCCACATACTTAGGAAGAAGTTTCAGTGTCATTTAAAAAAATTTTTCCTCCACTTACTTAGTGTTGCAAGTAATAATCAACTAAGGTTATTAATCTTGTGAAACCCTGAGGATAGATTAATTATAACCATCAGGGGTTTGGATGGTTAGCACGCTATTAACCAAACAATTTTTGGCCATGTTGACTTCTAAGTCAATATGGCAGCTAATTTTTTTCTTTTTATAACACACACACAAAAAATGTAAGGGTCAGCCATTGTTACGGATTGAATGGTGTCCCCCAAAAATGCGTGTCAACATGGCTAGGTCATGATTTCCCGTATGGTGTGATTGTCGTCATCTGAGACGATTTTCCTCTGTGTTGTAAATCCTGCTTCTGTGATGTTAATGAGGCAGGATTAGAGGCAGTTACGTTAATGAGGCAGGAACTCAATCTACAAGATTAGGTTGTATCTTGAGTCAACCTCTTTTGAACAATAAAAGAGAGAAGTGAGCAGAGAGACAGAGGGAACTCATGGCACTGAGAATGAAGAACCAGGAGTAGAGCGCATCCTCTGGACTCAGGGTCCCTGCACTGAGAAGCTCCCAGACCAGGAGAAGATTGATGACAAGGACCTTCCCCCAGAGTCAACAGAGAGACAGAGAGAGAAAGCCTTCCACTGGAGCTAGCACCCTGAATTTGGACTTCTAGCCTCCTAGCCTGTGAAAGAATTAATTTCTCTTTGTCAAAGCCATCCCCTTGTGGTATTTCAGCCCTGGTAATGCAGTGGTTAAGCTTTTGGCTGCTAACCAAAAGGTTGGCATTTGGAACCCACCAGCCACTCCTTGGAAACCCTATGGGGCAGTTCTACTTTATCCTATAGGGTTGCTATGCATTGAAATCGGCAAGGGGTTTGGAGTTTTTGGTTTAGGTAACTAAGACAGCCGTATCTGGGCATCAATGGCCAAGACACTTCTGCAAATGATATTTCTGGATTAATATTATTGCATTGACATGGTTTTCAATGTCTTTTGAAAATTTGGTTATTGCTGGTGATTCAGCCTGAAAGGGAGTATAGAGAGATGAACCTCCCCACAGCTGAAATCACTTTGTCCAGGTCTAATTTTAAATCATCAAAAAGTATTTACTGTCTACTTTGTGCTGTGTAGATATGTGTTGTTGTTGTTGTTAGGTGCTGTCGAGGCAGTTCTGACTCATAGTGACCCCATGCACCACAGGATGAAACACTGCCCGGTCCTGTGCCATCCTCACAATTGTTGTGATGCTTGACCCCATTGTCGCAGCCACTGTGTCAATCCTTCTCATTGAGGGTCTTCCTATTTTTCAGCGACCCCGTGCTTTACCAAGCATGATGTCCTTCTCTAGGGACTGATCCCTCCTGACAACATGTCTAAAGTATGTAAGACGTAGTCTTGCCATCCTTGCTTCTAAGAAGTATTCTGGTTGCACTTCTCCCAAGACAGATTTGTTCTTTCTTTTGGCAATCCATGGTATATTCAATATTCTTCACCAATACCACAATTCAAAGGTGTCAGTTCTTCTTCGGTCTTCCTTATTCACTGCCCAGCTTTCGCATGCATATGGTGGGATTGAAAATACCATAGGTTGGGTCAGGTGCACTTTAGTCTTCGAGGTGATATCTCTGCTTTTCAACATTTTAAAGAGGTGTTTTGCAGCAGATTTGCTCAGTGCAATGTGTAGTCTGATTTCTTGACTGCTGCATGAGTGTTGATTGTGGATCCAAGTAAAATGAAATCCTTGACAACTTCAAACTTTTCTCCATTTATCATGATGTTGCTTATTGGTCCAGTTGTGAGGAGTTTTGTTTTCTTTATGTTGAAGTGTAATCCATACTGAAGGCTGTGGTCTTTGAGCTTCAAGTTAGACATGTACGATACCAAAAAAAAAAATAGGAGAGGCGATCACTGTCCTGTAATCTCTCTCCCTCTTGGGTTGCCTTTTGCTCCCATTGAAGGAAAGGGTTAAATTCTGTTAGCAGACATTCTACACTTGGTCTTTTGTTGTTCCTATCATGGAGTTGGCCTCTGACTCATGGTGACCTCATGCACAACAGAATCAGACTGTTGTGATCCATAGGGTTTATTTTGGCTAATTTTTTGGAAATAGGTTGTCAGAACTTTCTTCCTACTCTGTCTTAGCTGGAAGCTCCACTGAAACCTGTTCAGCATGACAGCAACACACAAACCTACACTGACAGGTTCCTGGTGGCTATGCTTGCGGTGCATTGCCTGGGAATTGAACCCCAGTCTCCCTCATGAAACGTGAGAATTCTACCATGGAGCCACCACTGCTTTCTTTATGACCAGGTAAACTTTTATTTTTTTAGATGAAATTTGCATGTTTCTCAGATCTGCTTTTTACTGTTGTCATGTTAATTCATAATCCCATTGTGGCATCATGTTTGACCCATTTTGAAAGAATCAAATGATGGTAAATGGGGAAGAAAAATCATTTTTATAAGGTAATGTTTATTTACATACGAATCTTAGACACTTGACAAAGTAAAGAAATAAGACATCAAAAGGCCTTGGTTTTAAGGTCTTGGTTTGAAATAGCACACAGTATTGTCCCTGTATCTGCCCTTCCTCTCATCAAATCACATGTCTGATTTTGGATTGAGAAGACATTTCTTATGTTACTCATGGTACACCTGAAATCATAGTGCCTTCCCAGCTATTTTTGGGTGACCAAACCAAATAACAATACAAAACACCTACTATGTGCCTGCCACCACAGTAAGCACTTTATCTGTATTTTCACCATCCTGGCAAGATGGGCATTATTATCCTCACTCAACAGATGAGGGAACTGAAGCTGATTAAGTACAACTAGAAAGGAGTGGGAGCCCTGGTGGCGCGGTGGTTAAGAGCTCGGCTGCTAACCAAAAGGTCAGCAGTTCAAATCCATCAGCCGCTCCTTGGAAACCCTATGGGGCAGCTCTACTCTGTCCTATAAGATCACTATGAGTCGAAACAGACTGGACAGCAGTGGGTTTGGTTTGGTTTTAGTAAGGGGAGAGCTGGAGGACTTTCTTATCTATGCTTTAGTCCGAGTGCACAAACCTTTGTTGCTTAGCTTTCCTGTCAGCATTACAAAATGATGTGGTCACGTATATTACTGTTTCGTTACCTCCAACTTCCCTTATCACTAAACAGCTGTCAGCACGTCTCTTCAGTTATTTCTCTGCTCAAAGAGCCGTCTTTGAATCTCTGTCCTAACTTTCTGCTGGTGGGAAAGGCTTCCTGCGTTTCCCCTGCTTATTTATTTGCTGAGTTGGCTCTCACCTTGTTCCAGAGAGGATTTCAGGCGCTTGTTGCTTGTTTAGATGTGTGTCCAAGTCTGTGTGGTCCCTCTGGGGGAGGTGTAGTATAGGATTCTCAGAAATGGTGTTAGCATGTGCGGGAACACCGCCAAGTAGAAAACATCGGCTCTGTCCAGTGTTCCGAGCACGAGTCTCAAGGTCACCTTCGCTGACGAAGACCTTGCAACAGTACCAAAGTTGCTACCTCCTGGGAGTTTTCCATCAAAATCAGTCCTCTGGAATGGTAAGAAACGTGTTAGTAAAGTATCAAAATAATACTTTTAGTTGCTAAAAATGAGCATCCGACTCTGCAAAGATCAAAGGAAGCTTTGACCAGGGGCAATGGGAAAAACTAGAGCTTCATGCTGAAGTTAGGTAGTACCTTTCTTACAGTAATTCAAAAATACCTGGTTAAAACATAAGCTGCTTACTGTGTTTCTGAAAGATTTCTTTGTCCACTGACACTTTTCTACTTTCAAACCCTTCGTAATCCAATGAGAAGTTGGCAGGTTTGCTATGGAAACCAAAGGCACTCTTTTTAGTCAGCTGGAAATTGGAAAATACATTTCATGTGCTCAGTAGGTTATTGTTTTAAACTTAACTGCATCGGAGTAGCTTCTGCAACTGAAACTTTAATGACACAATGTCAAAATGAAAAGGTGACATTCTTTTAAACACCCCAGGCTGAGAAAGCTGTGGTGGTACACCTGGCCCCAGAGAGCAGCCTCAGCCTAGCTGTGACACATTTTGAGGAATTTTAAATGGAATTACATAACAAGTCCTGATCATTAGCTCTTGATTGCTTAGGTAGAGTTTAGTTATACTCGTTCTCATAGTCATTAATTCCCTCTCAGAGCTGGAGTGAACCCATGGTGTTATCCTGAAATGGTCGTCTGAAAGCTTTCATTTATAACCTCAGTATAATTAACTTCATATATCTTTTTAAGGAGGACTGGTTGCCCAACGGTTAAGAGCTTGGCTGCTAACTGAAAGGTTGGTGGTTCGAACTCACCAGCCACTCCTTGGGAGAGAGATGTGGCAGTCTGCTTCCCTAAAGATTACAGCCTTGGAAATCCTATGGATCAGCGCTACTCTGTCCTATAGGGTCGCTATGAGTCGGAATCGACTTGACAGCACACAAGAACAACATGTTAGCTTTAATGTGCTTCTCTGGCTGACTCAGTCTACATCTCTGCCATGTGGATTTTTAAAGTTAAAGTACTTCAGCAGGGAGATGTGTTTGTCTGTGTGTTGGGTATGTGGTGTGAGTATGTGTTGTGTGAATGCTGGTTGTGTGAGTGTGTTTTTTGTGTGTTGCATGTGAGAGTGTGTGTATCTTACATGAATATGTGTGTTGGTTGTGTGAGCGTGTGTTTTGTGTGTTGTGTGTGAGCATGCGTGTTATGTAAGTGTGTTGTATGTGTATAGAATTCTAATCTATATTCTAGGTCAGTCGGTAGCCCTAACTCACAAAGCACGCTGGGAGTGACTGGCTGGCATTGAATCACAAGGCTCCTATTGCAGAGCCAGATACTGCGTGGGCTCCAGCTTTCTATCTGCCGTCCACACCAGAGACTTCTTAATTAGCCTAATAGGTATTAGAAATGGGTTCTCACTGGTGAAATTTTTTGTCTCCAAGAATAGAACTTCACAAAGGCTGGGATTTTTTTATGTTTTATTCACAGATGTATCTCATACTCTAGGAATAGTGCCTGGCAAAAAATACTTGCTCAATAACTATTGTTGACTGGATGAGCCAATCCATCAACGTGAATTGGCAGGGAATTTTGTAGAGACACTTTTCACCCTTGAAATCCAGGGCTCAAGAATCCAGGGAGCCTGGTTTATCTGCATCCTGTAGACAGGTCTGGGAAACCTGATTCCAACATAGTCCGGGGCCTGACTGACTACTGGCGAGATTCTGGTTGTCCAATGTCCGCTATAAAAGTAACTAAATTCTGCCTTTAGAACATTGGCATTGTGTGTACATCTTGGCTTTTGGGATAACGTATGAATTGTTTGTTTTATGTGGCCCGCGGCCTTGAGGAACAGTGTTTCTTTTTATCTCCAGCCTTCTCTCACTGCTCTGCAGCCCTCCTGAACTGCTTACCCACCTAACCCAGTGCTGTCGAGTTGATGCCAACTCATAGCAACCCTGTAGGACAGAGCAGAACTTCCCTATAGGGTTTCCTAGGCTGTAATCTTTACAGAAGCAGACTGCCACATCTTTCTCCCTTGGAGCGGCTGGTGGATTTCAACCTCCGATCTTTCGGGTAGCAACCGAGTGCTTTAACCATTGCACCACCGGGGCTCCAGAACTGTTTAGTTTCCCCAAATATATTCAGTTCCCAGTCACCTTGGCTTGGGTTAGGTGCCACTTCCCTGGTGCTGAAGGCACACCTCAGTCAAGGTGTTCATTGTTCTGTGGTCCCTCCTGCCTTCCTCTCTAGACGGGGAGAGCATTTTCATCCAACTCTCTCCAGAACCCAGCTCGGTGCCTCGTTTGTGTTTTACTAGGTGCTTGATAAATATTTATCAGATGAAGGAACAGTCATAATTCTTGCCCTCATGAAACTCACTTTAAAAATTAACAGGCCGAGTGGTCAATTCCTTGTGAGTTGTGCCTATTTTGTGTTCGTTTTTCTGTTCTTCAGTCTTGCACAGAGGTGATACCAACATAAAATAAGTACACGCAAAGAAAGAAAAAGAAATGTATATATATATATATATACATACGTCTTGCAGCTAAGTACGGTTTCAAGTTCAGCCTCCTGAAGCATTTGTTTCTTTCCACTTTCGCCTGTTCATATGTATATACTTCCTTATTAATTATGTTTGCCTTTTATTGTCTGTCTACTCCCCATAGAATAAAAGCTCCACGTGTGTGAGTGTTTTGTCTGACTTGTTCACGGATACATTCCAAACACCTAGAACACAGCCTCATATGTAGTATGTACTCACTACATATTTGTTGAATGAATGAATGAATATTTGGTGCAAGAGTTTTTAGACAAACATAGGCAGTATTGTCTCTGTCACAGTTGACTTTATATCTCGGTAACGCTGGTTAAATAGCCTCTCAGAGCTTCTCCTCTTGCTCCTCTCTGACCCTCTCCCTAAGGTTGACCCAGCATCCTGCAGGGATCACCTCCATGCCGGCATCGTGGAAGGAGGGCTAATTCTGGTCCTGGCGAGATGTCTTGTCCTACCTGGTCAATGGAAGTAGCCCCTGTCCTCTGTCTTGCTCCATCCTGTCCACTGTGTGTCTATTGTGGTGTGATGGATCTCACCTGGGGTTTGTGGCATCAAGTCGCCCCAGTGCTGGTAACTGTGGGCCTTGTGATTGCCTGCAGATGTGAGGGCCCTAGACTACAGCCTCCTGGTTCCTCACCTGGCCTTTCTGATCCATGGTCCTCTCAGCTCCTTCATATTCCCCTCCACAGGGCCCAGGAACCCTTGGCAGCTTCTCTTCATGCTGCTGGAGGCAGTTCCCTCAACTGTTGCGACTCCATAGAGCACTTACTGGTTGGAGGCTGTCAGCCGAGATGGTTGGGTCAAGCTCTTCTTGAGGTCTCGAATGTGGTATTCTAAAGCAAGGCTCTCACATTAATGAAAACAAGTCTGAAGAGAAAGCTCAAGCTAGCCATGCTTCAAAAGGAAAGCCAGCAAAGCTGAGCTCATCTCTCAGGAGGCCCATGCATAAGAAAGACCTCTTTTGCAATGCTTAGGATGCTACTAGACTTGGAATTTGAAGTAGTTCTTCCCAGAATGCTTGGTTACTGAATAGGTCATAAACCATTCATGAGGAATGGGATAAAGTTAAGGCTGAGGAAGTAGACAATAAGGACAAATTAAAGAAAATAATGTCTTCATCTCTAACCACTAGCTTTGTTAAGAGGGATGAATGGAAAGGCTTAGTTCAATGGTTTTACCTTCATCAGATTTAATGCCCTTTCCTTAATAACTGTTTTTAAACATCCCCTTTAATGTCCTAAAATGAAACTTACTGATAACATAACCTCCTTATACATGATATTAAAAATTTAAATATAGTGACCTAACCATAATGTGGAGACCTGGTGTCGCAGTGGTTAAGAGCTTGGCTGCTAACCAAAAGGTTGGCAGTTCGAATCTACCAGCCGCTCCTTGGAAACCCTATAGGGCAGTTTTACTCTGTCCTATAGGGTCGCTATGAGTTGGAATCGACTCAACAATGACGGGTTTTAATCGTAATGTAAAGGAGAAATAAAAGTCATTCAACATTCAGTGTGGTATGCTTGCAACCACACGTAGAGAATTCTATGAATGTGGCAGCTGCAAATGCAGAACTAGTACAGTCTGTGCTTCGCTGGAGATTCAAATATCATGAGTGGTGTGGCCATTGGTGATGTGATTTTCCCCAATATTACAAAATCTTTCATAAATTTCCAGGAAAAGTAGAGGTCAATTTTCCCTCAATTTACATGGCAGCTACATTTCTGAAAATTCAATATATTAAAACTGTACCAAAAAGTCTTTGTGTTTATATGAGAAATAGAGTCAGGCTCCATGCTCAGATAATTATAAAGAAGATTTTACTTACATTCAAGTCTGGTGGTACTTTTGAAAGTTTTGTAGGATGTAGGACAATTTGTTTTGCAGGGTTGTCCTGGGCATTGACAAATGTCTAGTAGCCTCAACTTGTGTCCACTAAGTAAAGCACCCTCTCAAACACGGGCAACCCAAAACATTCCCACATATATTTAAAACCTGCCTTAGGGCATGTCCCATCTCTGTGGAGACCCACTGTCTCATAGTCATAGATTCTTAGGTTTGGAAGAGCCCTTAGAAGTCTTCTCGGCTAGTTGAGTAGCAAGCGTTGGTCTGAGAAGCAATTGGTGGCTTCTTAAACATACAGATTCCTAGGTCAGATCTATAAAGATTCTGCTCTGAGAGTTCCCAGGTAGATTGCCTCGGAGACTCTGCTGAATAGCCAGGTGTGGGACCCACTGATCAAAGCCATCCCTCTATTTGATGCACAAGTCCCTTCTGCCATATCTTGGGCCAGTAGCTGTCCAGCCTTGGTTTGAAGGAACCATGTTTCAGTGAATAGCATCAAAAGTGTCAGTTCTCTTCCACGCCCTTTAAATGCAGATGCTCATTTCTCCATCCTGTGCCAATCAGCCCACACAGCAAGCCAGGAATGGGAGCAGTTGGGCTAATCACCTGTCCCAGATCCCTCTTCCGGGCCCCTGGGCTTGGGAATCCTGGAGATTATTGACTGATGATTTAGACTTCAGCTTTCTTCATTCTCCGCTCTGCTCGTTCCCATGTTTGAGAAACACTTTGCTCCAGGTCTCAACCTTTTGAAGTCCTTTGGCTGAGTCAGCCTCCCACCTACCTTCAGAAAGATCCAGGACAGATAAGTCCCCCTAAAACTAAACCCTTGCTTATTCGTGGATAGTGCATAGTGAGAAGAATCAAAGACAGAAATGCGACTAGCAGGGGACATATACAATAGTCAATGAAAGAGATGAAAAAAGCAAAAGCAGATATGAAGACTTTCAATGTACAGGGACAAGTGATTCTTTCATCCATTCAATAAATATTTAAAATGCATCATGCATCTACCCCGTGCCAGGCTTTGTTCTACACAGTGAAAATACATCAGTGAACAAAATGGACCCAAAGTCTGCCCTCATGGAGTTTACACGCTAGTGGGGTTGACTGTTCATAAATGAGATCAAGAAGTAAATGAAATGGTGACACATGCTGTGAAGTACCAGGAGGAGCTTTAAATAAGGGGGGATGCGTGTACAGGTGTGAGCCCCTGTGCATGTGGATGCCTGATGGCTCCGGATACCTACTTGGCGATGAGAGAGGGAAACTTCTTTGGCAATTGTGACTTGCACTTTAGGAGTATAGGAAAGAGATACTGCAGTTGTCAAGACAGGAAATGATTCAAGTTTGGATAAAAACTTTTTAACAATGAGAAGTGGAGAGACACAAAACCAGTTTGGCAGAGCGGTAATTAAATTCCTGAGTTTACGTAAGGAACCGTTGTGAAACTTCTTCTTGCAAGCTAATCTTTTGTTTCCTTTAAGTCCTTAGTTATCTTTGAGTACTGTTTCGATTTCAGTTCCTGATAGTTCTTCACAATATTGACGAAGTTCACTGTCTGACCACACAGAGATCAAATTATTTACACATTTTTATACTTCGTTACTTTAGATTTGAGTGTTTGTGCAGAAACACCCAACTTTTCAAATGTGGTTTTGGTTAGTGTTTTTGGAATGAGGAATTCATCAGCTGTGGTGAGTGGTGTATAGTCTTTTAGCCAGAAAGACTGCCCCTTCTTTACCAGAAAACTCCCTATCCCAGAATGACATCACCCTAAGAGTTTATGCCTGGTAATATTTGCTTCTTTGTATAATTTTATTCAGTTAAAATACTTTCAGGTACATTACCTTAATTTTCTCAATAGTTCTTCGGTATAACTGGGCAGATATTGTTGTACTCATTTCACAGATTCAAAGAGCCTGAGTGAGTTGCTCAAATGTAACATAACGGATTTATGGCAAATAATGATAATCTCTAACATTGACTATGCTTAAATGCTTTTTACATATTAACTTATTCAGTCCTCACAACAACCAGGTGAGGTGGGGCTGTTAATAACATTTTATAGCTGAGGAAGCCAAAAGCCAGAGAAATTAAGTGATTGCTCAGGGTCACATAGCTCGTACGTTGTAGGGGTGGGGTTTAACTTTTGGCAGTCAGATTCCACTGTCTATGCTCATTACCACCATGTTCTAGAAAGTTCTGGAAAGCTCTAGTTTTAGAAAGCAGATCTTCCAGCTCCCACATATTTTAGGACATTTTTCACTTTACAAACAACTACATCACAACAGTGATAAAGGATGGAGAGGTAAAAGGCAGCAGGGTGAATGGAAAAGACCATAAATTCTGGAGAGTGGCTTGAATCCTAATTCAGCTGGTTTACTCACTGGCTAATCTTGGACAAGTTCCGTAACCTCTCTGGAATGTCTGTTTTCATCTCTAAAACAAGGATAGCAATGCTACTAATAGTGTTGTGAGCATTAAATGTGATGCTCTTTGTAAAGTGTCTAACTCATTGTTGGACACATAATAGATGTTTGATATTTACGCATTTCCTCTTAGCTAAATTACCAGTTAGTGGATGTGAGTCAGACGGACATTTACAAAATACGTAGTGAAGTAAATTGGAAATAGCACTAGAGTTTTGCATACTCTTTGGGGGAATTTGGGGTGCTACTTAAAAGAGCTGTTAAAATCTCTGTAAGTTAGGACACAGTTTCCTTATGGGCCAAGCTTACAGGGGCTGCTGTTCAGTGAAGTATCGTCTTAAGGTCTGGGCAATAGGTAAAGGAACTCTCTCTTCTGACTATTGAGAAGTCATCTGTATCCAGGCTTCTGGTCAAACTTTTGTTCTTGCCACTAGAAAGATACTTACATGAGCTTCAGGATGGTCTATGCAGAGTCATGTAGAAGAGAAATTCTCAAACTTTTAGTCTAAGGACCCCTTTACACTCTTCAAAATTGAGGAGCTTAAAGAGCTCTTGTCTCATATGGATTAACTCTATATTTACCATATCAGAAATTAAAACTGAGAAATTTGGAAAAGAGTTATTTGTTAATCATTTTAAAATATCAATGATAAATTCATCTACCTGTTAACCTAAATAATACCTTTTATAAAAATAATTATATTTTTAAAAAGATAGAAAACAGCATTGTTTACATTTTTCCTCAAATCTCTTTAATGTTTAGCTCCATAAAAGGGGGTTAATTCTCATATCTGTTTCTGCATTCAGTCTTTGCAATATCGTACGTCACGTACCTCTGGAAAACTCGACTGAACACTTGTGAGAGAAGGAGTGTGAACAGGTGCCTAACATCTTTGTGTTAGTATGAAGTAGTTTTGATCTTGCAGGCTTCCTGAAAGGATCTGAGGGAACTTTGAGAACCACTGTTGTAGATTTTTTTTCTTTTTAATAATTTTTTCTCTTGAACATTCTCTGAATCCCTTCCAATTTCTCTCTTCTGATGCCTATGTTCAACCTATCACAATTGCTAATAATTCTTCCTTAAAAATTCTTGGGTTTGGCAACCCTTTAGATAGAGGATTAGATTCTTTGATTTACATGTGTCTTCCTTTCTTCTCGCTTTCTTTCTTTCCTTCCTGCCTACCTTTCCACCTGCCTGTCTTCCTTCCCTCCTTCCTTCCTGCCTTCCTTCCTTCCTCCTGCCTGCCTGCATGCCTTCCTGCCTTCCTTCCTTCCTGCCTGACTGCTTTCCTGTCTTTCTTCCATCCTGCCTGCCTTCCTGCCTTCCTGCCTTCCTTCCTTCCTGCCTGACTGCCTTCCTTCCTTCCTGCCTACCTTTCTGCCTGCCTGCCAGCCTTCCCTCCTTCGTTCCTGTTTGCCTGCTTTCCTGCCTTCCTTCCTTCCTTCCTGCCTGACTGCCTTCCTGCCTTCTTGCCTGACTGCCTTCCTTCCTTCCTTCCTGCCTGCCTGCCTTCCTGCCTTCCTGCCTTCCTGCCTGCCTGCCTGCCTTTCTTCCTGCCTGCCTGCCTGCCTTCCTGCCTTTCTTCCTTCCTGCCTGCCTGCCTGCCTTCCTGCCTTCCT